>NW_022589729.1:17605646-17762685 GCF_004348235.1 Phoca vitulina | reverse complement strand
TGTTTTCTTGGGACCTTAGGGTTGCTGGCCTCTTGTTTTCCCAGCCTGTCTTCTGCGGGAGGGGCCTGCCATGCTGTTACTCAGGCAACCGTGTTCGGGCGGAGTTGCCCTGTGGCGGGGGATGGGCTCAGTGGGAATCAGTTTTTGGGGCTTTTGTTCTCTGGTGGCTTTCTCTGGCGGCTTTCTGCGTCTCTTCTGCGAGTCAGAGCAGAAGAGACCGTTTCCAACCCTCTGCCTCAGAGCAGAGAGATCGCAGTCTATTCTTCAGTGAGCTCTCCAGGCCACACTGTCTCCGTTTCTGTCCGTGCTGCTATAAACTACAGCGTCCTGCGTTGTGCGCCCCTCCGCAGTGTTCCCAGTCCTGCCTCCAGGTCGGGGCACCTCTCTGCCCTTTGTGCTTCTAAAACTGCCAGCCACTCCCAGTTCGCACGCGCGACCCCGCTGCTCTGGGTTTCTGACCCGGGGGGCTGCAGTTCACGGGTGCGACCCTGCCGCTCGGGTTCCCACCCTGGAGGGCTGCCCTGAAGTCCTTTCCCCGCCGCTACTGGTCTACGAGTCTGTGCCCCATCTGCAGCGCGCAAGGCTGTCACTCACTGGTGGTGTAGGATCCCCATGGTCAGACACCCTCCGGCTGCCGTTTGTCCTCCAATATCTGCCGGTGGAATCACGGCTCCCTTCTTCCTACCTCAAAACCAGCCACCTGCGATATTCTGTTTGTAGAGGTCCAGATCTTCTTACATCTCAGGCTGATTTCGTGGGTGCCCAGAGTGGTCTTGTAGATATCCAGCTCAATTCCGGGGACCAGTTGAAATAGGGTCCCCTACTCCTCCGCCATCTTTCAAAAACCTTGTCTTGGAAACTCTTTATCTCTCCTTCTATTCTGAATGATCGGCCTTGCTGGATAAAGTATTCTGGCCTGCAAGGTCTACTGCTAACCTTATGTGTCTTCCCTTGTAGGATAAGGACCTTTGTCCCTAGCTGCTTTCAGAATTCTCTCTTTATCTTTGTATTTTGCAAGTTTCACTATGATATGTCGCAGTGTTGACCTGTTTTTGTTATTTTGAGGAGAGTTCTCTGTGCGTCTTGGACTTGAATGCCTGTTTCCTTCCCCACATTAGGGAAATTCTCAGGTAAAATTTGTTCAAGTAAATCTTCTGCCCCCTTTTCCTGCTCTTCTTCTTCTGGGGCTCCTGTGATATGGATAATATTTTACTTAATGGAATCTCTGAATTCCCTAAATCTACCTTCGTGATCTAGTAGTTTTCTTTCCTTCTTCTTTTCAGCTTCATTATTTTCCATAGTTTTATCTTCTGTATCACCTATTCTCTCCACTGCTTCTTCCATCCTCATTGTGATTATATCCAGTCGGTTTTGCATTTCAGTTAATAGCACTTTTTATTTCAGCCTGACTAGTTTTTAGGTCTATTATCTGGGCATCAAGGATTTCTCTGGTATCCTCTATGCTTTTTTTTCAAGCCCAGCTAGTAGTTTATGACTGTTGGTCTAAATTCTTGTTCAGATATATTGCGTATATCTGTTTTGAGCAAGTACCTGGCTATGATTTCTTCTTGACCTTTCTTTTGGGGAAAATTCCTCCATCTTGTCATTTGGTCTAAGTTTCTGTCTTTTGTGTGTTTTGAAAGCTTGTTATGTGTCTTGCACCTGAGAGTAATGCTACATTAAAAAGGGGTCATACACTCTCCAGGGCCTGGCACTTCAGGACGTGTTTCTGGTGTATGCATGTACATGTGCACTCTGCTATTGCAGTTTGTCTGCTCTTTCCCACTGGTCAGTCCTCTACAGAGTTCCTCCTTGCTTGCAGTGGGGAGTGATTGGACCTTTAAATAGATGTGCTTTGATTTGCTTGTTAACATAAGTCTGGAAAAAAGAAAAAAAGAAAAACAATGCCTGATCAAAAAAAAAAAAAAGAGAGAGAAAAGGAAATGAAAAATCAACAAACAAACAAACAAAAAACTATAAGCCTGATTCCAAAGGGGGGAAAAAAAAAAAAACACAAAGCCTGGTCCTATTTCCAGCAGAAACTGCAGAGTGATCAGTAGACTTGGTGCATGTGGGGTGCTGCCTGTGGTGGGTGGTATTCTGGGGGAGACACCTGCTGTGCTGGCTCAGAGTCAGACCTACCCCAGGAAATATGCACTTGCCAGGCACAGGGGGGCAGGGTTTGGTGTAAGCATATCCCGCCTCCACTGGGGGCCACTGTGTTGCTCTCTGAAGTTCCACATGTTGGTGGCGATGGGGAAAATGGTTCCATGACACTCTCTCATCCCAGACAGGGGATCCCACACTCCCTGCTGTTTAGGAAGCCCTCACAGAGTAGTGAGGTCTGTGCCTGGTCCTACAGCTCCCCTGCATTTTATCTTTGGTTCACGGCTGGGATTCAAGACTCCAAATCTTAAAGGACCTGGCATTGTGGGGACCTACCCCCCCTCCTCTACTGTGACACTCAGTACCCCCGCTCCCAATCCATGGTCCAGAGAAGTTTTCGTCTTGTGCAAACTCAAGGTTGCACTCTCAATCCCTCTCTCTTTCTCTCCCTTTTCTCTCTCTGCAGAAAGGGTTCCTTCCCTTCTGTGGCACTGCAGTTTTTCTCTCACCCAATTCACTTCCACGCACCTGGCACCTGGCATGCTGTCTCCCTCCAACTGTGACCAGTTGTGTCTCCAACTGTGACCAACTTCTCCCAGTTCCCAGATGGATTTCCTGGGTGTTCCAAGTGATCTGACCTCAATACAGCTGTGTTCAAGGGAGGAGGAAAGCCCAGGGTACTCCTACTTCTCCACCATCTTGACTCCTTCCCTTTGTATTATAATTTTAAAGGATGGTCTATGGAATTCACTTCCTTAAGGATGTTTTAGGGGTTTGTCACAATTAAATTGATCTGGCTTTCGGTTAATAAATGAACATAATCCTTGTAAGTTCTTTTTTTAAACATCTCTTCTTGTGGTATCTGGCTGGCTAAGTCAGAAGAGCATGCAACTGTTGATCTCAGGGTCATGAGTTTGAGCCCCATGCTGGGTATAGAGATTGCTTAAATAAATAAATATGCTTAAAAAAATAACACTCTAGTAAAAAAATAAACATTTCTTCTTTTATTATCTACTTATCTAATGCTAATACTGGACACCAACCCATATCATTTTTATTGCTAACCAAAGTACTCTAAGTAATTGTTTAATATGGGGTTAATCTCTCTAAAGACCCACACACCTTTCTGTTCTTGATTTACATATACACCAAAAAGGTATACTCTTTTGTATACCAGCTTTATAAGTATTTACAGTTTCACTGGATGTTACCTTTTTTTTTTTTTTTTAAAGATTCCTTGAGGGCATTATGCTAAGTGAAATAAGTTAGAAAATGATATGTGGAATCTAAAAATAACCAAAAATCAAAACCTAAAACAAAACAATGACAACAACAACAAAAATCTAGTTGTAACTCTTGAAACACTCCAGCATTTATTGGGATGCATGACTATCTTAAGTCTCAGATTTAGCTTGTGTAGCTCTTTATCTTATTTGAGTTAAATGACTTACTGACTTATTTTAACCTATTTTTACATTCATTATCATGTTGCTTTTATTAAATTGCATTTCTGTTCATTTATACACTTCCCCTTTTAGGATCTATCCTTTGGTGGAAGTAGTAGGTAAGGGAGCTGGCTATGTAATAATTTCTAATTCATCACCATTTTGGGTTCCTGTCTAGCCTACTAAATTTAAAATAATTTTCAAAGTACAAGACAAATTTGATGGCTAACTTTTGTAGTTATTTTTGCATGTGGAGTTGCTCTAAGAAAATTAAGAAATAAAAAAGATCAAAGTAAAATGGAGAGTGATAGTATAATATGCATTTAAATGAATTGGTTACTCCTCAGCTTTTTTTTTTTTTTTTAGACAGAAAATTATTCTGTATTTATTAAAGGGTTAAAGATTATCAAGTGAAATTTTATCATGTAATAATTTATGTGATAATTCTTTATAAAATTTTAATTCATTTAATGAAATATAATTATGTCTATTTTGCTATATCTTTATTGAATACTTAGCATGTATTTATATTGCTATGGTCAAGGTATAACTAAGAAAAAGAACACTCACTACCCTCAGGGAATTTTCAGCCTGTGAAAGGTTGTATATTTTGAAATTCTTGCTATTTTCTGGCATTGGACTAGTTGTTTTATTTATGTTATTTCCTTCAGTATACACTTAATCTTATTATTCCTACCTTATATACAGAGAAGCAGAAATTTTTTCATATTTGCCCGTTGCTTTGAGGCCTTCAGCACTTATCTTTTTTTTTTTAAAGATTTATTTATATACTTATTTGAGAGAGAGAGAGAGAGAGAGCACAAGCAGCAGGAGGGGCAGAGGGAGAGGGAGAGAGAGAATCTCCAGCAGACTCCTTGCTGAGTGCGGAGCCAGATGTGGGGATCCCAGGACCCCGAGATCATGACCTAAGCCAAAACCAAGAGTCAGCTGCTTAACCAAGTAAGCCACCCAGGCACCCCAGCTCTAATCTTTTTATGCCTTTCATCCCTGTTTAAATCACTGACTACAGGAAGCCAGCACCTTCCCATTTCCCCCATTTGAACTGCATATTCATCCTTTCTACTTGGATGTTTAATAGGCATTTCAAACTTGCCATGTTCCGGTCTGCTTCTTCCACATCTCAACATGTGACAACTCTGTCCTTCCCCCAACCCTGCTCTACTCTCAGCTTTCCACATTTCAGCTGAACCAAATTCCAACCTAACAGTTGCTCAGGCCAAATGCTTCAGAGTTATTCTTAACTTCTCTTTTGGTCTCACACTCTGCAGCATATGCAAACCCCTTAGAAAATTCTGTCATTTCTACTTTGAAAATATATCCAGCATACAACCACTTCTCAGTGCTGCCATCCTGGCACAAGCCACCTTCTGTCACCTGGGTACTGCAGTAGCCATTCTAATTAGTCCTGCTAATTCTGCCTTTGCTCCCCTTTGGTTTATTCTTAATATAGCAGCCAGTATTCCTTTAAAGTCTAAGTCAGATCTTTACACAGCTGTGCTTGAAATGCTGTACTGCTTACCATGGCTGTGAGAATTCCTGTTTCTCTGTAACTTCACCTCCTCCTCTTCATCCACCACCCATTTTGCTCCAGCCACATTGGCCTCTTCTCTGTTTCTGGAATATACCAGCCACAATCCTGGCTCAGGGCCTTCATACCTGCTGTTCCCTCTGTCTGGAATTCTCTTCCATCAGATAACATAAGGCACACTTCCTCAGATCTTACTCAAAATTGTATTTTCAGTGAAGCTTTACCTAAATATCCTGTTTAAAATTGTATTCTCCTCACAAGACTCCTTCAAACACTTTTTTCTTTTTTCTTTTCCCTTTTAACTTTTCTCCATTGCTTTTATCTCTTTTGTATATTGTACATAGTTTACTTGTTTGTTATGTTTTCTGTATATTCCATGGGGATTGCAGTGGCTATCCCATGAGGGCACAGCTTGTTATCTGAATTCTCAGAAGCTGGCACAAATTCGATGCTCAGTACTTATTTATTAAATGAGCGAGTGAATAGCTGAATAAATGAAGGTCCTTTATAATCTGACCTGTGCTTATTTTACCTCACCAACCTGCCATCCAGCCATTCTGACCTACCTGAAGCCACTTATACATATTCTGCTCTCCATTGTCTCTGGGCCTTGGGATATTCTGCTCTGTCTTCTTGATCTCTGTTTTCCATTCTTGTTCCTCACTCCCTACTCCTTTTTAACTTGCCTCAGGACTTCCGGACCTTCAAGGTAGCAATTTCTTGTATAATACCTTATCTGAAATTCTTACTTGACATCATGGTTATAGCCTAATTTCTGAGTTTGGAGTGGCCTCTGGGGATTCTCTGAACCTCCCCTGCATACTTCTGTTCCAACACTTAACTCATTGCCCTTTATTTTACTATTTACTTCTCTGTTCTCTCTATATGCTTATGGAAGGCAAGGACCATGTTCCATTTGCCTCTGTAGCTCTCATACTTAGTGTAGGACTTCGTGGGTCAGTGAATGTTGTTGAGTTAATGAAATTATGTTCAACAGTTTTATTGATGGTGTTGCACAATCAAGATGATTGAAGACCACTGGCTAGAGATGCTAGTGCATATTACATTTATTACATTTTTCTGTCTATGTATTATTAAAAACAGTTCATGCTGCACTTCTTTCTAAGCACATACCAGAACAGTTATTAAAACTTGGTGATTTATAAATAAAATGTACATTAGAGAGACCTGAAAATCATAAAATGAGACATGATAGAATTTCTCTAAGGGTGAAGGGGCATTGGGGGATGATGGCAGAGTAAAATTGTATTATTTGAAAAACATTAAGAGGAACAAAGTTTCCTACAATTAACTTCTATGTCATATTACTGAGAATACTTAGCCATAATTATAGAGGATATAAATTTAAAAACCAGATTACTGCAATTAAAAAACATAACAACATAACTTGTGGCTCCATTTTGAATACAATGTTCTGTTCAGTTCCCATAGTCAATGCAGTATTGGTTAATGAAAAACAGAAGTGGCCTTTATGGGCACAGGCTCTACTTTAAAATAATGAGGCTAATTCAGCAAAGAGATTTATTTAATTAGAGCTTCTGACATAATAAAGCTGTGGATAGTTTGTGCTGCTTTGCTTTATTTTTAAGTCCCTTTAGAGTCAAAACTGATAGGAAAATGTTGCAAGTATGGACAAACTGAGGATATGAAAAAAAATATTATTGTTAATATATAAAATTGCACAAATGACAAACGCTTGGCTTGTGATTATTACTATATATTACTGTATAAATACCTATGACAAGGAAAGGAAGTAAAAATTGCCTAAAATATCAACATCTGGAAATAAGTACCTACAGTACTTTGATGACCAATCTTTTGTAAATTCTCTCTGTGTAAATACATGTACACGGTTTGTAGTAAATGATTTAAAGGCATTAGCAAAGGAAACATACCTCTGGCATGTTGCTTATGAATTTCACTGAGAGGTGAGCCATCAGCATTGACTCATTGCCTGCTGGTGCTTACAGTTCTTCACTGTGTGTCAAAATGAATGTATCTCCTTGCACTTTAAAAACTGTGGAAGTGATTATTAGTTTTTAACATCAAGTGATAGGGACAAGGTAAGAAGCACATGAATGTGCTTATATTGTATGGTATTTGGATTTACATTGAAAATCAGTGCCTAATAGAGCAACAAATGTTCAGGTGACGTTCACATTTTAAAGATTATTTCTTCTTTAGGGTAATAGATATCAAAAGAAGAAATCTTTTATTTATGTATATATTTTTAAAGATTTTATTTATTTATTTATTTGAGAAAGAGAGAGAGAGCACGTGCATACAAGTGAGGGGAGGGGCAGAGGGAGAGGGAGAAACAGAATCCCTGCTGAGCATAGAGCCCAGTGGACCTGGGGTTCCACTGACCCTGGGATCCTGAGATTATGACCTGAATGCAAGTCAGACACTTAACTGACTGAGCCACACAGGCACCCCCACAATATCTTTTTAATATTTGATGACGAATTGGAAGGAATGTTATAATGTAGACCTTTTCTTTTCTCATGTATATTGGCTACAGTATAGATTAAAGTAACACCAAGTGCTCTAACATATAATATCAAAAATTCAAAAGAATTTTTTTGTTTACTGGAGTCTAATGCTGGTGTGTTCTTACTGTAGATCTCTTCTGTGTTTGGGTGACTCACACATACATGCATGCACACACTCTATAACATGGTAAGTACACTATTATGTATGAAAACCACTTCTATTTTGTGTCTACGTGCTGTCTAAGACCTAAACATCCTCTGCAAACAGCTTTGGGAAAGGTAAACAGAGCATGGAGAAGGTATATATATACTTGAAATTATTGGCAACAAATGACAAGCATCACTTTTACTTGCATTTTATTCTCAGATCTCATGTGAGAATCAGTCATATCACCATAATTTCACACAAAGGCTGAGAAATGTAGCCTTTAACTGAAGAGTGCCTTTCTGCACTCAACTCTATACCATGGAGAGGGGAGAGGAGTGTTGATAGAAAGCTTCAGCCAGTGCACATGGGATGGAAAGACTCTTAAAGTCCAGTCTCTTAGAGAGTAGGATTTAGTCGTCCCTGCAATACTCCTCACAGCTGGCTGTCTAACCTGGTACGAAGTATATCTAGTGTTTTGAAAGGAATCAGTTATTGAAAAATCTTCCTAATATATTGTCAAGACTCTACTATGCATCAGTATTGTGGTCTCCTTGGTTTTGGACACACACTAAATTTTATATGTCTTTGAGATGTGGGCCTAGTACCATACCTAGTACTCAGTTCTCAGTATTTGTTATGGTTAGGAGAGTTTTATCATTTCCACCCTGGTTTGGGGTATTATACTTTTGTTAATACAATACGAGCTGCAATTGTTTTCTTGGAGAACTAGCAGTGTTCATCTTGAGTTTGTGAGTCAAAGGTCCTTTCATATAAATTATGCCCCACATATTTACCCCATGACTTTCATGTATTTAGCAAATGCTTTATTCTTCTGGTTAACATATTCACCCCTGGACTTCTGCCTCAGCTGCTAAAGCTTCTCTGACATTTTTTAGCAGCTATGTTCTTACCTTTTGGAGAAGCCATAAATAAGCATGCTGTGAAAAGTGGCTGAGGCTACAGGTCACCGACTTTCTATATTTAATTTTTGCCATAACTTCCATGGTTTGATATGGTTCTTCCAGTTTTCATAATGATGCGTCAAGAGTGGATTTTATCTATAAACCTAGTTCAGTCTGAAAAACCAAATCCCATACATTTTGTTTTTATGTTTGCTTTTGTTGTTTTATTTTTATAATGAACAAAAGTGAAACTTATTTTATTTTCCAGGATTTTATAGTTAGTTCGTGATTATTACTATATAAATACCTATGGCAAGGAAAGGAAGTAAAAATTGCCTAAAATATCAACATCTGGAAATAAGTACCTACAGTACTTTGATGACCAATCTTTTGTAAATTCTCTCTGTGTAAATACGTATACATAACATGCTCATACTGATGTAGTTAAGTCAATATTCTCAGCATCATCTTTTCGATGACTTTTTTTTATCATTTTCATGTTTTTTTCTATTGTTGATCATGAGGCTACTTTAATTCTCTTCCACTTCCTTTCCTGCTACAGTAAATATTCCTGTATAGATATTCTTTCCTTGTAATGCATTTTTGTCAGTGGGCTTGAAGCTGCATTTGGAATTATGGTCTGGTTGCCAGTTTGTTTTCTCTCTTCTTTGTTTTGGGGATGATCTAGAAATGTGCAGATCATATCCTACATTCTTTTTTCATGATATGTTCATTTTATGAAGAAGAGTTGGGGCACTAGCTTTTTACTAGAATTGATACATTATTCTTCTATATATTTATCCAATTTGGTGGAAAAGATGACTTTCTGTTGGAGACCTCACTTCACACATGCAATTTATATATTAGAGTTTTGCAGAAATGTTTTTTTAAAGATTTTTTTTTAATTTATTTGACAGAGAGAGACACAGCGAGAGAGGGAACACAAGCGGGGGGAGTGGGAGAGGGAGAAGCAGGCTTCCCTCTGAGCAGGGAGCCAGACGTGGGGCTCAATCCCAGGACCCTGGGATCATGACCTGAGCCTAAGGCAGATGCTTAATGACTGAGCCACCCAGGTGCCCCATGCAGAAATGTTTTTTAAGGATTATGAAGCCTATTTCACATGACATGGCCTTGTCTAAGAAAAGGCTTTTCTTCAAAGTCTTATTTAAATTTAAATACCTGTAGTATTTTAAGACCTATCAAAATAAAATAACATCCCAGTCCAAAGAAAATGCTATTTGTTTGATAAGTAGCTTTAGTACCTCTATATTGAGTATTAATTTCTCTTTGAAAAAATGCTCTTAAACTTCTGATTCACAATTTATTTTATAATTTTTCAGAGATTGCTATTTACTTAATTATTTAGTAGTTTTTATAGCACATCACCTTTATCTATGAAAAATGTCCATATCCCTCTTCATTCTTACCTATCTTGTTGCTGAGAATATAAGAGATGTGTTTTGGAAAGGACAGCGTTGCTGAACTCATCGGCCATATTTTTGCCTTTATGGCACCATCCATTTGTCTATATTGAATGCCTAACTCACTATAGGTGTGTACTCATAAAGACATTGGGACTATAATGGTGAGTAAAATAGACATACTGTTTCATCTTAGGGAAACTTGCAGTTTAATGAGAAGATAACTATTAAAGAAATACATATGCAAATAAATGTAAAGTTACAACCAACATAGATGGCAGAAGAGGTGTGGTGAGTGACATTGCCTAAGAGATTAGTTGACTACATTGATCAAGTGGCTGCTTCAAGGAAGGTTTCCCTGAGAGCTGAGCTGAGAGCTCTACAATAAGGGAAGAGATCATGTAGAAAAGGCAGAGATAGGAAGGATCATGTCACAATTGAGTAAGTTTAATAATGCCATTTAAGAGTTTTTGGTCTTTATTCTAACAGAAGTGTAGTGCCAATACACAGTGGGGTGATGTGATCTAAATCACATTTAGAAAGCATCTGTGTAGTTGTAATTTGGAGGAAAAATGTAGAAGGCAAAAAGAAGTTTAGGTTCCTAGTTGGTAGGCTTTTGCAAGGATCCCATTTGCAAAAAATGGTAGTTTAGTTGAGGTGGTTGTGGTAGTAGAGATGAAGAGAGGTAGATGCATTCTACAGATATTTGGTGGGAAGAATTGAAAAGGTTTGATGACTAATGTATTAAATATTTGCAAATACAGGAGAGGAAAGAATCTACGATGATGCCTAAGTTTTTGGGTAACCAGACACGGTGGAATTTGGTGCCATTTGGTGAGAGGTGCAAAATGGAGAGGACCAGTTTTTGAGAGAAAGGTCATAGGTTTGGTTTGGAGCAATTGAAGAGATCAGTTGTCCAGGTAGATGTGACATTCTGGAATTATACAGTACTTCAGTTTAAGATAGTAGGTAGTTTCTTTGAATATTATTTTAAAGTTTATGATTTTTTTAAAACTAGAATTTTAGAAAGTTTATTGCTCTTTATTATTAACATATTACCAAAAAGAAATAACTTAAAGATTTAAAAATACACTTGATATTTTATGGGACTCCTCTAATACTTCATAACTATAAAGAGCGACTAGGCTTTGTTCTGTCCTGTTATTTTTTTTATTTGCAATTTTTGGGCAGCATAATGTAACTATTCTCATTGTTTCATGAGTAAATTATATTGCCGTGAATGATCTCTCATTTGAATCAGCTGTATGCAAAATAATGTAGACAATGGTAGGGTATAAAGAATTAAAAATTATAACTAGTGGGGGCACCTGGCTGGCTCAGTCAGGAGAGCATGTGACTTAATCTTGGGGTAGTAGGTTCAACCTTATGTTGGGCGTGGAGCGTACTTAAAAAAAAAATTATAGCTAGTGGCTACATTAGAAGTGTATGGTGTTTTTTTGCAGAGTAGAAATAATTTTTAACATCAGGGATGATATGATTTTTAGGAGATATTTAAGGACAGTCACTCTGTTCTGCATAATGTTTTATGCTAACCTTAGTACGGATTTTCTTGGTAGTATAATGTTTTACACAAACCTGAATCTGAAATACTAATGTGCTCCATGAGTTACGCACTTTATTCTATTTATACTGTTGACTTTGTATTGCCAAAATATTAGCAGTGTTAAAAATAATGAAATCTTTGAGTTTATGGAAGACCTTTAAGTGACTTTTCAGTGGAGAATTGACATGTAAATGGTTTGAAGTTTTTCTATCTTGCCATAATCACTCTTTAGATAAGGGCCCATTATCTGTTCTTTCCTTATTAACATGAGAATAAAAACAAAATTAGAAAAGGTTTAGAAATAAACCATTTTCTATTCCTGGAATAGAAGTGGATATTATCAAAAAGAAAACTGAAACAATATAAAGCTTTTCTAATTTCAATTTTGATATTTTATTGCCTTTTAATGCAGCATTATTTAAATATTTCCAACTTCAGTTGAAATTTTAAAATGAATGCTTTTTTCATGTTTTTAAAAACTAATATTTTTTTTTATAGGTCTCATATCTTTTGGGTGAACAGAAGTCTACCTTTATGGGGCTTACAGGTTATGTACAATTTTGTTTTACCCCTCTATTTCTGGATTTATTCTTATTTCATAGATGAATACTATTGGAGAGAAAACTGTTGATATTAAAAATGAGTTTGTTTTATTGCTTATTAATCTTGATGCATGTCTTAGACAACTGTTTTTTTCCCCCTATCTTCATGTTTGCCTGAGCCCTGCATTCTACTTTTTGAGAATTTCCTTCTGATCAGGATTAGACTTAAGAAAGCTTTTGAGGGTGTGGAGAAAAAAAGAGTAAACCAGTGTGTTAAGGCACCACAAGTTCCCCAAATGACTCTAGGTATTCATCTTATGTAATCCTTGAAAAATTAATCAAAAGCCCATAACCATGTTTGCTCTTTTACTATATCTGCAGTGTCTGGAACATGGTAGAATCTCAATAAATAATTATTAAATGCATTAAACAAGTGAATGAATGGCTCATATTACCAAGAGCAAGAGCTTGGTCCCTAAACAGATAATTTTGTAAATAAAACAAAAAGTATGTTCTGGCATAAAAGGAGTCCTGAGGAAAGAGTAAGAAAATATGAGAGGGAACATGTCTGAATTATATTGTTGGGGTGTTCCCTAGAGTCCTCTATACCTCTTCTTTGCTCTTTTTTCTGTTGAATTTTATGCCCAGCAAACTTTTTACACGTTCCTATCTCTACTCCTGTCTCTCTCTTACAGATACTTTTTATTTTGTTATTTTTCAAAAGTAAAAGTTATTTAAAGAATACAGTCACTAAGATAAAAAGGTCAAAAGTTACTGCTTGGAAGACAGTTGAATCATGGAAGTAATGGAAAGACTCTAAAACTGACTGTTTATAAACAGCCTTTAAAATACTTTAAAATCAAGTGTTTGGTTTGTTTTTTAAAGTCATGAGGATTGTGAAGTCTGTACATTTTAAATGTTATAATGGATTATTTTAATTATGTATGCATTGTAGTCATAACAATGAAATCAAGTTCTTACTATGTCTGGATATTTCATACTTTTTTGAAGTCAAGTTGCATTTAATTTTTTTATACTGATTTGCATTGCAATGTTGTTAATTACAAATACCCTTTCAAATATTTAAGTGTTCACAAAAAATGCAGTCTTTTAATCTCTAGCTCGATTCCTATATTATTTTTCAGTGAGATACACATTTAAAGTAAATTAATATTTTTAAGAATAGTCATATATCGCCTTGAAATACATTTTGATCTATTCAAATTGGTTTTATCTGATAACGATATTTTACAATAATAATAATGTTCATTTTCAAATAGGATTTTGAGTAATCCATGCTACAAATGTTCTAGAGACCCTCTAACACTACTTATAGAGAAAAAGCATGAATGATTATGATTTAAATGACTTGTGGAGAACATCTAAGAGGTGTGCATTTTATATCAGAACAATGCCTGGCTTCCATATGTACTTCTGAACACATTTTACTTATATTGCCATGCATTCATATGCTTCTTTATTGTCCTTCTGTTTTAATATTCACTTGAATCAAAGTTTTCATTCCAACAGGAGTTAAAATTTAAAATTCCAGGGTATCTGCCTTTCTTATGCAGATTGTCTTAAGTCTCAAAATCTGTAAACAAATATGTTATCTATAGAGTCATTTCTTGTTTATGCTTGCTTATTTTGCTTCTATTCACCTACCCCAAAGTGCTGAGAGTACTTAATACAAAATAATTTGGATATTTTTTCTAATTACCTTTTCTGTTGCAATCATAGCTTTTTGGTAGTTCAGCAGCAGAAATTGTATATATAATAGCAAATGTAGAGAAAGTAGAAGCTTGTCTAGGACATGCTCTTCCAGCTGTGAAAGAGGAATTGTTTATGAAGTCCATTCAAATAAAATCTCAAAGTATCTGGAAGTGTTGACCTGGACTACTTTGTTTAGTGTTAAGGATGTTGCTGTTTCATTTTGTTTGAGGCAGGTGAGAGAGAGAATGTATCTCTCAACTCGAAGCTTACATTCTTTTATTTTCTGAAAGGAACTGCTGTCTTTGGTAGATGTTCTAGAGGTGGTGGAGCTATTGTTGGGAGAGGGTAGTATTTACGCCGGGGCAGCTAAGTGTGATTGTGCATATTAGGAACATACACAAAAGAACTTATTCTCTACATATCATATAAACTCCAGCCAGTCTGACTATTCTAATCCCACATTTATATTTGAGATAATAAAAAATATTTATTAAGGAGTATTAGAAATATAAAACTAACTTGTAGAGCAAACTGCCACCTGTATAGAGAAGTTACAGTGCCACATAATACCTCCTTATATGTATATCTGTATATTATACAAATATATACATACATACACACATATATGTACATAAAGTTAATAGTTTTATAATAATGAATATATTTTTAAAATTCTGTTGCGTTTTCTCACTGAGGTACAATTTTTTTTCAGGTTTCAGTGGCATTGATAAGTTTATTTGAAACAATACTACTTGGTTATCTCAGTTATAAGGTAAGTTATTTTAATTAGAAGTTTTTAGCTGACAGAACACATTACTAGCATTAACCCAGTATTCCTCTATTTATAATTTATACTCTGGGGTAAAGCAAGTCCTTCTTAAACTTCTTTAATTATTTTGGGCCTCTGTGGTATGTGATAAAAATCTGTAGTTGTATAGTAATGTTTTCCTTGGTGGCTTAAAAATATTTCATTAATTCCTGTAGGTTAACTTACCTATGATATACATGCTTATGTGAGGCAAGCAAATGGAATGATCTTGCTTTTAATTGTTCTTAAACTCTTTTCCTGATCTGTACAAAAAACATTGAGGGAGCAAAAACATATCTGTTAGGAATTATTTTAATGGATTATTTAATCTTTGGTGAGACTTTGTCTGGCTAACACAATTTAACAAATATTTATTGAGTCTGTATTTGATGAAGAGCCCCATACTGTGCATTGTTCTTTTCTCAATGAGTTTCCATCTAGAAAGGGGGATAAGCAAGAGAAAATTATGCAGATAATAATAATACAAAACAGAACAATAGGTACTTCCAGTGAGGTGCAAATCATGTCCCATGGGGGTAGAGAGATGTCATATCATAGGATGAAAATACTTGACTGATTTAAGCAGAGCAGAGTCCTTGAATCAGTGATTTCAATAAGGAAAGATGAAAAGATAAGACACTAGGGATTTATAGAATTAACAAAGGCATAAAAGAAGTCATGTGCATATAAAATTGGAAGAATAATAAATATTTAAGTTTGGGCAGAATTTTGGGGGGCATCTGGAAAAATATTGGTTGGGAAAATTTGGCACAGTATTGTGAGGGCCTTGTATAGCAACATATAATGGGAATTTGATGGAGGATGTTGAACATGAGAGTTCTATAATTGTAATTAAGTTTTAGTATTAGTTCCGAACATCTGTGCAGCACAGGTCAGAGAGACATCATACTGAGAGCCATGTGCTAAATTAAGACACAATTACAGAAAGGAAAACTGGGAGTGAGTTTTTGGCTGGGTGAATGGAATAGACAGAGTTGACACAAGATGAAATATAAAGGTAGAAACTAAAGAAATCATCACTTGATTTGTTGAGAAAGTTGAGGAAAAGGCAAAGGCAAATATCACTTCAACATTTTCTAAATTCATATGACTGGGAACATGGCAGTGAAACTAAGAAAAATTATATCAAGAAAAAATCAGATTGGGGTCAGGATAGACAGAATAATGGAAATGGATTTGGAAATAATGAATTTGAGGTGCTTATGGATAGATAGGTAGACATGACATGTGGACAACTAAAAATGAGTATCTGGAACATGCAGGGAAGAGAGATTTAAGATGTGGAGGTCATTTTCACAGATTGTGGAGGAAGCATGCAAGTCTATTAAGTATGGGATAATAACCAAGGGAGAAGCTAAGGCTCGTTTGATGGAGATGCTTATACTGTGGTTGTTGGAAGAAAGACAGAGTAATCAGAGAAGACAGAGACATAGAAAAGAAGGGTAGAAAGACTTTGGAATGGCTATCATATCCATCACTTACCTTCGGTTTATGTTTTCGGCATTTACTATATCAACAAGTGTACTCAAGGTTATGTTTTTGGGGAACTCTTATTTAGCATATCAACTTCTTTCTCACTTTTTAAGACATAGGTTTTTTTTTTTTTTTTTAAGATTTTATTTATTTATTTGACAGAGAGAGACACAGAGAGAGAGGGAACACAAGCAGGGGAGTGGGAGAGGGAGAAGCAGGCTTCCCACTGAACAGAGAGCCTGATGTGGGGCTTGATCCCAGGACCCTGGGACTATGACCTGAGCTGAAGGCAGACGCTTAACGACTGAGCCACCCAGGCACCCTAGACATAGGATTTTGAAGATAACATTTCTTAGACTACTTTTAATCCTAAATTTAGAGCAAGAAATCTTTACAAACTCACCTTTTCCGCTGGGTTTATTAAAAAAAAAAATCTCCTTAACTCCATCTGAAGAAAATAATGCTAATATCTAATGAGGTGAGATTGATGAATTAGAAAGTATAGAAAGAAAAGAATGTGGGCTTTCCAAAAAATATAGATGGGTTGATTTAATATTTGTGAGAAAAAAATAGGATGTTAGAAATTCTAAGGAAGAAATGTGTTATCTGAAAGGCTGAAAGGGTTGGAACTACAAGTTTATTAAGGAGCTTGAGAAGAGGCTATTGAATTTACAGTTTAGGAAATCACTTGCTATTCACTTGTAAGAAACCAATTTCAATGGTGTACAATTGGGAGTAAAAGTGTTAAATGAAGAATGTTGATTGACTGGGGTAGGGTCACTACCCTAGAAGTGGTCTGATGGGGCAGAGAAGATTGACCAATGATGGAAAAAAATTTGCATCCTTTACAGAAAGTAGGTAGAGGGGACTAAAAAAAATGATAGATGAAGTAAGTTTTATACAAAATAATAAGTTGGAGTAGGAACCTGAGGTCTACTGATTTGCTTTGGATACATTCCATTCTTTTCTGAGAGCACAGAAGATGGAAAATTGTGCATGAAAGAATATTTTGAAGCTAGAGAAGAGAAGTTGAAAGACCTTACATGTAGGTAGTCACTCATCCTTATGTTACCTAGGAAGTACTCACTTAGTGATGAACAGTATAGACTAATATGTGGAGGAAGATCTTTTAATGATTTATGAGTTTATCTCTTCATTGAAATAGGTGCTCAATAAATGTATATAGATTGACAAATCTAGATTTTGGATACCTAGAAGAACGAAATAATAATCAAGTGAATTAATATCCAAGATTTTATCTTCTAAGTTACTTAGTATTCAAGTAGGTGATGAAAGTTGAAAGTAATAAAAACAAAATGACATGCTAAAAAATTAGGCACGTGGGTGTTTTTGGTAAATAATTAAATCTCTTCCACTAGTACAAGAGTGTGTATAGATATTTAAGTGGTCAAAATATTAATCTACATTTTTGAGTGTATTTGCTTTAAATTCTAGCCAAAAAGTAATATGAAATTAACTTTGGTGCTTAGTGGAACTCTTAGCCCTAATTTATTTATTTATTTATTTATTTATTTTTAAAGATTTTATTTATTTATTTGAGAGAGAGAATGAGATAGAGAGAGAGCATGAGAGGGGGGAGGGTCAGAGGGAGAAGCAGCCTCCCTGCTGAGCAGGGAGCCCGATGCGGGACTCGATCCTGGGACTCCAGGATCATGACCTGAGCCGAAGGCAGTCGCTTAACCAACTGAGCCACCCAGGCGCCCTCTTAGCCCTAATTTAAAAATCATTTAAAAAACACAGATTCAAGACAATTTTCCACTGTAATCATATGATATTGACATTTGTAATTAATTACTTCCTGCCATTTATAAAACGAGAGCAAAGCATTATGAGATCTAGTAGCATTATAAGAGCTAGATGATATATAATATTTCCATTCTGACCTTCATAAACATTAATGGCTTAGATGGAGGAGAGGTAGATGGTAGTTGAGTTTGTGTGTTTCAAAGGAAACAAAGGATATAAAGGAATTATGTGACATTGGAAGGATAGGTTTCTGGTAATTACTTTCTTTTTCCTCTCATAAATTCAGTCAAACTCATGGACTCTTTTGACCCACTCCAATAGACTGCTGGATAAAATATTTGGAATGAATAAATTAAATAATTGATAACTTTTTATGGCCTATAATTAAGGCAAATTTGGATAGCAGAAACTCAAATGAGCTCCTCCTCTCAAATTAGATTTTTTTTTCAAATTAGATTTTTAAGAAAAATTATAGAGAGGTAAGCAGAAATGGATATTGCATTAGCAACTGTATATATTCCTAATATTGTTCTTTGATATGTTAAGTTCTGAACTATCAACATAATAGCAAATCAATATTTATATTTGTTTACATATATGTACAGATAATGTGCATATTTGTATGTATTATATACATATATATACAATATTTAAAAACAAATTTAATCCAGTATTCTGTAAACACTTTATAATTCTTGAAATTAAACATTCTAAAATAAGTGTGATGACTTCATCCTTAACTAAACAGTTTAAACTACTGTGGAGACTGCAGGTTTTGAAAAACAAAGACTGATGAATAAAACCTAAATAAGCAAAAACTCTATAAAGTGCATGTTGAGGTTAGCAGATAATGATTTAAAAATCCCTGACATCAACTTATTTAGTCCTCTATCCTACAGAAGTGCAGGTCTGTACTTAAATCATCATTCCATTCATGTTTATAGCTACTTGGCAGAACAACCATGGGATCGCCCAGCAGTAAAGTTCTTATTCTTCTGTTACCATAAATACCCTCTATGTCTTTATCAACTGCTTTCAAAATAGAACTCTATTTATACACACACATTCATTAAATCAAAAGGAAACGAAAACAAACTCCAGCATAATTTCCAAAATTCTGCAAACAAAAATCCAACATACCTAGAAGGCTTCTGTTAAATCTACAGTTCTTTTTTCTATAATCACTTTATAAAAAGCAACAGCTTTGAAATTTTAACACCATGATGGGCTCCTTTCTGGCAAAGAACAAAGGATTTGACTAGGACTCCTAGACACTCCTAGATCCTGGTGTTTCTTTCTTTTTTTTTCTTCCTAAGATTTTATTTTAGAGAGAGATTGTGAGTGAGAGCAGGACTAGGGGCAGAGGGGGAGGGAGAGGGACAAGCAGACTCCCCACAGAGCCCCATGACCCTGAGGTCGTGACCCAAGCCAGCGGAAATCAAGTCAGTAGCTTAATGGACTGAGCCACCTAGGTGTTCCAATACTGGTGACTCTGCTTACGAAGCCATGGAAATGGTGAATCTAATTATTGTTCAGTTTACATTTAGCTATACAAAATAAGACTGCCTTAGGGATACTAAACTATTTTAAATTCACTAAAGAAAATAAGTTATCAGCCTTTTTAGTTACATATTTACATACAGGTATTTTTAATATTGAAGAAGAAAGTGTTTTTAAAAAGTCCCAGGGTACATCTTAGTCTAACAACAATATTACCATACATCTTATAATTTTTTAAGTGCGTTTTGGAGGTACATATGTAATTGTACAGTTATAAACTTCCATTTTTCTTTATGATAAAAATAAAAGCCTGATACATTTTAGAAAATTATCCATTTTCCTGCATTTTTATTGATTAAGGAAAGTTATGTCCATACCAAATGTTGTAAAATGGTTGGATTAATTTATTTATACTTTATTGAATTCTGTAAGAGAAATGTAGTTCTACACACTCAGAACAGATAAAGCTACCTAAAAAATTTCTTTTTTTTTTTTTAAAGATTTTATTTATTTGACAGAGAGAGTGAGAAAGCACAACCAGGGGGAGCAATAGAGGCAGAAACGCTGAGCAGGGAGTCTGGCATGGGGATCCATCGCAGGACCCTGGGATCATGACCTGAGCCAAAGGCAGGGGCCCAACCAACTGAGCCAACCCACCGAGCCACCACCCCAGAAATTTCTTTTTTTTTAGGAAGTTACCTGTTGGGGGTGCCTGGCTGACTCAGTCAATAGAATATGTGACTTTTAATCTCAGAATCATGAATTCAAGCCCCACTTTGGGCATGGAGCTTAATGAAGAATGAATAAATAAATAAATAAATAAATACCCTTTTGGAAAAAGCCATGCCTTTTATCTCCTTTGTGAAAATAAGATGAAATGAAATAAGTATTTAACATAATTTTGAAGGGCATTTTGGATTTTATTTTATGCTTCTCTATAATGCCTTCTATGGGTACATGGTGTTTTCTTCATGATAATTGTTTTTCTCATGTAGATTTATGTAATGTAGGCTCATAGTTACTCCCTAACACTCAGTGGAACTTATGAATACTTTCTATGTTTATTTTTCATTAGCTAATTTTAGGGGAGATATTTATTAATGTATCTTTAAGTTCAGGAGACAACCTGAGATCTTAGAATCAAATGTAATGAATACAATAAGAAGATATTCATTTATTTTTAGCAATGAGTATATTGCCTCATTGTATAATTTTAGATAATGAAAATTAGCCCTCAGTGGGAAGTTTATTTATTTTCAGGGGATTGGCACATTAGGTGTACCTTTAGAAAAAAAAAATCCAGATGATATGGTAGGTGAATTGGAATGGGGCAAGAATGAAGGGAAGGAGACCAGCTAGGAGCCTCAACCAGGTCAAAGAGTGGGAATGAGGTAGAATGAGAAGGAGGGAAACTCAAGATCTATTTATGATTCAGGAGATTTTTTTTTTTTTAAAGATCTTATTTATTTGAGAAAGAGAGAGCATGTGCACAAGTTGGGGAAGGGGGAGAGGAACAGGGACAAGCAGACTCCCCACTGAGCAGGGAGCCCAACACGGGGCTCCAACCCAGGAGCCAGGGATCATGACTTGAGCCTAAGGCAGATGCTTAACCAACTGAGCCACCCAGGCATCCCATGAATTAGGAGATCTTATTGACCAGTTATCCTTAGTTATCTGGTAGAAGGAAGATGTGAATAGTTTCTCCAGGATTTTTGGTTTGTGTTACTGGGGAACCAACCAGGCAAAAATCATAAATTATACTTTTTGACATAATCCACACAAGGTGCCTTTGAGGCATTTGCGTGAAGCAATGTATTAGGTAGTGGAGATGAAACAGAATCTCAGAGATGCAATACTGATCTGGACTAGAGATACAGCATCGGAAGTCATTGGTTTATTATTGGTGATAAGTTGAAGTTGAAACATAGATGAAATTACCTGAGATGGGTATGTAGCCAAGTACTCCTAAAATGCTTGCCTGCAGAAACTTTCTACTTGAACTCTGTGGTTACAAGTGAAACAACTTATATGTAACTATATTCAGATAGGCTTAAAACAATAAAATTCTTTTAAGTGTGTCCATTTGGATTCAATAGAAAGAAATGTAAATACTTAAGTTCAAAAACAAAATAATTATACCAAGAAGGGGGAAAGTATGTATAAAATATTTGGAAGTTTAATTTACTCATTATTTTTTTTTTTAAGATTTTATTTATTTATTTGACAGAGGGAGAGAGAGAGAGCACAAGCAGGGGGAATGGCAGGCAGAGGCAGAGGGAGAAGCAGGCTGCCCACTGAGCAGGGAGCCCGACACCGGGCGATCCCAGGACCCTGGGATCATGACCTGAGCTGAAGGCAGACGCTTAACCAACTGAGCCATCCAGGCGCCCCTAATTTACTCATTAACATACTTCTTGAGCCCTAACAGGCATAGAAACAAGCAGTTCTATAAAACATTATAAACACTTGTCCAGGAGATTAGTGGTGAAGGCATGGGGAGTGGGGCATTCCAAGCAGTGGGAGAAGTGTGAGCAAAGTTATAAAAGTATGAAATAGCCTGCTCAGAGAACTGTATAAAATTCAGTATGGATGAATCTGTGGCTGAATTCAAGATGGAAACAGAAGTATAGTAGGTACAAACCAAACCAGTAACCAGAGTCCAGATTATGAGCCTTCATATAATCTGAAGAGTAGTTTGGATGTCATTATGTTGGCAATGGCATTTTGGAAAGAATCTTTTTGCTTTATTATAGAAGATAAATCAGAAATTAACCAAATTAAGTCAGATACCAGTTATGAGACTCTTTTAATTGTTTGAGAAAAAAATCATGAAATAAAGTTGATGTATTACAAATGGAAATGAAGAGAGTCATCAGAGATATATGATGTTTTTGTTTACTATGAATTAAATTTGTCCAAACAGTGTCTCACAGCTAAGAAAACTAATATTAATCTTGCTCTGCATTAATAGAGATATCCTGCCATATCATCAGTGGTAACTGTTTCCAGACTGTTCCTTCTCTGGCTGGTCACATCAGTCTCTTTCCTAGGAACAATCATTGACACCAAAGAGAGAGGTACAGTCACCAGTAAAAACACACCAAGGACAGAATAAGCCAAATGTTAAGCCTTCTGGAAACTGAGTCATGTAAAAAAACTGGTGAATGAAATGGCAATATTAACTTGCACACACAATCAGTTACAACTGCTTTATCGAACAAGCTTGACTCAGTGCAAGTAGGAAAGGCCTTTAGTCCCCCAACACTTTTTTTTTTTTTAAGATTTTATTTCCCCAACACTTTTCCAAATGCACACATCCTCTTGATCCATGCTGATCAGATGATATGTTGTAAAGGTCCCAGAACTTTTGTAGTCTCTCCAATCACAAGGCAAATTTCAGTTTAGTATTTAGGAAATTATGCTCAATATATATAAACATTTAAAATTTTCATCCACTTTAATACTTCAGCTTATCCTCAGCTCAGACCTGCATGAGACGGGGAATCATTGTGAGGTTATCTGTTATTCCCACTTCCTCTCTTACTTGATGCTGCTGATTCTGGTCCCTCCGGGGCTGAGGAGGCACAGGGAGTGAGGTGAAGTCAGCCTTTGGGATGAAAGTGCCTGATAGCACAAGTGTAGTCTGGTGCTGGTTTGTTCTGCATGGCCAATACAAGTAGGGCTTTTGCGGTCTTCTGCAGGCTTTTGACTGAAGCTCCTTGGGTGCCTCAGTGGCTCTGATGGGCCACTAGGGCTCTGACCCAAGCCCTGACACTCTGAGGTCCACCATTTGTTGAGGTCTTGTTTCCCCTTCAGGCACACAGCCATCCTGAGTGTAAACTCCTTTAAAATGGCCATAGATTTTATTCTTTAGAGTCTATGTCTCGTTCCCAGAAAACAAGTACCTTTGTCTTAGAATTGGCATCATTGTGGCTTGCTCTCATTTCAACCCTCTGTTCTTGTTGCACTGTTGTCTCTTCATGTTTAGATGTTTTGGGCATGAGCCAAAGACAGCCTCTACACGTGAGCCAAGCTCCCTAAGTGGTTCTCTTGATCCCTTCTCACTTAGCTTGAAGTGATGAGAGAAGCACCCAAGCACCACTAACATATCTGTATGGAGGCCTTCTCGTTGCTTCCATTTTTTTTCTACCTGCTCCCCCTACCACTTTCTGTACAACCTGGAGATGGTGATGAATGAAGTACAGTAAAACTTGTTACTTAATATTTGAGTACATGGACATTAGCCAGTATAGAACCTTGCTTTGTGATGTGGTAGTATCTTATATTACTGTGATGTTTTAAGCCTTTGGGACCTCAAGGAAATATTAAGAAAGGCTCCTAACTTTGAAGCCACTGTTATAAAATAATTGGAAAATACAGGGACCCAGATTTCAAATTACCTTTCTAATATGGAGATCTCTTCATAGAAGAATAAGCTGCTTTAGTAAGTCCTGAGTTTTTTTTTTTCCCCCATTGGACACCATTTAAGAAAGTGTCAGTGATTAACCTGTTTATATCGGGACAGCGTCATGGTTGTGTTGTATGCCTTTGCACAGGGCTAAACATTTAGAAGGGCCTGTGCTTATTTTAATATTCTTCTCTCACCTTCTGGAAATTGTTAATAATTTGTTAATAGGAAGCCCGGAATTTTCATTTTGCACTAGGACACAAAAATTATGTCACCAATTTTGATGAATACTGTTGTACTATGTGGGTTGGGAGATTAGAATCTAGATGCTTGAAAAAGCCCTTTAAGTTTTAACATAAAAACAATGTTAATACTAATGAACATTAACAAGTGTATGTATTTATAAGCTATTTAATATCCTTTACAGTTTTTGTGAATATAACTCATATAGTAAAAAAATTAAGATTGAATCACTTTTTTACTGATTCTGCAGCTTCTTTAATATGTGTATCTTTACTTGTAACTTTTCTTCCATGAAATATTATATGATCAAAATGTGTTGTGTACAATATTCAAGACTTACTATAAATGTTTGCTTTACTTAAACTTACCAAAATATTGAGGGAGTACAATTACATCTAGAAAAATAATCTTTAAAAGTCATTGCTACATTTTTATATAATGATTTGGTATTCGGTTAATGTAAGCATCCTTGCTAGAGAAATTCTGAGTGCTGTCTTTTTCCCCCTTTAATGGGATTCAGTATAATTGACTTTCATTTTTATTTATTCTTTCTTGGAAGGGAAACATCTGGGAACAGATTTTACGAATACCCTTCATCTTGGAAATAATTAATGCGGTTCCCTTCATTATCTCAGTAAGTCCTAAAAGCATCTTTAAAATAACTAATTTTGTCATTAGACTTAAGCCTTTAAATCTAAATACTAATAAATACTATATTAGCTCCAATAAATGATTTTAGGCTTCGGTAAGGATCATGGTATTAAAAATAAAGAGTAAAATCAGTTGGATAACTAGATTATGGAATTAAATGAAAACTAGTGAGATTTAGTGCAATAGCGAAATAAAATACTTTTTTAGACATATTTGCTCTAGATGTGCCATGTGAATAGGTGTTGATATTATCTAGACAGAGTAGAAATTAATCACTCCATTTCTTGTGTATATTGTGAAATTAAAAAAAATAGAAACTAACAAAAAGCAGAATCAGACCTATAAATACAGAGAACTGATGGTTGCCAGAGGGGAGAGAGTGGGGGGTTGGGCAAACTGGGTGAAAGGGAAGGGATACAGGCTTCCAGTTATGGAATGAATGTCATGGGAATAAAAGGCATAGCATAAGAATACAATTAATGATATAGTAGTGATATCATAGGACAGGTGGTACTACCCTTGTGGATAACATAGCATAATGTATAAACTTGTGAAATCACTAAGTTGTACCCTGAAACTCATAGAACATTGTATGTCACCTATACTCAAACGAAAAAAAATAGAAACCAAGCATTGATAAAAGTTTCTCATACTGAGCATATATTTATTTCTAGCTTAAACACAATATTTACTAAGTCCAATTCTCCCATTAATAAGAAAGTTGCCAACAGCCAGATAATTAGCAATTTGTTTTTTTATCAAGGTACTGTGGAATACCAATTTTACAATGATCCTGCTCAATTGCAGCCCCATAAATATGTAACAAGCACTTTGCCATTGCAAAATTAGGTTTTAATCTCTATCTCATAGATTTATAATAATGTCTGTTGGGGATATGCTTTCTAACACTTCATTTGAATTTTATTTGGAAAATTATGGAAATAAGCAAATATTATCTCAAGTGGTTGCTTACTTCTGACAATTATTTTAATTTGAATGATTTATCTACAGGAATGACTGGAACTAGATTAAATGACAGGCTAACTACATATAATCCAATTGAATATGGTTCCCAGTGTCACTTAAAATGTTTGAATCTGAAGAGAGTAAGTGGTAATGTTGTGAAAAGGGAAAGCCTTCTCTCCTTATTCCTACGTTCCCCCTCCAGTTGTAGGGAAGAAAGAGGTGATCTCTATTATAAACCGTTACACTGAAAGATTTAATGATAGAATTCCCATAGTTATAGGTGACATTAGCGGGAGCTCATTTTTTCCTTTCTGTTTCTACAATAATTTCCCAAAGAATTTTTTCCTAAGTAAGAATTAGAACAATGAATGAAAAGATTGGATCTTCTCCTTGCATTTCATTAATGAGTTTAAAGTATTTGTCACATGTATTAAAAATTATATTGTCTTTATTAACTTTTTTTTTTGTTTTACATGTTAATCGGCTGGATATGATTTTTGCTTTGAGATAAAAGTTTAGTTTTGGTTTGTTTTTCAGATCTTTTGGCCTTCCTTAAGGAATCTATTTGTCCCCGTCTTTCTAAACTGTTGGCTTGCCAAACATGCCTTGGAAAATATGATTGTAAGTATGAAAGAATGAAGTGCAAATACAAAATATTTTCAACCTTCCATTATTTCTTACATACTTTCAGTGCTCATATTAAACACAGAGAGAAGATGATTTGAGGTCTTAGTCTTGTACTTCCTCATTTTTCTTTCGCCCATGAAATATAAACTCATACTATTGTGATTTATTTAGGTATAACTAAATTTCTGAATGGTTCATTTTTAAACGAAATAAATTTATTTTATTTTAAATTAATGAATTTCTTTTAAATTAATTTAGTATCCCAATAAATAGTTTCATTTAAATATTTGTAATAATGGAAGAGTTTTGGTAAAATACTGTCAAAGTGATGTCAATATTAATATTGATGTTAATAGACCTTAAGTCTGCTTGCATCCTAATTCAGAATGAAAACTTTCTGGGCTAAATTAACTTGGCCCTTATTGTCAAGTCACCACCTTTGTAAGGCCCTATGACCTGGTAAACAAAGATAGTTCAGATTTTCTTATTTAAAATTAAATTAAATTTAATTTTATTATGTTAGTCACCGTACATCATTAGTTTTTGATGTAGTGATCCATGATTCATTCTTTTCGTATAACACCCAGTGCTCCATGCAGTACATGCCCTCCTTAATACCCACCACTGGGCTAACCCATCCCCCCACCTCCCTCCCCTCTAAAACCCTCATTTGTTTCTCGGAGTCCATAGTCTCATGGTTCGTCTCCACCTCCGATTTCCCCCCCTTCATTTTTCCCTTCCTTCTTCTAATGTCCTCCATGCTATTCCTTATGTTCCACAAATAAGTGAAACCATATGATAATTGACTTTCTCTGCTTGATGTATTTTACTTAGCATAATCTACTCCAGTCCCATCCATGTTGATGTAAAAGTTGGGTATTCATCCTTTCTTTTTTTTTTTTTTCTTTTCCTTAAAGATTTTATTTATTTATTTGACAGAGAGAGAGAGACAGCGAGAGCAGGAACACAAGCAGGGGGAGTGGGAGAGGAAGAAGCAGGCTTCCTGCCGAGCAGGGAGCCCGATGCGGGGCTCGATCCCAGGACCCTGGGATCATGACCTGAGCCAAAGGCAGATGCTTAACGACTGAGCCACCCAGGCGCCCCGTATTCATCCTTTCTGATGGTTGAGTAATATTCCATTGTATATATGGACCACATCTTCTTTATCCATTCATCTGCTGAAGGGCATCTCGGCTCTTTCCACAGTTTGGCTATTGCGGACATTGCTGCTATGAATATTGGGGTGCATATGGCCCTTCTTTTCACTACATCTGTGTCTTTGGGGTAAATACCCACTAGTGAAATTGCTAGGTCATAGGGTAGCTCTATTTTTAAATTTTTGAGGCACCTCAACACTGTTTTCCAAAGTGGTTGTACCAACTTGCATTCCCACCAACAGTATAAGAGGGTTCCCCTTTCTCCACAACCTCTCCAACATTTGTTGTTTCTTGTCTTGTCAATTTTTGCCATTCTAACTGGTGTAAGGTGGTATCTCAATGTGGTTTTGATTTGAATTTCCCTGATGGCAAATGATGATGAACATTTTTTCATGTGTCTGTTAGCAATTTGTATGTCTTCTTTGGAGAAGTGTCTGTTCATGTCTTCTCCCCGTTTTTTGACTTGATTATTTGTTTTTTGGGTGTTGAGTTTGAGAAGTTCTTTATAGATCTTGGAAATTAGCGCTTTGTCTGTAGTGTCATTTGCAAATATCTTCTCCCATTCTGTGGGTTGCCTCTTTGTTTTGTTGACTGTTTCCTTTGCTGTGCAGAAGCTTTTTATCTTGATGAAGTCCCAAAAGTTCATTTTTGCTTTTGCTTCACGAGCCTTTGGAGATGTATCTTGAAAGAAGTTGCTGTGGCTGATGTCAAAGAGGTTACTGCTTACCTTCTCCTCTAGGATTTTGATGGATTCCTGTTTCATATTGAGGTCTTTCATCCATTTTGAGTTTATCTTTGTGTATGGTATTAGAGAATGGTTGAGTTTCATTCTTCTGTATATAGCTCTCCAATTTTCCCAGCACCATTTATTGAAGAGACTGTCTTTTTTCCATTGCATATTTTTTCCTGCTTTGTCGAAGATTATTTGACCATAGATTTGAGGGTCCATATCTGGGCTCTCTATTCTGTTTCATTGGTCTATATGTCTGTTTTTGTGCCAGTATCATGCTGTCTTGGTGATCACTGCTTTGTAATAGAGCTTGAATCAGGCAACATGATGCCCCCAGCTTTGTTTTTCTTTTTCAACATTTCCTCAGTGATTCGGGGTCTTTTCTGATTCCAACAAATTTTAGGATTGTTTGTTCCAGCACTTTGGAAAATGTCATTGGAATTTTGATCGGGATGGCATTGAAGGTATAGATTGCTCTGGGTAGCATAGACATTTTAACAGTGTTTATTCCAATCCATGAGCATGGAATATTTTTCCATCTTTTTGTGTCTTCTTCAACTTCTTTCATGAGTGTTCTGTAGTTCCTAGAGTATAGATCCTTTACCTCTTTGGTTAAGTTTATTCCAAGGTATCTTATGGTTTTTGGTGCTATTGTAAGTGGAATCATTTCTCTAATTTCTCTTTCTACAGTTACATTGTTAGTGTATAAGAAAGCAACTGATTTCTGTGCATTGATTTTGTATCCTGCCACATTACTGAATTGCTGTATGAGTTCTAGTAATTTGGGGTTGGAGTCTGGGTTTTCCACATAAAGTATCATGTCATCTGTGAAGAGAGTTTGACTTCTTCTTTGCCAATTTGAATACCTTTTATTTCTTTTGTTGTCTGATTGCTGTTGCTAGGACTTCTAGTGCTATGTTGAACAATAGTGGTGAGAGTGGGCATCCTTGATGTGTTCCTGATCTTAAGGGAAAGGCTCTCATCTTTTCCCCACTGAGGATGATATTCACTGTGGGTTTTTCATAGATGGATTTTATGAACTTGAGGAATGTTCCCTCTATCCCTATACTCTGAAAAGTTTTAATCAGGAAAGGATGCTGTATTTTGTCAAATGCTTTTTCTACATCAATTGAGAGGACCGTATGGTTCTTCTCTCTCCTCTTATTAATGTGTTCTATCACATTGATTGATTTGCAAATGTTGAACCACCCTTGCATCCCAGGGATAAATCCCATTTGGTCGTGGTGGATGATCTTTTTAATGTCTGTTGGATCCTATTAGCTAGGATTTTGTTGAGAATTTTGCCATCCATATTCATCAGGGATATTGGTCTGAAATTCTCCCTTTTGATGGGGTCTTTGCCTGGTTTGGGGATCAAGGTAATGCTGGCCTCATAGAATGAGTCTTCTGTTTCTATTTTTTGAAACAGCTTCAGGAGAATAGGTATTATTTCTTCTTTGAATGTTTGGTAGAATTCCCCAGGGAATCCATCAGGCCCTGGATTCTTGTTTTTTTGGGAGGTTTTTGATCACTGCTTCAATCTCATTATTGGTTATTGTCTATTCAGGTTTTCAATTTCTTCCTGTTTCAGTCTTGGTAGTTTATAGATTTCCAGGAAGGCATCTATTTCTTCCAGGTTACTTAATTTATTGGCATATAGTTGTTGATAATAATTTCTAATAATTGTTTCTATTTCCTTGGTGTTAGTCGTGATCTCTCCCCTTTCATTCATAATTTTATTAATTTGGGTCTTTTCTCTTTTCTTTTGGATAATTCTGGCCAGTGGCTTATTGATCTTATTGATTCTTTCAAAGAACGAGCTTCTAGTTTCATTGATCTGCTCTACTGTGTTTTCTGGTTTCTAATTCATTGATCTCTGCTCTAATCTTAACTATTTCTCTTCTAATGCATGGCTTAGGTATCATTTGTTGCTTTTGCTCTGGTTCTTTAAGGTGCATAGTTAGTTGGTGAATTCGGGATTTTTCTATTTTTTTGAGTGAGGCTTGGATGGCTATGTATTTCCCCCTTAGGGCCACCTTTGCAGTATCCCATAGGTTTTGGACCAATGTGTTTTCATTCTCATTGGTTTCCATGAATTGTTTTAAGTTCTTCTTTGATTTCCTGGTTGACCCAAACATTCTTGAGCAGAGTGGTCTTCAGCTTCCAAGTGTTTTAATTTCTTCCAAATTTTTTCTTGTGATTGAGTTCCTGTTTTAAAGCATATGGTCTGAGAATATGCAAGGAATATTCTCAATCTTTTCGTATCATTTGAGAGCTGGTTTGTGACCCAGTATGTGGTCTATTCTGGAGAAAGTTCCATGTGCGCTCAAGAAGAATGAGTATTCTGTTGTTTTGGGGTGGAATGTTCTGTATATATCTATGAGGTCCATCAGGTCCAGTGTGTCTTTCAAAGCTCTTGTTTCTTTGTTGATTTTCTGCTTAGATGATCTGTCTATTGCTGAGAGGAGTATTGAAGTCTCCGACAATTATCATATTATTATCAATATGACTCTTTATTTTGGTTAACAGTTGGCTTATGTAAGTGGCTGCTCCCATGTTCGGGGCATAGATACTTACAATTGTTAGATCTTCTTGTTGGATAGAGCCTTTAAGAATGGTATAGTGTCCTTCTGTGTCTCTAACTACACTCTTTAGCTTAAAATCTAATTTGTCTGATATGAGAATTGCTACCCCAGCTTTCTTTTGAGGTCCATTAGCATGGAAGATGGATCTCCATCCCTTCACTTTCAGTCTGGATGTATCTTTAGGTTCAAAATGAGTCTCTTGTAGACAGCATATAGACGGGTCCTGTCTTTTTATCAAATCTGCAACCCTGTGCTGTTTTATGGGAGCATTTTGGCCATTCACGTTGAGAGTGATTTTTGAAAGATATGATTTTATTGTCATCATGTTGCCTGTGAAGTCCTTGTTTCTATAGATTATCTCTGTAAATTTCTGTTCTATATCACTCGTGAGGTCTTTCTCCTTTTATAGAACCCCCTTAATATTTCTTGCAGAGCTGGCTTAGTGGTCACATATTCTTTCAGTTTCTGCCGGTTGTGGAAGCTCTGGATCTCTCCATCCATTCTAAATGACAGCCTTGCCGGATAAAGTATTCTTGGCTGCATGTTCTTCTCATTTAGTACCCTGAATATGTCTTGCCAGCCCTTTCTGGCTTGCCATGTCTCTGTGGATAGGTCTGATGTTCCTCCCTCTGTCCGTAAGGAATCTCTTCCCCCTAACTGCCCTTAAGATGGTTTCCTTGGTTCTAAGATTTGAGTTTTACTATTACATGCCGGGGCAGTGGCCTGTTTTCCTTATCTTGGGAGGGGTCCTCTCTGCCTCTAAGACACGAATGTTTGCTTTATTCCCCAGATTAGGAAAGTTCTCAGCTACAATTTGCTCAAATATATCTTCTAGTCCTCTCTCTCTCTCCACCCTCTTAGATATCACAATAATTCTGACATTATAACGTTTCATGGTGTCACTTATTTCTCTGATTTTGTTCATGGATTTTGAGTTGTTTCTTCATGGCCTCCTCTTTATCCTTCTTTTCTATCAATTGGTCTTCTAGATCATTAATTCGTTCTTCTGCCTCGCTTACCCTAGCTGTTAGATTATCTAGATTAGATTGGATCTCATTGATAGCATTTTTAATTTCTGCCACTTCAGCTTTCATTTCTGCCCTTAGAGACTCTATGTTGCCATTAATCGATTTCTCCATTCTAGCTATTGTCTTCATAACTGTTACCCTGAATTCCATTTCCGACATCTTGGTTATATCTATATCCATTTGTAAATCCGTGGCAGAAGTCACAGTCTCTGAGTCTTTCCTCTTTTGGGGCTTCCTCCTCCTAGTCATTCTGTTGAGGGGTGGTTGAGGGAATGTACAGAGTCCAAATTATTGACCACAACCCAAGCCAGATGCACCTGTTTTATAGGGACCTTAGGGTTGTTTGCCTCTTGTTCTCCCAGCCTGTCTTCTAGGGGAGGGACCTGCCATGCTGTTACTCGGGCAATCCTGTTTGGGCAGAGTTGCCCTGCCCCATGTGGGGGGGGGGGAGATGGGCTCAGTGAAAACCGGTTTTGGGGGCTTTTATTCTCTGGCGGCTTTCCCTGGCAGCTTTCTGCATCTCTTCCGAGAGTCAGAGCATAAGAGATCATTTTCAACCCTCTGCCTCAGAACAGAGAGATCGCAGTCTGTTCTTCAGTGAGCTCTCCAGGCCACACTATCTCCATTTCTGTCTGTGCTGCTATAAAGTGCAGTATCCTGGGTTGTACACCCCTCAGCAGGGCTCCTAGTGCTCGCCTCCAGGTCAGGGCACGTCTCTGTCCTTTGTGCTTCTAAAACCGCCAGCCGCCCCCAGTTCGCATGTGGAGCCCTGATGCTCTGGGCTTCTGTCTGGGGTGCTGCCCTAAACTCCTTTCCCCGCCGCTACTGGTCTGCTAGTCTGTGCCCTGTCCCCAGCATGGGAGACTATTGCTTACCGGTGGTGTAGGACCCCCACGGCTCTCTCCCCCTCCTGTTTATCTTCAGATATGTGCCCGCGGAATCACAGTTCCCTGCTTCATACCTGGAAACCAACCGCCTGCGATATTCTGTTTGTGGAGATCCAGATATATCTTCTTACATCTCAGGCTGATTTCGTGGGTGTTCAGAGTGGTCTGGTAGATATCCAGCTCAATTCTGGGGACCAGTTGGAATAGGGTCTGCTACTCCTCCATCATCTTTTCCTCTCCTCCCAGACTTTTTTTTTTAAGATTTTATTTATTTATTTGAGATAGAGTGAGAGAGAGCACAAGCTGGGGGACTGAGGGAGATGGAGAAGCAGGATCCCCACTGAATGAGGGCTCGATCCCAGGAATCTGGGATCATGACCTGAGCCAAAAGCAGATGCTTAGCTGACTGAGCCACCCAGGTGCCCCTCCTCCCAGATTTTCTAAATATCACCAAGCCAGAGCTACCAATAGCTTTGGTTACTTGTCTTCAGAAGAGAACTAAAGTAGTTACCCTACAGACTTGTTATAAAAATTAAATGAAATTACATACATGTATAACATATAGATGTGTGTGTGTGTGTGTGTATAAAATATTGTATCTGGCATAAATGTAGTAAGGGCTCAATACTGTTAATTTTACTACATTGAAATTAAATTTGCTTGGAAGCAAACTTGTTTTCCTTTTAAATGTTTTTGAACAGAAATGGAACACAAAAATTTTAGCCAAAGGTATATTTGGATAGCATTTGAGTATTCACAACCAAATGAATGTTTCTAAACATTTATTTTAAATAACCACTGGAATCTCATGAAAATACATGTCCAAATGATAGGGGAGTATGACCTGTGGAATGATTTGATGAAATGTTGGGCTGTCTTCACTATTCCCCCCAAAAATACTATTTCACTAAATATGGATTGCCTAAATTGCAAAAGAAAAAAATACACCGGGAAAAAATAACCCTCTTTTCACTAATTTGTGTTATTAGTTGGTGGAAAAAAATAACCTAACCAAGGGAGGAATCATTAGTCAATCACTGAGAGTGAAAGTAGTGCTTTGCAATATTAATTTAGGATTCATTTTCCATTGTGTTTCTATATTTTACTTCTCCTTTCACTGGTTGGAGAAATGTTTATTTATTTTTCTGCTCATTAACACCTCTGTCAAAAAGAAAGTAAGGGATGAGAGGTGAACTTCTAATCAACTTAGATTTTTGTTTTCTTAACAGTTTGGTTAAATATATGGTAGAGGAAGAGAAAATAGTGGCTTGTTGAGATTTTATATTGGTGAAGTGATTTATTTCATGCAACGCTGACTTCAAGACAGTTAAAAGTTTATTATAAAATATTTGAGATGAACAGAAAACTATAAATTATGAAAACCTATGAATATACCACAGACTAAATACTAGTCATAACTTATATTCTTGTAATATTTTCTCTGAAAAGAATGCACACATATCATATATGAAATTACATTGTATGTTCAATGTTATAATTTGAATTTTGTTTTTGTAGTGCTCAATTTCATATGTGTTCTAATCATTTTTAATAGCTGCATCTAAATCTATTGTATAGTTTTGATGACTTTGTTTAACCATTTTGTATTGCATATTTTAGTAGTAATGAACATTCATTATTTCATATAAGTATTGTAATTTTGTAATAAAAATTAACATAAATATTAATTTTTATCTCATGATTTTCATGTGGTCAGTTTTTAGAAGTTATGTTATTGAGTACGTACTCATTAAATTAATTAATGAATGCATGAAATAAAAAGGACATGGCTTTGACTTGTGTTACCAAATCACCTTCAAGAAATTTTATAACAAATTGCATGGGCAATATCAACCATTTGTGAGTGCTCACTTTTTTGCATTTTAAACAATATTGGATATTATTATTTTTTAACATTTTTCAATTGGAAAGATAGAAATTATATCTTTAATTCACCTTTATCTTTATATTAATGAAATTAAACTTAAAAAATTTTGTTCATTGGCTGTTTAGTTTTTTCTGTTCATGATAGATTGCCTGGCATATTTCATGTCATTTTTCCTGATTCAGAGAATGAGATGTGATTGTAGCCTGACCTAGCTATTACTCTTAAAATTAGAATTTTCCATTATAGACATTGCTTACTGTGGAGAGCTTTTTGGGAGTCAGTGCAACATCTCTATAAATGTTGATAAGGGGGAGTAAACTGAAATTTGGGGCTTTGGTGGTCCCCCATAGTGTCATTTTTGTAATATGAATGCTAAGGTAAAGTATATTTAGACCTAGGCAAAAATGGAAATATGTTGCTATATCCATTTAAAGTATATGCATCGAGTGTGCACAAGATAGTTGAAATATAATACACAGTAATAAATGTAGTGAAACTCAGGGATATGTAGTATTTTCAAAATTAAAATATGCTTTTTGGTTTTATTTTAGAATGATCTGCACAGAGCCATTCAGCGTACACAATCTGCAATGTTTAATCAAGTTTTGATTTTAATATCTACATTACTATGCCTTATCTTCACCTGGTAAGATTGTACATATCATTATTTTTATTGTTTCATTTAATTATAGTTTCTAAATACACATTATTTTAATTGAGTTGGCTAAAATAGAGAAATACTCACTATAAATGTAAGGGATCACCTATAGGAATAAAAGTGAAATCTCTCCTTCAGTCTTACAGAAAAAACAAGAAGGTGCATCTATCACTTGGTATTGATATTTACTGCAACTTTGACATTTTCCCAAGTGTTGTAAACAACCAAATCAAAAGAATTTGTACTGCATGCCACAGTTGTCAAACAAGAAATTTTCTTTCAAACTGCTGACATGGAGGTGCCCTTATATTTCTACAATCTTCAGAGCAGAAACACTATTGAGAAAACTGTCATTGCCCATCACTGTCTCTGTCCCTGCCTTCTCTCCATGATGTTTTACTGTGCAGTCAGGCAGAAAGCAAGGGCAGATCTCCTGGCAAAGCAACGCAGGACTTGGTACTTTGCTTTATTATAGAAAACAGTTATTTCTTCTGGAAAGTCTCACTTTGATGGTTATAAAGTAATCCAGTGGGAAATGTTGCGCTGCACATATGGATTCACGTAGATCCTTAAGAGGAGGAAAAAATGTAAAAAATCAAAAAATGAGGTAGAATAATATATCTGTTTTGCAGGAGTCTTAGATATTATGTGTAATTGTGCTCTGTCCTGGATTTGACCTATCAAGAAAGAGAAAAAGTTAATTAGGAAGTACAAAATAAGAAGAATGCCCCATATACTAGTACAACTGAATTAGATATAAATAGAGCTATAGATAGATATATATAAACATAGGTTGAGATATGTAGGTATAGCAACTACTTTGTGTCAGTAGTTTGTAGTTAATATCCCTATTAAGTGTATTGAAAATAGGTTTTATTACATACTTTATATCTTAAAAAATAAATGTATTTTAAAATATTAAATGTCTTTAAATATAAAATATCTCTCTAAAATTGACACAAAGCCATCTTATCATTTAAATCTTTTTTACTGCTCACAAAATTTTTTTATTGTTCACCTAGTAAACACCTAGCTGCCTAAATATAAAATATTAAAAGTAATGACTTCCCTTCTAAAGTCACTAAACATTCTTAATTTTAAGATAATGATATTATATGAATAGTTTAGGAGTTTTTTCATTTTATTTATAGAAAAATACTCCAAATTAAAATCTCTTGTATACCCATGTACTTGCTAATATTTCAAATGCTGGAAAATTACAAAGAGTGAAATGAATGATTTTTAAAATATTATTAGAGTCTGTTAAAGTATATTTAGTAAAGAGGTAATTGAAATATTAATGCTGAGGGGCACCTGGATGGCTCAGTCATTTAAGCATCTGCCTTCGACTCAGGTAATGACCTGGGGTCCTGGGATCGGGCCCCTCGTTGGGCTCCTTGCTCAGTGGGGAGTCTGCTTCTCCCTCTGCCCCTTTCCCTGCTCATGCTCTCTCTCTCTCTCAAAGAAATAAATAAAATCTTTTAAAAAAAGAAATATTAATGCTGAAATAAGGACAAGTTATTTTTATATGATAACACTTAGTTCACTTTAGTTTTGGAGGCATCCTCATTACAGTGAATCACGTAGGGTGGGCTCTCCATTTGCTCTTACTTTCTGCCTATTTGTCTATTTCTTCAGTAGTTTTTATTTTCAAAAGAAGCAACTAGACAGATTTTGCCACTTTCTTATGCCAAGGGATGCAGTAGTGCTAGATAATGGGTTTTCATGATGTATATGAAATTGCTATTATGCAGTTTATTTATCATTTAAATTATTTGTGCTTCACTTTTTATTTTATCTGCAGTTGGAGTTGCTTTTGTTGTTGTTCTTGTGTGTTATTGGTTTTATTTTATTTTATTTATTTTTTTAAAGATTTTGTTTATTTATTTGACAGAGCACACAAGTAGGGGGAGCGGGAGAGGGAGAAGCAGGTTCCCTGCTGAGCAGGGAGCCCGATACAAGGCTCGATCCCAGGACCCTGGGATCATGACCTGAGTCAAAGGCAGACGCTTAACTGACTGAGCCACTCAGGTGCCCACGTGTTATTGGTTTTAATCACGTACATTTTAAATGTACAATGTTACTGTTTTTAATCACATGTGCATCAATACATTTTCATTAATACATTTACATTAATATGTTTTTGAATTATAATATCTAGAATGGAGAAACTGAAGTTTGATTTCTTTGTGTATTTTTCTCTAGCACACCAAGCAAAATGTTTTCATAATTTATGACCATCATCTTAGGGTAGAATAAGTCTTTTTTTTAATTCACCATCAAAAGTGTAGTTATCTACAAGAAAAATATAAACAATGTTATATTAGTTATAACACACAGCTGTTTTAGCAAAGAGTTATACCACACACACTGTAAAATACAAATATACATAAAGGTTCAGCAACTTAAACAAATGGAAATGTTTAAATAGTCTGTCCAAGAAGGTTATATCAACTTAATATTGCTGGAGACTAAATTTCCTTATAACTTGTTTTCTGCCATTCCCAAAACATAGTTTCCATAACGTGGCTCAAGATGGCTACCCAACTCTTGCCATTATATTCTAACTCCAGCCTGTAGGAAGGGAGAAGATAAGGCACAACCCAGAAATTACATGCATAAAATAGGCCAGAATTTGGTCATATATCCACACATAGCTGAAAGGGAGTCTACAGAAATCTGGTCTAGCTGCGAAACAGTATACCCAGCTGAATATTGTACTATCATGGAAAACAGAAAAACTGGATACTGTTGAACAATAAGCAATCTTTGGCACTGATAAGTCATAAAAGTCCAAATGCATTTCATTTGTTTAAAACTCAGGTTTATGCTAGTTTGGAGCTTGTAGCAACTCACTGAATTTACCTAGCTCTATTTGCCACATTATTAAATGAGGATAACATTAATCACCCTATAAAATTTTTGTTGTACTTTTTTTTGATGAAGACTAAATTAGATATGTTTATACAATGTCTATCAGAAGATATGACACTTGGTATGAACACTCCAAAAATTTCATTTTTTTTTCTGCCTCAAATGTCCTCTGTATATAAGAGGATTAAATTATGTGACTGCACAAAAACTAATTTGCTCTAAAATATCTAAGCATAGTAACTTATTAATAATAATATAAAAGTGAACCGAGATGCCTGAAAATATATTTAATGGGAAATATGAGAAAACATTTTCCTCCATTGTAATGTATTCAGGTTTTTTGTACTGTCTACATATTTCTAATATTTATTTCCTCTAGTTAGCTTCACTAAGTTAAAAGTAATGGTAGCATTTCCCCTCTCTCTGATACCTTTAGTGCTTTATACTATACAAATATACAGACATATATATAATTTTTTTACATTGTTGTGGGATTAGTTTTAATTAATTGTGGTTACATTATGTCATAGAGCAAGACTGTCAGTGCTTTTCCAAATCAGAATTTTTAATACATACAATTTAAGCCCCCAAATATTCAGGAGCTAATATTTGATGAAGTGGATGTGTTGTTCATGAATCTCACAATCTTAAAATTACCTGTTTTGGAAAGCTGCTATATAGTTTTAAAATGTATCTTCTTTTCATCATTATTAACATTACAAAGAACTATCATTAAGCATCTGTCTACAAGAGACACATGCCAAACTGAGATAACATTAAGCTGCTGACCCACTCTCTGTAGGGAATGTGCTCAGAATTGTTTTTCCTGTTATTGTAATGGAATTTGGACTAATCTTTCCCCAGTCCGCTGTGTACCCCTCTTGATCAATAATGCACACTTCCAAGACAGCTGGGAATTGTGATTCAGCCTGTGTCTCTGTAACAAAGCAGAGGAAACTGGTACATTGGGAATTAAGTGCATGACTTTAGCTTAATTATCAACATATTCTAACCAATAATAAGTACTCTAATTTGTAATACATTTGGTGTTTCTAATTTTACACTAGTAGGCTTATTTTGCACCTACTTTGTTTCAAACTTTAATTTTTTATTTGAATATGTATGTTTAGATATTTTCGAATTATTTCATGGAGCTATAACATCAAGATCTGTATTATGTAAATGGGTATTTCATGTTTTAGTCCAATGTAAGAAATTCAGTTTACCTCCTCATTCTCATTTCAGGAGAAAATAAATCCATTTATTGTTTAAAAACATGACCTAGTTAAAATTATTAACATGCTTAATTCAAAAAGTATTTGGGATTTTCTTGTGCATCTTTGATTAACACTTATTTTAATGCTCGACGCCGAAGTTCTTAAACTCTGTTTACTGATTTAACTCTTAAGGCAAATAGCCGTGTGACAGGAAGTGGACAGTGAAAAAGTAAGAACTGAAATTTGGAGGAAGTATTAAACCATGATCTCATGATGTTATCACCATCATGGTATTTGGTTACTAGTTTTGTTTGGTCACATTTGTTTTGCTTTATTACAAATGAATGACAGAAAGTGTGTTTGTCTGAAGATCTGGAAACAGCCCTCAGGTTTGTATTACACTAGAACATATAGAAAACTCTTTGTCCCAACTAAATTTTGTGTAAGTGGGAAGCCAGATGTTAGGCAGTTAGAATTTAAACCATCATTGAGTTATGAGGGTAATGTATAGTTATTTTCAGACATACAAGAACTTAGAAAGTATGCTACCTACATATTATTAAGTACGTACTTAATAGGAATAAGAAAAAAAAGGATAAAGGAAAAGGAAAAATATATAGCTTATGAGAATCTGTGGTTTATGCAGTAACAACGCCTTGGATCTTTCTCTGGGAAACCCATCTTCACACTGAGTTTTATCAGAAGTGCAGTTGAAGGCTTATCCAGGCAGAGGCAGAGACACCATTTTTAATTTCTATGATATAGGTACCTAGCCAAGGGAGGTTTTCAATTAGAAGGTGGGGTGAAGGGGTGAGAGAAAGCCAAAGTGGTCATGCCACAGCAATTCTCATGTTACAGATAAACAGAGGCACAGAAAGGTCAAATAAAAAGATAAACCTTAGATTATCATAGGTCTACACTATTAAGAAGCAGAGCTCAGATCTGGGCGTAGGCAAATTGGTGCCAGAGCCCACATGCTTAACCACTGTAATATTATTTGTATGATGTTCTAGAAGTCATTAGCAGTAATAATAAACTAAAAAAATAAAAGAATTATGTTAATTTTCTCATTTCTATTATTGTGAATTTTGAAATTACTATTTGAAGTAGAATTATAGTTTAGTAAGACATTAGGATGACCAACTCTTACTTTTTAGATTTTTTTGATTAAGGATAGAAGAATACTTTAGCCATTGCTATCTCTTTTGTGTGAATAATAAATTGCCTCAAATTCAGCAAGTTTCTAATCCTTGTTTCTCTTTTTAAATTTTAGCAAACACATATACAATTTAGTTAAAATTATGATATACTCATGATTATTATCTGTTTAAATTACTTCCTCCATTTACCTGTTCATCCATCTCTCTTTCTGTATATCTGCAGAGGTTGGGAATATATTCAAGTGATTATTTATGGATATAGAATTGTGTATCATGTTTTCAGCTGTCTTCCGCATACTTTCTTCTATGGTTTAAATATTCAGAATGAATATGCATACTTTTTGAAAACAAACAGAACAGTCACAAAAATTAAGGAATGTAAAAAGAGACAACAAAATTTAACACAAAATATCAGATGTAAAGATCATATTCAATATAATTTGCATAATTAAATCCTTCCCTTAAAAAAGTGATTCTCATATTAAGTTTTTTAAAAATCCAAATTCTTCACCTTTATCTACTATTTACTCTTCGAGTCCCAACTTTTTTTTGAGTCTCAACTTTTAAGTTGAAGCTCTGCCCTGAAGTTTTCTTGAAGGTCATCTGAATTATGGGAGATGCCCAACCTTTATGCTTCTCAGTGTTGGAAAAAATTATAAATGTACAATGTTTCTTTAATTATCAGGGCTTCTTGGTAGATATTCATGATATATAAGAACAAAGAGTCAGTTTTCCTTCCTCACCATTTTATGCCCCGCATCTCTTGGTTGGATATATAAGATGCTTCACAAATATTTGTAGTTGATACACAGTAACATTTGGGGGTCAGAATTCCCAAACAATATCTTATCAACTGGAGGTACTTAAATATATTGTAAATTAAGTATACTCAAACCATATATTTTGAGACTGTTCCTTTAAATACCTTCTTCCCACAGTTAACTTTGGTGTGAGTTATACACTCTCAGTGTAATCTGTGAAGACATTCTAGGGCTGTTGTTTCTGCCAAAGAAATATAACTGGGTAGTAAAACTTCTACAAATTTAATTGAAGAGAAATACTCTTTGAAATAATTTTTATAAATTGCATACACACACCACATATATAAGAACTTCCATATAAATCAAATTTTGGCTGTTAATTTTGTCTCCCTATAACTTCTGAATTTATGTCTTGAGAATTTTTCTTCCTTTAATGTTAGAATTTGTGAGAACAGACAATTTAATAAAATTACTGACACTATCATCTCCTATATTGATCTTAGAACCATATTGATTAAATGCTAGAGAGCATTGCTATACACATACTATCATGCTTTTTTCTTCCCATCATCTTTCAGGATTTTTGTTTTTTTATTCTACTTCTTTCTTTGATTTTTTTTTGGGGGGGTTTCTATCTCACTTTTGCTTCTCCCATCTGATCTAAATCCTGAGCCTCTTCTGAAAAGTGTTCATCATCCATTTATTTTGAAATAACGAAAATGCATGTTTGTGCATTAGGGTGAGGTGTGGTCACTTTTCATGAATTACTAAATTGCAGTGTATGTTGACTTCAGATTAATGGTTTATGGCATGATTCAGTAAACTTTTTTGCATAGATTCAAAAACAATGCCCAGGAATGTGAGAAAACTTTCTTGCAACAATAGAAAAACTAGATTTATTATTACTTTAAACACAAAATTTCTCCCTAGAAAATGTAAAACTCCCAACATCTCAGATATCTTAAATTCCATGGGAATATTTGGTTTTAGGGAGATACTCTATAGGAAATGAAAATGATTATTTGGAACAATTTAATTGGTATTCATCCAGTAAATACCAAAGTGCAAGTCGTGGGCTGATTTGAATACTAATGTCTGAACTACAAGCATGAAATCAAAGTGTTAGATGCTTTTAGCACAGAATGCCATTGCTAATTAAGTTTTTCAAGTAACTGTGCACAGCAATAGGATTCATAGGGAGTGCATGGATATTTAAGGTTATTTATTTCTGCTATGTGACTTTTTTTCTCTGAAAACATTTTATTGTACAAATTGACATTTACCAGGTGGTGAGAAAGTTTACAGTCTCAATATTTCCTTTCATTCAAATTAATGTTTTCCTTATAAACTTGCCAAAGCTTGAAAGCTTGTACAGTAGTTCCCCCTAATCTACAGGGGATACATCCCACAATCCCCATTGGATGCCTAAACTGTGGAAAGTACTGAATATATATATTCAGTAAAGATTCAGTATATATTCAGTAAAGATTAACAACTAATAATGGAAAGAATAATTATAACAATATACTATAATAAAAGTTATGTGAATGTGGTCTATCTCAAAATATCTTATTATACTGTACTCACCCTTCTTGTTATGATGTGAGATGACAAAATGCCTATGTGATGAGATGAAGTCAGGGGAATGACGTAGGCTCTGTGACATAGCTTTAGGCTACTATTGACCTGATGCTATGACAGAAGAAGGAACATCTGCTTCCACTGCAGATACTTGAAACCCCAGAAAGCAGAACCACAGATAAGAGGGGACTACTATATAACTAAATGTATAGTTAACATTTTAAAAGAGGCAAATTTTAAAGAGCACTAATTACAATTAGTAATTAAGATGCCTTTGTTATTATATATAGGGGCTATTTAAGCAAATCAATTACGATTTTTCAGTTTTTTTAAAGAGGATAAAATGTTCAGATTTTGTTTTAGAATTGCATAACCCTGAAGTCATTTTGTATGGATCTGTGTCAAAGATAACACTGAAGAATATTTTGTAAAGAAGCAAATCTCCCGGTAGACTCTCAAATCCAGCATTCTTCACAAAACATTTAAAAAATAAACATCTTCTAAAAAGAAAAAAAAATCCTAAAGCTCACATTGAAGCTTTTAAACAAATTGTATTTAATTCATTTAAATTCTTTTAATATTTGAAATGTATGCTTATCTAGTAAAATTTTTCAGTGCCTATCTTATTTTTCTGGTTTTTAATATTGCTTTTCTTATGAAGCAGCCATCTGTTAACAAAAATATATATGACATTGCAATATGGGAGGTTTGACCCAGTTGCAGGTTGGTGCTGAGATAAGGTGGTGAGTCTCACACTACATCTGTTTAGCTCCTACCAGACCTGTGCAGGGAGCTTTGTCATGAACAACTCCATAAGCCTTCCAAGTGCTGAGGATCACATCTTACTTGAGTTCTTATCCATGGCAAGAGCCCAGGTCCACGGTCGTTGCTGTGAATGGTGCACTTTAAGGCCAAGAATTACCTGAGGAACTCTCAAGTAGTCAGTGAGTGCATTCTCCTCTGGGTTAGGACAAGCTGTATACTGAGTCATGTTATTTGCTGGCTCCTTCTTAGGAATGATGTGTGAGAAAACTTGACAAAAAAGCGATAGCTTTACAATCAGTTAAAAAGATTCTCCATTCTGATTCTGGCTGTGCTTAAACTTTTTCATTTACCATGTGCATTTCACTCAGGTTGTTCTTCACACAGTTATCCTATTTTCTGTCACTTAGTATGGACTTCTTCAATTTCCATCTTAATGACAGCTCTTGCTACACCAGAGTGACTACAGAGTTTCTTCGGTAAGCTCTAAGATGTGCTTGCTCTTTGGTATGAATGGTAAAACTCTTAAATCGGAGCGATATAATCCTGGGTTCATTTTATGCCTTTCACATTAACTAGTTCCATGACTATACCTTCATATCACTTACTGTGTACTTATCCATTTGTGCAGAGGGATCGATCTCATGTTACGTGTTCTTATTGCAGTAAATTAAAAAAAAAATAGAAGTGACACAGTTGTGATAACAAACTGGGTGTCAGGTGTGGGAGAAAGAAAAATTGAAGGATGATTTTGAGATTTGCATTTTGGGAAACTGACTGAATGATAGTGCCACGTACAAGGATGAAGAAACCTGGAAGGAAACATAAAGAGGAAGCAAAATAAAAAGTCCATGATAGTTGAGCTGCTTTTTAGAAACCTTAATGAGGTGTTGAATAACCATTTGTATGTAGGAGCCTGGCGCTCAGGAGAGGGGTGGGACTTGGTAGAGTGGGTAATATCAGCATATGGGTAATTGTGAAAGGAAGGTCATTAGAAAAGAGCACATAGGGAATGAACCAAGTGGAATTTTTGATTAAAAACAAAGCAAAATAAAGCTGTAACAGAATAGTAAGAGACATTGTATAAGGACAAATGACACAGTTTATAGGGACAGAATCTTCATTCACCTCTGTGTCCAAAAAAGGTGGCAGTTAACATAAAAAGTAAAAACTAGTGAAAATGTAAAGAGCACTTGATAAGAATGTAATTGTAGCAGGAGATTTTAATAAAGAATCGTATCACTAAAATAGATCCAAGAATTCTTTTTATTTTCACTTCTCCAAACATAGCCCTTCCTATACCATCCAACCCAGATGGTTGTCTATTTTAAGCTGCAGTCAACGTCAGAGCTTTTATAGTACATTCTCATTATAATAAAAACATTTTCTTACCATCAAGCAGTCAAATCTGTGCAGAATTCATACATCCTTTTAAAACACCACCAATTATATATTTTTTTCTCTCTTAAGATTCCTTGTTTTTTCAGCCTGCCTTTCCCTTCTTATTAATTCCTGTTCTGTTACCTAACTCTTTAAATTGCTTAGACAGTTTTGCATTTCAACTGACTTTTAGAATCCTTATATTTGGGATCATGTATCATTGCTGTTCTCACAATTTCCTATCAGTAAATTCTGTAAATTCATTTCATCGTATTATGCTTTACCCTCTTTCTTGTGCATAATCTTTGCCAATGTATTTTAAAGTATTTTGATTCAGAGTGTGGAGAGACTCCTTTTAGCATTGTCTCCTTTCTCTAGATTCATTGCTTAAGCTGATGTATCTCCTACTCCAGGGTTATATTAACTTTCACCAAAGCCATGCAAATGTTATACAGAATATTTCTGAGTATCCCTAATAATCCAGGTTCATTTGACTATTTAATATTCTTTTTTTATAGCTCCTATTAGCCCATTGAGTTATGTTTATTATAGACCCTTGTTATATCTCTCTATTTAAGTTTTTGGTATTTCCTTTTAGGTTCCTGGTTTGCTAACAAATTGATTTTAGGATGTTCTAAATATCTCATTTGAATTTCATATGAGTTTGTTCCCTCTAGTGTGTCTACTGCAAGGTAAAAAACCACTTTCAATCCCCTGCTTTATAATTATCTTTTATATTGACAATTGAAACACCCAGTTGTCTTTTCTTCAAGCCAAATATCTCCTGAATGCTTTAACTTTTCTCCCCAGGATTTTTTGGTTTGTTTGCCTTTTACTAAATCTTCCTATTTTATAATTATAAATTCAAACAGGGCCCAGTGCTGAATAACTACAAAGATCAAACTATCTTTGTAGTTATAAAAATAACTATATAAAATTATATAAAAATATATAAAAATATATTTTGTAAGCTATAAAGTGCTATTTAAATAGAATGTATTTTTTGTTATAATTTAGAGGAACGATTTGTAGTTTAGTGAAAAAATTGTTCTTCTTAGGCTTTATTTCTCACAGGGACATATGTATATATGCAACTCTCCAGAGGGACTTTAGGTAAAAACATATCTTGATTGTGTCACCTTCTTGCTGTGTGGCTTTAGTTAAATGATAGTCTCTCTGAGCCTTAATTTATTAATTTGTCAAATAAAGAAAAATATTGTACAAACCTCAAGAAAAAGACTTGAGGCAGTTTTAAAAACAGACATGAAATTAAGTCATTATAATAGGAATAGAAGAAACAACACATCAACATAGTAAGAATGAATTATAAGTCTCATATTAAGCTCTAAGGCAGCTCAGGTGGAGGAGAAATGTAACTGTACTTAGCTCTCATTATGAGAAAGAAGAAAGTACACATATTTCTCAAGGTAATTAATCTCCTCTTCCCTCTCCTGAAGAACTCAAGAATCTCTATCTGTAGGCAGGATGGTATACATTATATATAAGTATAGAAGCATACTGTATATTATTTCTTATACAAATTTTTAAATGCAAAAATAGCATTGGTTTCCTGCTTATAGGCTTAGTGTTTCACATTCATAATTGTTAAGAATAAAGAAAAGTGCTATTGAGATACTATCTGTTAAATGAAATTTTGAGCACAATGGGTCTCATGATGAGTAAAAAAATAAAGGAAATAGCATATTTATTGCATATGTTGATTTTAAAAATGTTATTTTTTACTTAATTTTTTTTTCTGATGTAAAAAATACAGGATCAAAGATCTCCTTGAATGGTAGTACCTTAATTACAGTTTTAATTCTCAGCTTAATTTCTTTGAGTATAAATAATCTGATGTGGTAAAGCTCTTAACAGATTTTTTTTTTTTTTTAATTGAAGCCACAGGAGCAAAATGTGTATTAGGTAAATGTCAACACAAATCATGTTTTCCAGTAAATTTCTTTAGTTTAGAATGTGTCATTGACCTCCCGAAACTGCTCTTTGAACAAATATCATTGATCAGGAAAACAGTTGTAATTTCCAGTGAAAAAGAAAGATGATTATTTACCTAGGAGACCATTCTACATAGATACTGGTCTATTTGACATTAGGTTATGAGCAATTAAATGCAACATCAGCGGAAATGTTAGTCGAATAACCAAAAGAATTGATCAGATACTTCTCAAGAGTGTTCTTAGTCACATATGGTTATATTTGTGTATTACAGAATTATCCGAATATTATACTCTATGAAATAGGCATATGTTCACTTAGCCATCTCTTGGAAAGAGGAAATTTTTCAATTGATTTTAAGCAGTGATTGAATATTATAAAAGTAAAAGTGCTATCATTATTGCAAAATTTTTCTGTTAATGAACATGACATATTAGTATTACATTTTAAAAGCTGGACTTGAGTAAATTATTATATAAAAATAAGAGTCACTTTTGCTGTGAGAGTAATTCTCACTCCTTACAATGTGAAGTAACATGGTAAGCTGTATGTTCTCTTTTATTTTAGTAGCTAATTAGTTTTGGACCATTTCAGATAGAATAACATAAAGCTTTATTTTGTGCCTTTATTTGATTTTCAGAAACTGTTGACTAGAGACCAAATATTAGGGATTGGTTTTGTTATGTAGTAGCACCTAGCAATACATGCCTGTGGGAACATGTTAAATGAGTGTAAACCAGCTTAAATTTGCTGATATTTACTGGTGCCATTTCTTGTTTCACATGAACAAGGATATATAAATAAGTGTTTTCAGGGGGTGTGTCTGTGGCTAGAATGTCCTGTGCCCTTCTAGGTCCTTCTAGCTGAACTAAGAATCAAATTGACATGAGTTAGATTAGCAGGAGAAAATCAAATTTAATTTTGTAGGTAGGGGCACTCCACATAGACATGGAAATTCCAAAGACACTCAGGCAAATGAGGTATATATGTCATTCTGAACTAAGGAAAAGGGGGTAGGGGTCTGGAACTTCAAAGGGAAGGGATGCATTTCACAGGAAGATGAAAAAGAGTGAATGTTTGGTAAATAAATATTTGTCTCTCCATAGAGATGGGTTAGTCAGATAAAACTTATCTCTAGTAAACCCTTATTTTGGGAAAGACCCCCAACTTAGATTTTTCTATGTAGTTAAGGGAGGGGCAAAAGTTTCTCTTGAGCCTGCAGGGTCTCTGTCTTCAGCACAAAGTACTGCACATGCCAAAGTGGCCCATTTTGGACCCTACACTCTTCATCTTACTAATTTCTTGATAAAAAAAAAAAGTAATGTGGAAATGTATTGCTAAATCAAACCTTTCCTGGAGATAATTCAGATACATACATATTTTACTTTTATCAACTGTAAGTATGTACGTATCTTTAAATCTCTAATGGGAATTAATGGTGTGTAAAGCTAATATTTTACTGACTAGGTACTTCACTTTTATGAACAGAATCAGAAGAAAAATGTTCAAGCAAAAAAGAGTAAATTGCAGAGTCAAGAGCTCACAACTTAGAAAATGCTTGAGGACTAAATTTTGTAGCTCTTTTATATCCATTATGGTCTCTGCTCACAGCTGTAACTTCACTTAGATGATTTGCATGGGTAATGTCTTAAGGTGATTTGTCAGCCTGGAGACTAAGAGTCTAGTGTAAATATAGTTGCTGCTTGGAGCAGGAGTAACCATTCAGGGTATCAGCAGACTTTTATTAATGACCTCAACACTACTCGATTTGATCACATCATTCATTTTCTTGCCTAAAGTTTTTCATTTGTGTCTACAGGATAATATAAACTCCTTGGTGTTGTATATAAAGTGATTTATAATCTGTCCCTGCTTACTTCACTGACCTCAACTCCCCTTATTTGTCTTACTTAAGGCTATACTTTAGGGGCACCTGGGTGGCTCAGTCGTTAAGCGTCTGCCTTTGGCTCAGGTCATGATCCCAGGGTCCTGGGATTGAGCCCCGCTTCAGGCTCCCTGCTCGGCAGGGGGCCTGCTTCTCCCTCTCCCACTCCACCCTGCTTGTGTTCCGTCTCTCTCTGTCAAATAAATAAATAAAATCTTTTAAAAAAATAATAAAAGCTATACTTTAGTCAATGGCACTAAAGTAATGCTTTCACAGTTGGGTTTTTTATGCAAAATTCTTTGCAACCAGTAGAACTTACTTTGAACTGTTCATAACTTGATTCATGAAGCTTTTCCTATTGAGAATACCTTTTTATTTTAAGTAAACTAATGGTTAGGAAGAGGTGCGAATAAAGAGGAAATTAAAATAGATATTGTGCTTTTTTTGATTGTTTTTGAAAATTAAACTTTAAAAAAGAAGGAAAAAAGGAATATGATTTGTGGAACTATTGACCTTATTGTGTGATTCTATTATTAAGGAGTCAAGTAGAGATATGTTTAGAAAGGATATCTGATGTCATGGTGGGACTCAGAAAGCCAGTGTAAGTCACTGGCTTTAATATTTCCAATAATCCAATATTAAATATGATTTAATATTTCCCAATATTAAAGTCAGAACATTACATGAAGAATCATTTACATATGCATGGAGGTTATGAGCATATGTGTGGGCATGTGAGGCACTATTAGGTGCATGCACACACAAATGCAGATACACATACTTTTTAAAAATTTTAATTTAAATTCAATTTGGTTACATATAGTGTATTATTAGTTTCAGGGGTAGAATTTAGTGATTCATCAGTTGCATATAATACCCAGTGCTCATTCCATCATGTGCCCCCCTTAAGGCCCATCACCCAATTACCCCATCCCCCCCATCTCACTTCCAGCAACCCTCAATTTGTTCCCTATAGTTAAAAGTCTCATGGTTTGCCTCCCTCTCTCTTTTTATCTTATTTTATTTTTCCTTCTCTTCCCCTATGTTCATCTGTTTTGTTTCTTCAATTCCACACATGAGTGAAATCATATGGTTTGTCTTTCTCTGACTGACTTATTTCACTTAGCATAATACCCTCTAGGTCCATCCACGTCATTGCAAATGGCAAGATTTCATTATTTTTGATGGCTGAGTAATATTCTATTGTGGGGTGTGTGTGTGTGTGTGTGTGTGTATGTACACACACATCTATATATATATACCACATCTTCATTATCCATTAGTCTGTCAATGGACATTTGGGCTCTTTACATATTTTGGCAATTGTGGACATTGCTCATATAAACATTGGGGTGCATATGCCCCTTTGAATCACAATTTTTGTATCCTTTGGATGAAGGCCTAGTAGTGCCATTGCTGGGTCATAGGGTAGTTCTATTTTTAACTTTTTGAGGAGCCTCCATACTTTTTCCAGAGTGGCTGCACCAGTTTGCGTTCCCACCAACAGTGTTTTGATTTGTCTTTCCCTGATGCTGAGTGATATTGAGCATTTTTTCATTTGTCTGTTAGTCATTTGTATGTCTTCTTTGGAGAAATGTCTGTTTAGGTCTTCTGCCCATTTCTTGATTGGATTTTTTGGTTTTTGGGTGTCCAGTTTGATAAGTTTCTTATAGATTTTGGATATTAGCCCTTTATCTGATATGCCAGTTGCAAATATCTTCTCCCATTCTGTAGGTTGCCTTTTAGTTTTGTTGATTGTTTCCTTTCTGTGCAAAAACTTTTATTCTGATGAAGTCCCAATAGTTTCTTTTTGTTTTTGTGTCCCTTGACTTTGGAGATGTGTCCAGCAAGAAGTTGTTGCAGCCGAGGTTGAACAGGTTGCAGCCTGTGTTCTCTCTAGGATTTTTATGGTTTCCTGTCTCATATTTAGGTCTTTCATCCATTTTGAATTTATTTTTGTGTATGTTGTAAGGAAGTGCTCCAGTTTCATTCTTCCTCATGTGGCTGTCCAGTTTTCCCAATACCATTTGTTGAAGAGACTGTCTTTTTTCCATTGGATATTCTTTCCTATTTTGTCAAAGATTAGCTTACCATATAGTTGAGGGTTCATTTCTTGGTTCTCTATTCTGTTCCGTTGATCTATGTGTCTGTTTTTGTGCCAGTACCATTCTGTCTTGATCACTATACCTTTGTAATATAGCTTGAAGTCCGGAATTGTGATACCTCCAGATTTGCTTTTCTTTTTCAACATTACTTTGGCTGTTTTGGGTCTTTTCTGGTTCCATACAAATTTTAGAATTGCTTGTACTAGCTCTGTGAAAAATGCTGATGTTATTTTGATAGGGATTGCATTGGATGTGTAGATTCCTTTGGGTAGCATAGACATTTTAACAATGTTTGTTCTTCCAATCCATGAGCATGGAGTGTTTTTCCATTTCTTTGTGTTTTCCTCAATTTCTTTCATAAACGTTCTATAGTTTTGGTTAGGTTTATTCCTAGGTATCTTATGGTTTTTGGTGCAGTTGTAAATGGGATCAATTCCTTGATTTCTCTTTCTGCTGCTTCATTATTCATGTATAGAAATGAAACAGATTTCTGTGCATTGATTGTATATCTTGCGACTTTACTGAATTCCTGTATTAGTTCTAGCAATTTTTTGGTGGAGTCTTTTGGGTTTTCTATATAGAGCATCATGTCATCTGTGACAAGCGAAAGTTTGACTTCTTCCTTGTCGATTTGGATGCCTTTTATTTCTTTTTGTTATGTGATTGCCGAGGTAGGACTTCCAGTACTATGTTGAACAACAGTGGTGAGAGTGGACATCCCTGTTGTGTTCCTGACCTTAGGGGAAAAATTCTCTGTTTTACTCCATTGAGGATATTAGATGTGTCTTTCATATATGGCCTTTATGATCTTGAGGTATGTTCCTTTTATCCTTACTTTCTTGAGGATTTTTATCAAGAAAGATGCTGTATTTTGTCAAATGCCTTTTCTGCATCTACTGAGAGGATCATATTGTTCTTATCCTTTCTTTTATTATTTTGTGCTCTGCTGCTTAAAATGCTTTGTGGTATCCTTCTTAAGCAGGGTTCTTCCTTGCCGCCATATTATACACAGCTGTATGACACAGAATTCAAGTCCCTGAACCTCCTACCTTCTAAAAGGTGATCGCTTTTCTACTTGTAGACTTGCAATATTTGTTTTCTCAGACCTCTGATTTCTCGGGTGTTCAGAATGATTTGATAACTATTTAGTTGTATTCAAGGCAGGAGACAAACTTAGGGTTCCTCTACTCCTCCGCCATCTTAACTCCTCCCTGATATACATACTGTTTACGTCCCTCATCTTCTATAGCATTTCATTAAAAGATGTATTTTCTCAATGATCAGACCTTGGCAATTTTCTTTTCATTTTATGTTGTTCTGCTAAGAATATGTTATATATTTTAGCTATATTTTCTGTAATCCCACACATATTTCAAGGTAGTAGGGTATGTTTTGTCCATACAAATTAAGGGATAATAATAAGCATGTGAAGGACTAATTAAGAACACACTCTCAGGCTATCATCAGTTTCAAGCATCAATTTTTGTGTCAGAATCCTTACAAATTAACAAAAGTCGAATTAAAAATATTTTTCTAGTTGTGTAGTTGGCCAGAAAGTACTGCTTGGTTCTATCTGCTCTTGCATAATTGGATTTTAAGAATAACCAAGCTTAACCTTTCAGGGAGTGGTGACATGGGTCTTGAGACCTTTTCAAGCTTGTTCTTACTTAACAGAGGATTCTGTTGTCTGATTCCACCAGCCCATTAGCTGAACCTGCCCTTAATATATTTTCACATTTTTTTTTTTGTATGAATCTTTCTTTCAGTGTGTTTGTTGTTATTCACAGAAAGAACAAGAACCTCTTTGATCTTACTGAACAGGAATGAATTAGTGTTTTGTGTGGCAGAATTTGCTTTATGACTTGCTTTCTGTGTATAATGTTTGGTCGCAAGGCTGTTGAAGAATAGGGTCTGATGCCTCCACTTTTCCTCCTTACATCGGAGGTTATAACAATGTGCATCATAAAGAATCTTATAATAGTGAGCAGACAAATTTTCTTAGCCCAGTTGTTAGGGTTTTAATTAAATCTTTTATATTCAACTGTTTCTGGGATGTACCCTCTTAGATTCCTCAATGTAAGTATGTCCAAAGGCAGAGTTATGATATTTTTTCCCCAAATTGTCCACATCTCTGAAATAGTAACTACCGTCCATTCCTTGGGGGTAATTCCAAAGAATGGAGTCCTTCTTAATGCCTCCTATTCTGCGACAAAATACATAATCAGCAAATCCCACAGATTTTACCTCCTAAATATCCTGCAAATCTACCCACTTCTGTCCCTCTCAGACATCACCTCACTCATCTAAACTATTGTAACCTCTTTATAACAACTGCTGTATAACCGGTTTACCTAGGTCCACTCTGGTTCCATTCCAAACCATTCATCTCATGGCAACCAGAGTGACCTTTGTGCAATGTAAATATAATTGCGTTACCGCTTGCTAATGCTTGTTAAAATTTTCCCTGTGTCTTGGGATGAATACAAAACTTCTTAATATTTCCTAAATTTCCTGTACAATCAAGATTCTCCCCATTTTTTCATTTTCATCTCACATTCTTAATTTTTCCTCTGCTCAGGAGTCCTACTATTTTACCCCCTACTGCTCTCATCACACTAACCTCCCTCCTCCCTAGAATGCTTTACCTTTTTTCTCTCCAGAGTAAAATATGACTCATCTTTTGTTTTATGTTAATGTAAACATCACTTTGTCATTGAAGCCTGATCCACCTGAATAGGTCAGATTCACAATTATAGGAAAACGTAGCAGGTGGAGGGCAAGGGTGCTCTCCTTTGTAAATTTATGTGTATTTATATTAGTCATCATTTTATGTCTCTTTCACTGGACTCTAATTCCCATCAAGGAAGCAGCCATGCCAACTTTTCCATACCATTGTCTCCCCTAGTACCTAATTCTGTGCCTACCATGTAGTAATACTCAATAAATAGGTGAACAAATAAATGTAAAACTTTGTCAAATGCATATGATCTACAAAAGAGCAAAAATAAAATTATAAGCACTTTATTGGAGATTCAGGAGAGAAAAATCCTAAGTTTTCAAGGAAGCAAGAAGTAGCAAATAAGACATATTTTTAATCTATTAACAGAAATGTAAGGTGATTAAGTACCACATTGTCTTTATTTACTGTCTTATCCATGTTATTTTGTTTTAAAAATATGAAAATATAATAGCCTTCTGTTGGTGATACAGGTTTCCACTTTTTCCATTTAAAGGTTTCATTTCTTAAAATTAGAGCCTCCTGAAATGAGAGTTACAAGAAGAACATGATCATGATTTTACTTGATTCTTAACTATACCATGTTAGTATTTTTGACTAATAATTTTGCCTCTTTATTTTCACCTCGTTTAATTTGTTTTACTCATTTCTTGTATCCCACTGCCTTATTTTTTTGTCTACTTTCTTCACAATTCATAGTAGAAAGCACATTTTACACTGAGACCCAATATACATTTCTTACTAAATGATTATGGTTCATCCATGTATGAATATATCCATGTATGAATACATGCTCAGTGCAGCATATAACCTGAGGAACACAAAACAAAACACTACATGATTATAGTTCCATCTTTCCTATTATGAACAAAAACCCTGCCTCCATCTGCACGCATTATCATAGTAATGGCCCATAGGCTGATGAGTCTATGAGTAATTTACAAAGACTGCTCAGCAGATGCGTTTATTTTGTTTAAATCACTAATGATTAAAAGAGAGGAAATGTAACAAACTACTATTTAATGTAATTTTGTTAAAAGAAATATATTGAATAAGAATGGCAATGAACAATGTAGAATCCCTTTAATTGAAGTATTTAAAAGAAGACTTACCACTCTTTTATGGTTGGTGTAGCCTTAGATAATTTCTATCTCATACCCTGGTGATTCTTCTTTTACTAGGTTAGTCAGAAAAAAAAAATATTTAAAAATGTATACATTAAGATGTTAGCTTTTCCTAATGGAGGACTACTTAGTTAAAGTGAAACTTAGGAAATTAATACTTTATATTAGGTTTTTTATTTCTAAGGGTAATTATAAATTTAATGCTTGATATGATTTTTTTTCATGGCTCTATGTACTTAGTGCAAAATGCGACCCAATCCTTTTTTTTTTTTTTTTTTTGTTAATGTGGTTATGGCTTTTACATAAGTGTTTGAATAGTTTCTTTAACTAAAATTATCCTTAGTGAGATTTAACAGTATTCTAGTTAAGAAAAAAAGTAGAATTTTAAATTATTTTTAATGAGATACAATTTGGAGTTCTCCTTTCCATATGGCATGCTCAATTTGGTGATCCACATTTCAAATAATCACAGTGCTTATGAAAAAAATTTGTCCTCTTCTCTTAGTTTCTTTGTCAGCAGAGAGAGGAAGCTTTTTCTCTCTGTTTATCCAGTACTCAGTATGACTGCTGTGGGCCTGCATTTATAAACTTTGCCAGATATGTTCAACGTTTAGATTTTTAGGAAGTCAGTAAAGACCAAAGAATGATGCTTGAAGCTTATTTATTCTTGTGGATCTATGGAAGGAATGGTAGGGCGTTCCAAAATGCATATTTAGAGATTTATAATCATTATCAAATTGAGATTAAAGTAGAGATGAAACACTTTTAATATTATATATTTTGATTTCCATTAAAGAAAAAAAAAGAAAAAACTTCAGGGTCTGACAGTTGCACTGTTAAGTTCTTTTAATGAACAGTTAATCCAAAGCAGTGTAATTCAGGGCACAGGCAAAGATAAAAAGATACCCCAGTCATTTAATGATTAAGCTACACCGTGATTCTGAAAGACTCAGACAAAGCACAAACTATGAGCTAATGTTCTCATAGTGTAGTTCATAAAATCCTAATCCTTTGAGATACTCTTTCAAAAGTAAGAATTTTGGCCGGTATGTTTGGTTAATCTTTTGAAAATTATTGCATTCTCAGAGGTCCACAATAAACATTAACTCATTAAAACGATCTGAAAAGTCTTTCACTAAATAAATAAATGTTTAACCCAGAGTTGCCATTTTTTTTCTGATAAATACAGGTTTAATGATACATTGTTCTTTACACAGATGGCTACAGAGATTTTATAATCCCGGTGTATACAGCCTTGCAACACAGACCAGTTAGCTAATTGGCTAACCATATACAGTGGCAGATTGGTGTTTCAAGAAACATATATTGAAATACAGAACTGTAGAACAAGGTCACTTTGAAGAGTTGGATATAAAAATCCTATAGTAGTAAATTGCCAGACTAAATCCAAAAGTTTATAGTAAAAACTAAAGCAATACAATATAAAATATTTAACAAGCAAAGGGCACTTACTAAATATTAATTACCTTAAGGATAGATAGGAGTGGAGTAATATTAATAACATTATTTATATCTTTATTATTTGTCTTATATTAGCAAATTAGTATTCTTTAGAACTGAAATACTGGAACCGTAAAAAACTTATCATCAAGGAGGGTTTACAGAGGAGGTAAAAATGGCTTACTATAGGTATATAGGTATATATTAATATTATAGGCATATATTAATATATATTATTACAATGGATTGGACATATATATCTTACAGGAATGATAAATTCAACATCTTCAAAAATGAAATAATTTTCATCCCTCTCTACCTACAAAATTTTCCCTGTTATTCTTTACCTTATATCATGATATCCATTGCCTTTATCTCCTGATGTCTATAGATCATACTGGAAAATCTACAAATATTGGTTAAAACGAGGGACGCCTGGGTGGCTCAGTCAGTTAAGCATCTGACTCTTGATTTCCGCTAATCTCAAGGTCGTGTGAATCTCTGCGTGGGGCTCTGTGCTCAGCACAGAGTTTGCTTGAGATTCTCTCTCCCCCTTCCTCTGTCCCTCCGCCCGCTTGCACTCTAAATAAATAAATAAATAAATAAAATCTTAAAAAAGGAAAGAAAACCAAATCAAACATGATACTTCTCAAAAACTGTATTTGTTTCACATGGCTCTAGTCATATAGTCAATCTCTTATGCTTATTGATTGTGAAAATATTAGATGATATGTAATTCCCAAGGGCATTTTTCTATATTTATATTTCTTTGATGATCAAGTTCTGAGTAGGTATTTAAGGACATATTTTGTTCTCTAGTCTGTATAGTTGAAGTGCTTGCCCACTTTGATTTAGAAAATCTTGCCAAAGTACCATGCCATAAAATTCCTAAAGGATTTTTATTCAGTAACAGTGATTTTTAAAAACAGACATCATCACAAATGGGTATTCATAAAGCTAAACTACATTATAAGGCAGAATGGCTCTGTGAAATAGTTTCGAAAGTCCAATTTAAGCTGACTATTGTGAATATCAACCACATTTATGCAAAAACATAAACATACGCATGGCAAGAATTTTCTACTTCCCAAAATACATAGTTTCAAAAATAGGTATATTTAATTAATCTTCATAAAACAGAAAACCTATAAGTTATATAAAATTAGATATCTATTTAAATAACAGTAAATATGAATGTATGTATAAAATAATAGAAAAAGTGAAAATTTTGTTAATATTCCTCCCCCCCACCAAATAGTAGTATTTTAACATTTAAATCATGAATATTACCATATGATGATATACTTAGTAGTTACCCAGGTCAGTGAACTCTATAAATTTATACACATATTAGGTACATATATGCAGTCTTTTACATAATTACATAAAAATTCTTTCACTCAGTCTCAGGGCTAAGTAGTCCTTTTTAAAACATGTCACTAGCTTGTTATTGACATTTTGGCCTAGAAATAGTGGCTTAATCTTGTTTTTTTTTCCCCGATAGCATTACCAGGAATTAGTTGTCAGTTTCCGTAAATGATAATAGTGAATCCTCCAAAGGTCAGCTAATATCACCATGACTGTGCTCTTTGTACATAGTTAAAGATTGTGAGTTTATCTTGCAAATTGCCTAAGTTTTCTTTCTGAAGCCCTCCTAATGCCCATCTTTCCACTTCCAAAGCAGTTGAGAGCTGCAGGATTGAGAAGAGATTGACAAGATTATAGCTACTCTCATTAACTCATGGATGATTTTCTGCTCCTAATAACTTTCTTATCAAATCCACAGCAAAGAGGAAGAGACCTGCTACTTTGTCATCACCACTCTTTTTCTCCATAGTCCCTGAATATATTGTTAGTAGTACATTAATTTTTTTTGTCAAGTGCAAAACAAGGGCTTTATATCTATTTCTTTTATGCTGGGGCTGGAATTTAAATTACAAAATTACTACTGAATTCATTGAACATTATTATGTGTCAGGCATTTCACTAAGCATTATTAGTTCATTTTATTTTCATAATAACCAAATGAATAAGATAATATTGTATTTACTTTCCAGTTGAGAAGGATAAAGTTTAAAAAGCTGAAGTAATTTACCTAAATTAGAATTAATCAAGTTATAAGTTAAATGTTTGATTATTAATTTATGGTATTACTAGTAGTACTATTATAAAGTTGTGGTCAAAATCATTCACTTTAGATTTTAGAAGCTCTTTTATGTAGACTATGGTGTTGTATTCATATCTGCATCTCTATCATACAGTACAATGCTTGACACTAGTAAACCATCCATAAATGTATTTATAGGAATAAACATGACCTACCTTTATGATATTAGGTTATCCATTTTCCATTATAAAACATTTAAGTTTTGTAGCATCTATTGGTTTTATATAAATCAGTTTTTTTCTTATTTAAAATTCACAGGTATTTTTATAATAGAGAAATTATAAGACAATTATATTAATTTGCATCTTTCCATTTCAAAGTTGGACCACTATAAATGTATCTGATTAACTTTTATGCAAATTAACTAAACAAAAATACAAATAGAACTTGGTGTTACACTGGTTTATTTTTTCTATCTTAAATTGGAGTAAATTATTTAATTTCAAATATTTAGGCAGACAATACAAGATAATAAACAAAAATTTTGTAACAATTAGGGGTGTCTGGGGGGCTCAGTTGGTTATGCATATGACTCTTGGTTTTGGCTCAGGTCATGATCTCAGAGTCATGAGATCGAGCCCTGAGTCAGGCTCAGGCTCAGCCCTGAGTCACACTCCACTGAGTGTGGAGCGAGCTTGTCCATCTCCCTCTGCTCCTCCCCATGGTCATGCTCTCTCTCTCTTGCTCTCAGATAAATAAATAAGTAAAAATCTTTAAAAAAATTTTGTTATGATTACATATCCGCTAAAATCAAGCATTTTTTTTTTTTTTTTTAAAGATTTTATTTATTTATTTGACAGAGAGAGACACAGCGAGAGAGGGAACACAAGCAGGGGGAGTGGGAGAGGGAGAAGCAGGCCTCCCGCCGAGCAGGGAGCCCGATGTGGGGCTCGATCCCAGGACCCTGGGATCATGACCTGAGCCGAAGGCAGACGCTTAACGACTGAGCCACCCAGGCGCCCCTAAAATCAAGCATTTTAAGCAAGACTTTTTTGTTTTTAATATTACTGCCCAGTCACAAAACAATATTAAATTTGATTAACTATAAAATTTAAAGATAAGAGTGTTTACTAATATCTACCAGTTATGATTATTTATTTTTAAATTCTGCATTATTAATTTTTTCCCACTACTTTCAATTCAGGATATAATTCAAATAGTTTAACTTCGTCTTTGACTGAAAAGATGTATCTCTTACAATAAGGCAAAATAGGATATTTTGATTATGAGTGTGATCTATTTGAGCACATTCTTGAATTTAGTTTATCAGAAAATCTGTACCCATCATTAAAATCACTTCTGGGTACAGACACAAAATAATAATTAACTGAAATTCATCAATTATGATCAGGGAGAAGAGGCAGTTTTTGTTCAATAATGGCTCCAAAGACATCTGTGAATGAAATAAGATAACAATCTATATTAAAATGGATTATAATCACTGAATAGCTGCAAATCCTTGTGTAGCATGTTGTAGCATTCACAATTCTAGGAAAAATAGCTAACATATAAGTGAAATATTAATGTTTATGCATAATGCAAATGAAGAGTATTTCAATGCTAAAACTAGCCTTAAGAATTATATAATAAAGAAACAATAAGCTATCTGTGTATCTACCTATCCTGAAGATACACTTTTTTTTTTAAAGATTTTATTTATTTATTTGAGAGAGAGAGAAAGAGAGAGAGCTCAAGCAGTGGGGAGGGGCAGAGGGAGAGGGAGAAGCAGACTCCCCGCTGATTAGGGAACCCAACGCAGGGCTTTATCCCAGAACCCTGAGATCATGACCTGAGCCAAAAGCAAACGCTTAACCAACTGAGCCCCCCAGGCGCCCTTGAAGATACACTTTTTTAAATTGAAGTATAGTGGACACCGAAGATAATACTTTTTCAATTCCTTCATAAAAGTAGCTGAATTGTTTGGAAAGATAGCTTATATGAACAATCTAAAATTATTTTTTAGTTGAATGATTGACATAGAGCAGTAATACACATATTGAGAGTGGTAGGTTTCTTTCATAAAACATAAGCTAGACACTTTTCATATTATGACAGTTCTATAACTAACCTGATTGATTGAATGTAGTGTTAAAGTCTGTAATATTCACTAACAGTGTCCTGAATGGGATTTCAGGTAAAGTTTTTGATTAGTAAATAGTTAAATGTAACAAACTTAATTCAATAACTCAATTTTTAAATACATTAGTGACATAGAGAATTTAGAATGTAATGACACTAAATAAATGCAATCTTATATTTGAATATTCAATTTGATTTTATAAAAAGACAAATTTTTAGTTACACAATTTATTTGTATATTACGCAAGCAGGATGACTTTCTTTTTTTTTTTTTTTAAAGATTTTATTTATTTATTTGACAGAGAGAGACACAGCGAGAGAGGGAACACAAGCAGGGGGAGTGGGAGAGGGAGAAGCAGGCTTCCCGCCTAGCAGGGAGCCCGATGTGGGGCTCGATCCCAGGACCTGGGGACCATGACCTGAGCCGAAGGCAGACACTTAACAACTGAGCCACCCAGGCGCCCCAAGCAGGATGACTTTCAATAAGTTAGTCAAATTTCCAATTTCTAAATCTTTCGTTTATCATATTATTTAAGTAGTACTAACTGAAACAAATGCTGGAGTTACAAATACTAATTACTAGGGAGAGTAAAACCTAATTTGCTTATTTATAGTACTTGGATATTTCAAGTGATATTGATTAAAAGGTGATGGGAAAGTCAATAGATTTATGGAATATTGCATCTGCCTCCCCTGCCTCCCTAAAGAAGTATTTACTCTTGCCACTTACTTATATTAGATTCCACAGTTAGGGCAGCAGTCAGATAAACATTTTGGGTGCTTTTTTTAAATTAATAAATTATATTTAGTTTATATCTAAATAGGCTAAGTGGCTTGGTGATTTAAATATGGCAATAGAGATCTATGATCATTGTTCTGTGCTTGGCACTATTTTAGGTGCTCAGGCAACATGGTTGAAGAAAGCACGTGACTTCTGTCCTAAAAGACCTCCATTCATATAAAGCGTTATAGACAATGGACACCAAACCCAACACATGACTAAAACTTTTTTTTTTTTTTGATTAAGCAGGATAAGGAAAATTAGAATTATAGATAATGGTCAATATAGGAGTAAAGACTTGGAAGATGTGAGGAGTTAGTGATGACAAAATCTGGGGCAATAGGGTTCTAGCCAGAGAATGTTCCATGACAAGGAACATGGCTCTCATGTTGATCAGAAAGCAAGAATGCCAGTGTAGCTGGGGCAGAGTGAACCACAGAGAAGAGTAGAAAATTAGTGTGAAAGGCATGGTAGGGAAGGGTCAGATTGGGTATATGCTATAGGCAAGTGAAAGAACATTAGCTTTTAGTCAAGTGAAATATAGGGAACCCTCTTAGAGTTTTAAGTAGGGGAATAGCATGACTTGACCTGCGTTTTCATAGGGCAACTCTGGCATGATGGTGATAGGCTCCTGGGAGAAGGATGGGAGTGTTTACTGCAGTGCAGGGCAGAGAACATGATGGCAAGGATCATTGCAGTAGCAGTGGTGAGTAGTGATAGTGAATTCTGGTTATGTTTTGAAGCTAGAAACAGTGGAATTTGCTAAGGATTTGGATGTGGGTTGTGAAAGAAAGAGAGAAGTCAAGGATGGCTTTAGGATTGTGACCTGATCAACAAGAAAGCTGTATTTGCCACCATTTGATTTGAAGAATTTGGGAGGAGCAAAATTAGAGAGGAAGTTTAGGATTCTGTTTGGACATTGGAAATATTAGAAATAAAGGGAGAAAGTTGAAAGAAGATTTGGGTGACACGTGGCACATTTCAGAGATAGCAGTGAGGCTGGTGTGGCTGGAGGACAGTGAGTTAGGGGATGGTCTTAGAAGATGAGGTCCAAGAAGAGCCCTTTATTCTGAATACAGTTAAAGGGCATTTAGAGTTGTGAACACAGAGGGAACAAGATTTGATCTATAACTGAAAAGGATTACTCTTTTCTTGGGCTAGATATTTATTTTCTTTTTTTTCTCTTTTTTTTCCTCTCTTTTTTTAAATTTTATTATGTTATGTTAATCACCATACATTACATCATTAGTTTTTGATGTAGTGTTCCATGATTCATTGTTTGCATATAACACCCAGTGCTCCATTCAGTACATGCCCTCTTTAGTAACCATCACCAGGCTAACCCATCCCCCCACTCCCCTCCCCTCTAGAACCCTCAGTTTGTTTCTCAGAGTCCATAGTCTCTCATGGTTTGTCTCCCCCTCTGATTCCCCCCCCTTCATTTCTCCCATCCTACTATCTTCTTTTTTTTTTTTTTTTAACATATAATGTATTATTTGTTTCAGAGATACAGGTCTGTGATTCAACAGTTTTACACAATTCACAGTGTTCACCATAGCACATACCCTCCCCAATATCTATCACCCAGCCACCGCATCCCTCCCATCCCCCACCACTCCAGCAACCCTCAGTTTGTTTCCTGAGATTAAGAATTCCTCATATCAGTGAGATCATATGATACATGTCTTTCTCTGACTTATTTCGCTCAGCATAATACCCTCCAATTCCAACCACATCATTGCAAATGGCAAGATTTCATTCCTTTTGATGGCTGCATAATATTCCATTGTATATATATACCACATCTTCTTTATCCACTCATCTGTCGATGGACATCTTGGCTCTTTCCATAGTTTGGCTGTTGTGGACATTGCTGCTATAAACATTTGGGTGCATGTACCCCTTCGGATCCCTACATTTGTATCTTTGGGGTAAATACCCAGTAGTGCAATTTCTGGTTCATAGGGCAGCTCTATTTTCAACTTTTTGAGGAACCTTCATACTGTTTTCCAGAGTGGCTGCACCAGCTTGCATTCCCACCAGCAGTGTAGGAGGGTTCCCCTTTCTCCTCATCTTCTTGGGCTAGATATTAAATATTCTCTGTCCTATTTTCTCTTGGCAAGAAGGAACTAAGTTCATTTATTTATTACAAAAATATTTATGGCCTTAGAAGATATGTAAACATCAGTATTTTTTGAAATGTAATGACATTGTTATCCACAAACTGAAGCAGTGGCCCATTAAATGAGACCTAAATGAAACTGGTTGACAGGCCTATTCAAAATCAGAGAAAAACTGGGGCACCTGGGTGGCTCAGTCATCAACTGTCTGCCTTTGGCACAGGTCATGATCCCAGGGTCCTGAGATTGAGCCCCGCATTGGGCTCCCTATTCGGCGGAAGCCTGCTTCTCCCTCTCCCCTTCCCCCTGCTTGTGTTCCCTCTCTCGCTGTGTCTCTCTCTGTCAAATAAATAAAATCTTAAAAAAAAAAAATCAGAGAAAAACTCTAAAAGTAATTCAGTGTATTTACCTTTATTACTCCTTAAAAATAATGTTAATTTTTGTTTTTGTATAATAATACCAAGTGTGTAACAACTGATGTGGGTGTCTTCGTTTTCATATTGATTTAGTGAGTATTAAGGTATATCAAGTCTTGAATCTTAAATGTGATATTGATAAATATGTGAAAATTTCACATGATTTTTCTAGGTCAAGTAAAATGGCATTTTACATAAGGATTATAAAAAATGATTGCAAGCATGATTTTAACTACAGTTATATCAAAGCAATTAAATATCTTGGACTGTAACATGATTTATTCAATAATATTTATTAAGATTTATATAAGTTGTGATAAGTATTCTCACTTATACAGTTTGGTGGATTGAAAAACATGATCACAAAATTTTGTAGCTCTTCTCATCAGGAGATAGAGTCTATTTCCACAGCCATTCCTCCAATCTGGGCTGATCTAGTGACTTGCTTTGGCAAATAGAATGGGGCAGATAAAGCTTGGTCTGAAGAGGACTTTCAGTTGCTATCATTGCCCTGGGACAGTAATGAAGCAGACTGAATCTATTGGAGGATGGGTGGTCACATGGAGAATAACCAAGCAAGGCAAACAGACAACAGTGAACACTGGCCATTTGGCACAGGAGTGAGGCCACCTTGGACCTTTCATTCTAGCCAGACTTCTAGCTCAATGCAGCCACATGAATGAGCCCAAGAAAACCCGAGAAAATTCCCACCTACCACATGCAATCACGTGAAATGATAAATTATTACAGTTTGAGGCCACTGAGTTTTGGGGAGTTGGTTATGCAAGTAATAAAAAGCAGAAACACATGAATGAACTGCTTTCTGGAGTTTGTTTGCATGTATTATTTGAGTATGTTTTAAGCAGGTGTTCTTTTGTTCTTTTAGCACTTAGTTAATGAGTGACTACTAAGCACTTTGTGCTAAGTGCTCTAGGAAATAAAAATATAGGCGTAAATAGTGTCAGTAGGGTAAGTAATAGTTGAGTTGGGGTGATAAATATTAAACTCTAAAAATAGGTATTATTGTAAAGGTTTACCTATGTGAGACATGAACTCCTATGTGCTCTAGGAATTCAGCAGGAACTTCTAGGAATTCCTTGAACTTGAGATTCAATAAGTCTTTATAAGGGAGGTCATTTTTGAGCTAGGGTTCAAAAAATGGGAATCACAGTAGGTGTTATGGAGAGAGGGCTTCAGTTGTAGGGAACAGATTGGGCAAATTCGATATAGAGGGTAAGGATTATATACTATGATAGGTAAACCATCCAAATAGTAAGTGAAGGGGAGATAAAGTGAGAGAAAAATTTGAGAAAAACCAGATTAGATCCAGATGCTGGAGCCTAATTAATTCTGTATGTACCACATATCTATTGCCAAATAACAAGCCACCTAAAAGGTAGTGGCTTTAACACAGCACAGTTTGTTGTTTCTCACAGTTCTGTGGTTGAAACCAGGATAGTTTTCCTGCTGGTCTCACTTGCAGTTATTCTTGGCTTCAGTCATGTGATGGCCTGACAGGAACTGGAGCATCCAAGATGGCCGACTCTCATGTCTGGCAGTTGGTGCTGGCTGTTAGTTGGGACATTTTTTTTTTTTTTTCCACAAGCCTCTCATCCTTCAGTAGATTATACCAGGCTGCTGTACAGCATGGTAATCTCAGACTTCTAAGTCAGCAAGAACAAAAACTTCAGGGTGTTTGTAAGATCCCTGCTCTGTCATCCATCCACACACCATCATTTCTACAAAATTTTGTTGGTCAAATAAGTTATTAGGCTGTTCAAATGCAAGGACATGGAGAACTAGATTTCACTTTTTTTAAAAAAGATTTTATTTATTTATTTGAGAGAGAGAGAATGAGAGAGAGAGAGAGAGCACGAGACGGGGGAGGATCAGAGGGAGAAGCAGACTCCCTGCCAAGCAGGGAGCCCGATGTGGGACTTGATCCTGGGACTCCAGGATCATGACTTGAGCCGAAGGCAGCCGCCCAACCATCTGAGCCACGAAGGCACCCTAGATTTCACTTTTGATGGGAAGTACAGCAATATCATGTTGCAAACAGGCATAAGCATAGGAAGGCTTGATTTATTGGCAGCTATTATAATAATCTATCACATCATGAATTACAAAGTGGTCTTAAATTGTAAGAATCCAGTGCCTTTTTTTAAACCTGAGATTGACATAGCCAAGCTTTTTAAAATTAATTAATTATTTTATTTTTATTTTTTTTGGCAAGAGAGAGTGCACGCACCTGCAGTGAAGGGGAGGGGGGAGTGGGGGAGGGAGAGAGAGAATCTTAAGCCCCAAGGCAGGGCTTGATCTCACAACCCTGAGATCATGACCTGAGCCAAAATCAAGAGTTGGACGCTTAACTAACTGAGCCACCCAGGCGCCCCTCTAAGCTTTGTTTAAGGAATGTGAATGTGGCCATTATGAATAGGTTATATTAAAAAAAGAACAATCTGAAGACAAGGAAGCAGAGTAGGAGACTTTTATACTAGTTTAGGTGAAGATAATGTTTATCTGAATTAAAAAATGGACATTTTATCTATGAACAGGGACTGACTTTTAATGTGTAGTTATGTAATATATAGTAAGCCTTTAACATTTGAATCCTTAAACTATGTAATTTATCTTCCTTATTTTATTTTCTACTGAAGTGTAGAAGTTGAGCATAAATTGTTTACATTTTCAAATACATATTTTTGTGATAAAATTAAAAAACCTACTTCGCAGAAATATTTGTTATCAAACAGTTGTTCTCTTTGGTTATAGTAAGGCTCCATCTGAGTAGTCTTATAATTAGTTTGGCTATGATATTGCATAGGGACAGCAGAGCAAATAAACTGATACGAATCAACTCATATGACCTGGCAGCTCACACAAAATTCCTAAGCATAGAACAAGGGCAATTTTGCTGAACCATTCTGGAAACCTGGAGGTAAGAAAGAAAAAGAAAAAGAAAAGAAAAAAAGAACAGTCTCTGCCTCAGCAGTAAAATGATGACAAGTACCCTACTATTTCTCTTCTGTCCCTTGGTTTATCTACCTGTGTGCTTACCCACCTATCTACCTATCCACTGGCTTAGACTCTGCCTTAAAAAAACAAAACAATCAAAAAACATTTAATATTTGAGATAATTAAATATTTTTTGATATGTAACCTAGACAAATAGGAAGATTATCTTAAAAGGATAGAAAAGAAAATAGAAAAATTAAACATTGAATATCACCTCTTTGTGGTCATCAAAATCGAGCTGTCTTCTTGTTGTGCATAGGGGTTGGAATGAGTATCCAAAAGTAAACACTGATTTTTTTTGGACAGCTTTGTAGAGGAATAATTTACGTGCCATACAGTGCACTCATTTTAAGTGTAAATATCAATCATTTTAAATGCATTTACAGAGTTCTGCAATCATCACCACATTCCGGTTTTAGAACATTTTTCTATCACCCTTCTTCCCACCATCAGCCCCAGGCAGCCACTAGTCTGCTTTCTGTCTCTTTTCTGGACATTTTGTATAAACAGTATCATATAGTCTGTAGTTTTCTACATCTGTCTTCTTTCACTGACCATGTTTTTGTGGTTTATCCATATTATAATATGCATCGATACCTGTTTTTTTTCTTCTTGCTGAATTGTGTGCCATTATACACTGATTTATGTGCAAATCTCCTAGCTCCCTCCAAGGCTCACCTTTCCTTTTTTTTCTTTTTCTTTTTTCTTTTTTTTTTCTTTGCCAGTAGTAGTGCTATTTTTAGTGCTATTTTAACAATTCTACTTTGGGGACATCCTGTAACAATTTCTATGCCGCTCTCTTACTTTTATACCATTAGGAGCTTTATACAGATGGTTGATCTCTTGAGAATGACTTGGCAATTGTTAACTCCTCAAACCTTTCATATATATATATGTGAAACACACACACATTATACAATAAGATGGCTTCCTGTAAAAAAAAAAAGACTATCACTCTTTTGACAGGGAATAAATTTAGCAATTTCTGTCTCTATGTTTCCTGGCATGCATTCAAAATGTTTGTGTTAGTCACCCATGAAATTCAGTCTATTCCTTTTTACATGCTACTCCGGTATACTCTGTGATATTTTGGCTACAATTTTTGATTATCAATCAAAATAATACTATATTTGGTTAATGTGGGTAAAAAACTTAAAAAATGATATTTTCCTGAGGAAAAAAAGATTGTACAATATAAGATCCAGCTTACTGCATGGCTTTATGAAATGTGCTTTCAAAAGAATAATGAGAAATAATGTGCCCAATTTGAAAGTTTTAATTTTAATGCACGTTTGTTTCTTTAGCATTTGTGGAATCCAACATCTGGAACGAATAGGGAAGAAGCTGAATCTCTTTGACTCCCTTTACTTCTGCATTGTGACATTTTCCACTGTGGGCTTTGGGGATGTCACCCCTGAAACATGGTCCTCCAAGCTTTTTGTCGTTGCCATGATCTGTGTTGCTCTTGTGGTTCTACCCATACAGGTAAACAGAGCCAGGGTAAATTTTATAGAAATGTGCAAATCTTATAAAATCAACCCTTTCATGCTTAGTAAGAAATGCAGGGTGGTTTATTAATGTAATATATTGACACATGTTATTATTGTATCTAGTCAATGAATTAAAATGGTCTCAGGAAACGCTTTTTCATATTATATTAGAAACTGACTTTTTCCCCCTCCATTCACAACTGAAATAACTCACATCTCATTTCAATTCTTGAAGATGTTTCTTTGAAATATAAGGTATTTAATTATATTAATTATAAGATCATAGGATAATATAGTTTTAATTACAGAATGATAGATCAAAGAAATAAACTTATGAAGGTTTGATTTCTTTTGGTTCTTGAAACAATATAAAAGCTAAACATTGCAATAAATAAAAACTGATCACGTATGTTGGTCAACTAAAACAAAATCTGAAGATGATATGTAACTAATATACAACATTCTGGGAGTGGATAAGGTGGTTGCAAAGGGACAGAGATATAAAAGGAGACTAAAGATAAGCAGATGCAATCTCCAACTCTTCCCTACAGTGAGCTCTTAGGTGCCCATGGGTGAGCAGGTCAGAGACAGGATATGGCAAATACAAATCAAACTTGTATCTTCCATTACAAACCTCTGGCCACAGTATATCTAAATATCCTTTATGTAGGTATGAAAATGATCTTCCCACTTTTATCCAGTCATGCATGTGTTCCTTCCTGACATCCCTCCACTTCCCTTACATACCAATTATAGCTGTACAACTAGAATGTGACCTTGTGTGTTGGGTATCTCTCATTGCATGAGATGGGTGCTGAACTTGGTTGAAGAAGGTAGAAGAAATGCCTTTGATGTTTTTCTCTTTGACGCAGTGCATGACACATCATGGCTGCCTGCTTTACTGGACATAAAGCAGAGGCACAAACCTTTTAGTGCTGTTATGATATAATAGGAAAATCATATTAATATGTTTCTGTAGAGACCTGAGGCCCCTGGGAAGCATTAGCAACTTGTACAGCAATCACATGAAAAGTCTGTTGTTGAAGGGAATACGGATAATTTGAATCTCAGTGAGTTCCATCTAAGAAATTGAGTGTATCTAATAAACAATGGATGTATTGCATTGATTTTTATTTTCATGTCTAAAGTTTTTTATTCATTTGTGGAAAATGCATTGCAGTTTGAACAGCTGGCCTATTTGTGGATGGAGAGACAAAAGTCAGGTGGAAACTATAGTCGACATAGAGCTCAAACTGAGAAGCATGTTGTTCTGTGTGTCAGTTCACTGAAGATTGATTTACTTATGGACTTTTTAAATGAATTCTATGCTCACCCAAGACTTCAGGTACATTAAAATTATGTTACGCCTTTGCTGGATCATAACTAACTAACATATTGTCCAAGTCAATTAACTGATGGTGCAGCCTGCATTCTGGAGGATTTTTATTTATACACTCAAATTTAGAAAGAGTAAATGAAGAACTGCAAATATAACCAGGAACATAGAAAAAAATGCTTAAGGAATACACAGTATTTTAAGTTTCCTTCTGTATCTACACTAAAAGACAGATGGAATTATGTTAATGCTACAAAGAAAGGTTTTCTTTGAATTAAATGGATTTTTTTTCTCCCTTGGGTAATGCACAAATGACATTTTTATGAAACAGTGGAATTTAACATAAGATATCAAACAATGAAAAAGTCATTTCACAATATCATCTACTCACTTGAAATTATCAAAAGTTTTATCAAGTGTTGCTGATAGAAATGTGAAAGTCTGAAAGTTCCATTTTTCCTTTTGTTTCCCAGAGTGTACCTAGGTCTTATTTATACTAGCAATGAGTGACCCCAAACTGGACAATAACTAGCTGAATTGAGAACAATAATTCAGAAAAAAAAATCTCTTCATCTGTCTATGCAGATAAAATCCTCAGATACTTCTGCCACTTGCTGTGTGGTACTGGGCCAGTGTATATTTAGATAATCTCCTTTTCCTGCTCAATGCACTTTCAGTCCAAACAGTAAGGAGCTACTTGAATGTCTTGTATTTCCTCAATAAATTTGTGTCAAGAGGTTGGACAGTCCTGAGATCAAAACAGTACTGAGTTATCTAATTAGATCTCCCTTAAATAGATCTTTTTTTTCATGACTATATTGGAGATCTTTTAAAATACTATTTAAAAAATATTTTTTAAAAATATAATTTATAAATGATACTTAAATTACATCATACATTCTTTTGTTTTCATATAAATTAATTTGCATTTTTGAAGAAACATCATATGTATTTGTTGTTTTTATTATTATTCATATTAAGTAATTGCAGTTTTGCTCATTATAATCCATAAAGAAAACCTATTTTTGGGAAAATTTGATGCCCCAGGTTTTGATACCTAGTAATTTATTTTGTCTGATATCAATGTGGCAAATTCTCAAAACTCCCCAAATTTCCACTAGATACATTTTAGATGATAAAATAGTGAATGTTGCCCAAAGAATTGTAATTCCTATAATCAGTGTATTAAACTATTTTATCACTCAGAGTACTTTTGTATTTTTTCAAAAGGGTCATAATTTTGAAATATGTGATCTCAAAGTTTTAAATTTCCTTTGTATTATCAATATTTTTATGAATCCTTATCCTTTCAGATATTCATCAGAGATTTTTCAGTATTATCTGTTCATAATATTTCCAAATGATATAAATCACCATCAGAATTTCTATTCTAAAAGTAAAAACTTGAAGTATGAATTGATTTTTAAGGACTTCTGTCCTGTATGTATTACATATTTTAGAATCAGCCTGAAGTTATAACTGAAAACTTCATAGGTTGGAAATGTCTACTGAGTATACACTGATTACCTTCTCTTCATGGTACTAATAAGATTGAAAAAGGTCAGGATGACCTTATGTTGCTTTATGAGATTTTTATATGTCTCAGTTATGTTTATTATAGTATCATGTTAATGTATGTCCAGGTTTTAAACACAAATTTTTACTTATTAGCAGGAGTTTATTTCTATATCATCATATTTCTAAATGTTCTTAGACATTCTGTTTACTTATGTAATATAAAACACAGCATTATTGATTTTGCCCCATTGCTCACCTTGTTTTGAATAGGATTATTATGTGGTGATTTTGTGTCCTACTGAAATGGATGTGCAAGTTCGAAGGGTACTGCAGATTCCAATGTGGTCACAAAGAGTAATCTACCTTCAAGGCTCAGCCCTTAAAGATCAGGATCTGTTGAGAGCAAAGTAGGTATCCCTATCTATTTTCCATCTTGCAATACTTTAATATCTTTTCTCTCCTCCAAATTTTAGCAATTTTCAGACTTGCAAGATGTGTTTAAGTATTTTTGAATACAGAATCTTGCCATAGTCCCTCTGCTGGTCAAATTGAAAGGTTAAAAATATAAAATCAGTGTATTTGCTCCCTTTTTCAGTGCAAGGATGTTCAGCAGACCGTGTCCACACAACACAATGAGGAGTGTGGCATGGTGTAATTATCTCAAGCTGTCAGGCAAGAGCTGAGTTATCCAGACTCACTGTTAGAGTAGTCTCCAAATCCCTGAATACTGTTTTTATTCCACAAATAAAAATTTTGGGCTAACCATTATATGAAATGCCAAAGCAGTTTGAGTCAGGGTTTAAATTCTAGAGTTTGTATTATGTACCGGGCAGATGACACTTGTGATGTCCCTGGGGCTGGAGGAAGGTAACTGGGTCTTAGTTGCTCTTTTCCTGTAGCACATGTGCTAGTCAACCTGGCTTAAAGGTGACATAGGCACACACCTTTGTCACAGGTCATGGGATTGTTCCATATGAACAGAGTGAAAACATGGTTGGGCCGACCATGGACACCAGGGAGTCAGGGCCTCTGCAAACAACACCCATAGTTTCAGAAGCCAGAAGAAACCTTCAGCAGGGGTGGTTTTGCTCCATGTTTTCTGTTGCTTTTAAAGTTTTAAACATGTCTTTGTTGGGGAGGAAGAATATCCTATCCCCTTCTAGGTCCTTCTAGCTGGACTAAGAATCAAATTGACATGAGACAGATTAACAGGAGAAAATCAAATTTAATAGTGTATGTACAGGGAATCCATACAGACATGGAACTTCCAAAGACAGGAAAATATGTCATTCTGAGCTAAGGAGAAGGGGTAGAGGTCTGGGACTACCAAGGGAAGGAAAGCAAGTTACAGGGAGATGAACAAGAGTGCTGTGTATTGGGTAAGACTGATGAATCACAGACCTGTGCCCCTGAAACAAATAATACATTATATATTAATAATAAAGAAAAAAAAAGAGTAAATGTTTGGTAAACAAATGTTTGCTGGGCCACTCAGAAACAATGGGACATGGAGGACTTGAATCAAACAGGCTTTGCTAGGTTCTTCCTTGCCTGCCCTCCCTAGTTTGTATCATAATGTAGTTATCTATGGTGATAGCTCCCTTCCTGGGGCAGATTTTCTGTCTAAATTCTTTTCAGGTAGTTGAGGAGGGAGATAAAGAGCTTTCCTGAATCTGCTGGGTTTTGATTGCTTTTTAGCTCAAAGTAATCTTCATGCAAACGTGGCCCATCTTGGAGTGGCCTTGGATCCTACCTCTCCATATTTGTCCCTGAGTTGTCTTATGTGCTCTTAAATATAAGTCTCCTCACTGAATTTGAGAGCATAAGTGTTTTTTATTTTGTTGCTTTATTTTTTCTGGATGGCTTGAGTATGTGTGTTAGTGGAGATGGGTGTGTTTATGCATGTTGTGTGTGTGCGTGTGTGTATGTGGATAGTGGAAAAGAACAGAAGAAAACTCCCAAAATCCTTTTTGCTGCTTAATTCTGGAAAGTGATGACTAGATATTTTGTAACCGGAACTTTGACATTACCTTTGATTTATATACAGTAGGGCAATTTAAGTGAGATTTTTCAATGATTTAATAACTTCTGAAACAAAAAAGTTAGTAGAAACCATCAGGATATAATGAATGGTACCTAATTAGGAAATTTAGCTTCTTTGAGAACATATTAGTATTTCCGGTGGATTAAATACTTCATAGATATTGTCAGTGTACACACGAGTTAAGTCAGATTCTCCTAGTACCTCAAGCAATAGATGGCTTTAGGTGTTTGCTATTTGCTATCTATATACATTTTTTGGGAGCTCTAAAGAAATAGTTGCATAGACACTAACATAATTTGGATCTTTATATTCATCTGTATAGATAATCAATATGCTTAATTACTGTATGCATTAAGTTCTTCACATAAGAATAATTCCCATATTATGTTCACTATGAATTTATGTGATAATTGAAGGCTTTTTATTACCTAATAAATTAATCTAAGCTATTAGTATTAGCTGTTAGTATTTTAGCTTGATACTATAGAAGGGAGCCGAATTTGCTACCCCAAAATATGCCTCAGTGGTGTAAGGATTATTGTGAGCTGGTTATTTTTAAGAAACAGCAGACACAGGAAAAACTGAAAACCTAGCAGAAGTTAACCCTTTTGTAAGGGACATTTCCATTTATAAGGGAAATCTCCATCCATAAGTGTGTCTCTCTCTCTCTCTCTCTGTACTTGGAAGAGGATGACTCAATTTCTGCAAACTCTTGTGAATGGAGAAAGCAAGGACCTAAATCTGTATAACAACCTACGCTGGTTTACTGTGCTTTTCTTGATAGGTTCCCATAACTGGCTCACCGTTAGCCAAACATCTTGGTCTTTAGCTGAAAATGGTGTTTAAGGTGGTGGCTTCATGGGAGAGGAGTTAATCAGTTTTCCAGGGTGTCTCCCACGTATACAGGAGGTATACGTGTTATTAAACTTCTGTTTGCTTTTCTTCTGTTAATCTGTCTTTTTATTACAGAGGGGTCTCAGCCAAGGACCTAGATGGGTAGAGGGAAAATGATTTATCTTTTTATTCATGATTTATTTAGGATTAACAATTCATTTATTATTAATATTATTAAAATGATTTCTCAGCAAAGTCAATCACATTTACAAGAAGCATTCATTCATTGGAATATACCAAGGATGAGAATGAGGATGAGAGAGGTAGCAGGCTGGTAATACTAAAAAATCTGGGTTAAGAAAGAAGTATTCATTTTATGTTCATTTCTTATCCTAATGTCATATAAAGATTTGGGATTTAATGTTAACTAATACATTCTTCAACACAATTTCCCATGCAAGAAACAAGGAGTAGGATTCTCCAAACCAGTTCCAAAGGTCAGTTGCATGAATTTTGAATTGCTTTGTTGAAGATGATGTTTAGAAAATGTTATGCGATACTAATTATCTTATAACCATGACTCAGTATTTTTCCAAAACTGTTTGGTTTGATCTAATTTCTTGGACTTTTATCTTTCCTCTGCATAGAAAAAAAATTTGGGGGGGGGGGGTGGAGGTTTATTTTATCATAATGAATCAGAAAGATAAAACATTCCTTATTTTGAAATTAACATTTTTATGTTTTTATTTTTTTTAAAGATTTTTTATTTTTAAGTAATCTCTACACCCAATGGGGAGGTTGAATTTACAATCCCGAGATCAATAGTCGCATGTTCTACCGACTGAGCCAACCAGGCACCCCAACATTTTTATGTTTTTAGAACATTATTTATCAAGCACTGAAACCTACTGTTTATCACCAAATTTAAGAAATGTAGAACTTTAGTATAAGGGACAAGGGTTGGGAACAAGATGATGAATCATCTCCAAGAAATGTAAATGTACAGTAGAGTTTGATATAAGAATACTAAGTAGCTCTTCCTTCTCTCTTAGTTAATTGAGTAACTTTGCAGTTAAAATGTAACTAATCATAAAGTAAAGGCCAATATAACTCCCTTAATTTAAACAAAGCATATACATGAAAAAATATATAATCATAAAAGAGAATAAAATTTGAGTGTTTTTTTAATTTTTGTCATTATGAACTGTTGAGTTATATAGTCAATTCAACAACCATTGCTTTGTTTATAATCAAGTACAGTCATGATCTGCTAGAAATCTAACTATCGTTTAAGCCTAAGGATACTCATAGTTTATTTGCACTTTGTGTACATTGGACTAAGCATTGGAATTCTATTTTTCAGACACTACAAAGATATTTCAGTGTATGATTATTATTTTTTTTTTTTGTCTGTATTTAGGATGGATGATGCTGAGGCCTGTTTTATTCTGAGCAGCCGTTGTGAAGTGGATAGGACATCATCTGTAAGTTTCTAAAAGTCTCTTTCATAATTGTTCTTATTCCCTTAGAAGATTTTTAAAAAATTTTTTTAAAAATCTGCCTATGTTAAATATAGGTAACTTTAAAATATTGCTAAAGGGAAGCAAATATCTCTAAACTGTCTTTGCCACAATATAAGAAGAGCAGCATTATGGACTGTGTCAACAAAACTGTTTTTTGAAGTAGTTTCTACTAGTCCTTGGGTTTTCTGTTGATCAAAATGAAATAGGTCATATATTTTTATTAAATATGTCCTTTCCTATGTAATTTCATTAAAATGGTCTCAATTTCCTCAACTCAAAACAAAGCAGATGGATCAGGCAGTCTGCATTAGAATCAGTTGGAGAGCTTCTAAAAAAGTATGCATTCATGAAAATTTTATTCAGTATATATGAAGTGGGGATCTAGAATCTGTGTATTTTTAAAAGATCCCCATGTGATTGGGAAGCACATCTCAACTTGACACCTTTTGGCTTATATGATCTCTGTGATTTTTTTTGGCAAAAAGTTGTATAAACTCATAATTAAATTAAATTAAATTAATTAATTAAATTAATTTAAATATAATTTACCAAATTATAACTTGCATTTTTAAACATGCATCCTAATTCTATTGTTTTTAAAAAGTACTTTATTATTTTATATTGCGCAGGTACTATTAACTCCTGTGTTTCTAAGCCGATGAGTTTATCTTTAGTCATATCTGTGGTACAGAGACAAAGCCTTGGTGGCTTCTGTAGTGATTGAGGAAAGGCAATCTATGCATGGGTCTTTCAGGGACATCATTTGGTTTTTTTCTGGAGCATTTAATAGGACACTCTCTTATATTAAATTAGACTGTGAGTCCTGAATGTGGCAGGCTCTATGTTCTCCTGTTGACCTCACTCTAATTTACCTAAGTTCTTATTCAGTTCTAAACTAATTTTCTCATCCTTTATTTGAAGAGGGTTGTTAGGGCTTGTATTGTGTCCCCTAAAACTCATATATTGAAGCCCAACCCCCCCAGTACCTCATAATGTGAACTTATTTGGAGATAAAGTCTTAATAAAGACAATCAAGTTATAATGTGCTCATTAGGGTGGACCTTCATCCAATATGATTGGTGTCCTTGTAAAAAGAGGAAATTTGGAGACTGTCAGTTATCAGGGAGAATGCCATATGAACATGAAGACAGCCATCAATAAGCCAAGGGGAGTGGCCCGAAACAGATCCTTCCCTCCTTGCCCTCAGAAGGAATCAACCCTGCCAGCACTTTGATTTTGGATTTCCGGCCTCCAGGACTAGGAAATAATAGATTTCAGTTATTTAAGCCACCAGTTTGTTCCACTTTGTTACTGTAGCCTACCAAACTAATATAAGAGCATAGAGCAAATATAATTTGGAAAAATTTGTGAAATATCTCTCTTTATATATTTCTAAAAATTCATCTGCTCCCCTTCTTCTCCATGGTTGCTATCTTAATTCAGACCACACCCTCCTCAGTTCACTTAAGTACTATTTCAGGAGTTTCTTAATTGGTTTGGCACATTAGGTGCTCCAAAGGTATTTATGGAATAAATGAATTTGAACTGATCATAATCTACTGTCTGTTTCCATAATTATTTAACTTATGTAATTGTGAATCTTGTGCCCCTTAAGCAGTAACTTGGTTTTAAAGTACTTGCAGTCCTCTAGTATCAATAATGTTTTGAGTAACAAGGAGAAGCATAAACATTAATAAATAAATATATAATATCTTTTAGAGTACCCTTTAAACTGTGAATTTGAGATCACTCAGTTAAACAAATGTGTTCCATTTCTTTCTGACACTCTGCTAAATTGACAGGAAATGAATAAAAAATTTCACTCATTAGGACAAAGGAGATGGTAGATGAGACAGCACTAACACAAGTTTGGAAGCTAGAAAGCAGATGGATGAGTGGTAACCGACTTAGACAGAAGGAAGTTAAAATTTAAGTTGAGAGAGGAAACAAGTCAGGCTGCTTTTTACAATGTACCCTCAAAAGTCTCAAGAAATAGAGGCACCAGATGCTTCTGTAAGTAGGGTTATATGTGGGACTAAACATATGAATAGTGATTAAAAGTTTGTAAAAGAAGCAATTAGATTCCCTGAATCTCTCCAGAAATCCATTGCTGATCCCTTTCCCCACCCTGGGAACAGGTTTACTGTTGGCATAATTTGATCCAGGGATATCCTTCACTCAGAACCAGTAGGTGCAGCAGAGAGTTGGGGTAAAGTCAAAGATATTAAAGAGTAAGTTGCTCCACTGAATGTGACATGCTTCTCCCAAATGACTCAGAAACTTAATAGCTAGGTCCACATCTCCACTGGCACAATATTAGAGGAATTTTCTCTGGGAAAATGGTACATCACAAGAGAGAATGTGTGTAAATATATAAAGTCTGAAGTTCCCTAGTGCAGTATCACAGATTAATCACCCTACAGTAAGGTCTGTGTGAAAATAAGATTCCCACATTCAGTGAAGTCCCAAATAGCTTTTGAGTGTTTAATTTCTACATATGTTCAGATAACAGACATCACTAAACATTTAAGTAAATTCCTGACAAGGAAAAGAAAGAATGGATGAACAAACATAAAAAGTGTATAGAAAAGAGGAACTCAGAGGAAACAAACAAAACTACACAATTCTGGGAGAAGAAATAGATTTTAAAATATATAACAAATATCCTCAGAATAATATGAGAAGTTGAGGAGAGTGTACATATATATAAAACAAGAATAGTAGGCTGTAGAACAAAAAAAAATTGAAGTCAAAACAAGAAACACTTAATGAACTAAAAATAGTTCCTGGAAATTAAAAATAGGGTAACACATGAAAAATTGTATAAAAGATTTAGGAGGAAAGCAAGAGGTGAGGAAACAGGGCAAAGTATTATGCCCAAGATTGGAGAGACTGACACACAAATATGGAGAATAGTAATTTACCCCAGCAAAGACTCATGAGTGGAAATCAACCTGGGAATCAGTGTGGGGGCAGGAAAACCTGAACTGTAATTGATGAATTGCTGGAGGTTCAGTGCAGACAACTTTGAGAGTTAAAAAACCCCTGGGAAATGTAGTCCTGGGGAAAGGATACCATAATTTTGTGAGATTTACTTCCAGGAGTTTGACCAGGTTCTCACAATAAATATGAGAGAAAAATCCGTTTGGGATTTCAGCAAGGGTCAGGAAAAAGGAACCATTTTGAATTACACCAGAGAATTCTCTTCCTCTTAACAGGCCTTTCCCTCAGGGAAACTAGTTAACCAGAGCTTCACCTGCTGGAAACCTAGTTATCAGAGCCTAACTGATCTGGGACAAGGGTAATACCCAATTCCAGACGACTCTAGCCATCCTTTCTCAATTAAGGGGGCAGGACACTGAAAAAACATTTGTGAAGGTCACAGTCCAGAGGTGTTGGCTCACTAAAAGACTGACACCAAATCATGGGACTATAGAACGCTTCCCCAAACCCCCAGCTTACTTGCACGTGTCTAAAGATCTATTTATAGCAGTTCCTTTAACTTTTTATATTATGACTGGCTATCAAGAAAAAATTACAAAGCATACTGAAAGTCAAAAAAATGCAATTTGTAGAGACAGAGCAAGTATCAGAACAGACATGGCAGGGATGTTGAACTTATCAGACCAATCATTTAAAATAGCTGATTAATATGCTAAGGGCTCTCATGGATAAAATAGACAGCATGCAAGAACAGATGGGTAGTGTAAGCAGAGAGAAACCTTAAGAAAGAACCAAAAGGTAATATTAGAGATAAAAAAAAAATTATAACAGAAATGAAGAATGTCTCTGATGGGCTTATTAGTAGACTGGACATGGCTAAGGAAATAATCTTTGAACTTGAGGATAAATCAACAGAAATCTCCAAAACTAAAAAGCGAAGAGAACAAAGACTGAAAAACAACAACCACAACAAAAACCCAAACTCAGATGGAATATCCAAGGACTCTGGGACAACTGCAAAAGGTGTAACATACGTGTAATGGAAATATCTGAAGGAGAAGAAAGAAAGGAATAGAAGAAATACTGGAAAGCATAACTGAGGATTTCCCCAAATTGATACCAGACACCAAGCCACAGATCCAGGAAGCTCAGAGAACACCCAGCAGAAGAGATGTCAAAAAAAAAAAAAAAAAAAAAAATACACCTAGATGTATCATTTTCAAATTACAGAAAATCAAAGATGAACTCCTGAAAGAAGCCAAGGAGTGGGGGGAACACCCTAACTACAATGGAGCAAAGATAAGAATTTCATCTGACTTATCTTCAGAAACCATGCAAGGAAGAAGAGAATGTAGTAAAACATTTAAAGTATTGGGAAATAATACAGAAGAGAAGTCAGTGTCAGAGTTTAGGGTACCTTGAACAGAGGGACAAGCAGAAGGGCCTGGGTCCTAGTAACTGAGTGGAGTTTTAGGTCTTGACAGATGGCAAGAAGAAAAACCAATATCCATGAGTGGCACTAAGTATATGTTATTTCTGCTCCTTTGGCAAAGCCTGGAGAGTCTCTCAACTGTTTTGTGTTTGTGTGTACAGGGTCTTACAGAAGTGTTCATAGTCCTTAGAGAAACAGACTTTCAGGACTTGATTACAAAAATGGATGGCAGACTATTCCTAGTGTGCTCAAATCTGGACACACCAGTAGGCTACCATTCATCTCTTTTTTAAATGATTTTTACATATGTGGGCATGATGATCCAATTAAAGATTTATCAGAAAAAAATATAGGAACCCAGAAAAATGTTGCACTATGCTAAATAGCTATGTGTTAGTATTGAAGACACCGTATTGCTTGATAATGAACATACTCCCATATTAGCTATTGTCTTAGGACAGGCCTGGCATAGTCGCTGCTGCAAACAATTCTACATTGTTTCCTACAGAGAAGTTGGTTCACAACTTCTACTCCACCTGTGTTTGGTTTAAATCCTATCAGGAGAGTTGAAACTCTGCTCTTTGATTCCCCAAAAGTTAATAAATACATCATTTTTGGCAGAAACTCTAGGTCGTCTTGTTTTGATTATAACTTTTTATACATATGAGGGGTTGGCCCAGACAAACTATTTTAGTTGCCTCTCCCCAAGTAGGTCATTCCTTTTGGGAGGTGGGTAGAAGAAGAGAATAAGTAAGTTGTTCTTTATGATTATCCAGTCCTGCTACAGTTGAATCATTTCACATTCATTAAACCTTTCTTGTATCTTCATTTAGAGGAAAATGAGCTCTAGAATTTTATGCTTAATACAGTCAGGTCAGTATCACTGTCACTTGTACTTGCTTTGGGGAGTGAAGGTAAGTGAGTGTCTTGGGAGGGCCAGAAGGCCTGGAATCATGATATGTTCCTACATGGTGAAATTATGCTTCACTTGACTAGGAACTATCTGGTCTGTCTAATTTTAATCAAGCTCACTCACGTTAGACAAATGAATCACATGGGAAAATTTTAGGAGATTTTCAGGAAACTCTTTTCTATCCTGCAAGAGATAGCAATCAGTCACTCCTACTTTGCATACTCTGCAACAGGGGTTGAGAAATAGTGTTGAAACTATTGGATAGTGAGAAGAAACATGTAGATTTATATTTTACTGACACAGTTACAGAACAAAGTAAAAAGTTTTACTTTGGTAAAGGTCAACTACACTGAACCTTCCTTGGAGAAATATTTGTTAAATAAATAAGATTAGGCAATTTTTTTCTTTCCTTAATTTTAATTCCAAAGATATGTATGTGAAATTAATTAGTGAAACGTTTATGATTTCTTAAGAAGTAATTTAGACTAATTTTTTTTTTTAAGATTTTATTTGTTTATTTGAGAGAGAGAGTTAGCGAAAGAGGGCATGAGCAGGGAGGAGAGGGAGAAGCAAGGTCCTTGAAAGCAGGAAGCCCGACGTGGGGCTCAACCCCAGGATCCCAAGATCATGACCTGATCAGAAGGCAGACACTCTACCGACTGAGCTACCCAGGTGCCCCTAGACTAATTTTTTTTACATATTTTTTCCTAAAATGAACCATTCCAATAATTGTTTTTAATATATTAGATTTACCTTGCAATATTTTCCTGCTATATTTATGCACACCTGAGTTAGCATTATCTGTTGTGTGGAGAAAATAAAATTTTAAAACCTATAGAGCTGAATTTTCAATATTAGGCATACTTCCAAAGAAATTTTTCTAAATGTGGTTCAAAATCATTTTGATATGATGGCCCAAAAGACACATGAAAAGATACTCAACATCAGTAATGATCAGGGAAATGCAAATGGCTAAAATTAAAAAGACAAGAAGCAACAAGAATTGACAAGGATATGGAGAAAAGGGAACCCTTGTGCACTGTTTGTGGGAATGTAAACTGGGGCAGTCACTGTGGAAAACAGTATGGAGGATCCCCCAAGAATTAAAAATAGAAATACCATATGATCCAGTAATTCCACTACCAATATTTACCCAAAGAAAATGAAAACACTAATTCAAAAAGATATATACATTCCTATTTTTACTATCGCAGTATTTGCAATAGCCAAGATATGGAAGCAACTTTAGTATTCATTGATAGACAAATGGATAAGGAAGATGTGGTACACACACACACACGAATGCACACATGTGATGGAATATTATGCAGCCATAAAAAAGGATGAGAACATGCCATTTGTGACAACATAGATAGACCCAGAGGATATTATGTTAAGTGAAATAAGTCAGAGAGAGAAAGACAAATACCATATGAATTCACTCATATGTGAAATCTAAAGAAACAAATGTATAAACAAACAAAAAGCAGAATTAGACCTACAAATATATAAAACAAACTGATGGTTGCCAGGGGGGTAGAGAGTGGGGGGTTAGACAAAACAGATGAAGGGGAGTGGAATGTATAGGCTTCCAGTTATGCAATAAGCAAGTCATGGGAATAAAAGGCCCAACATAGGGAATATGGTCAATGATATGGTAATAGTGATGTATGGTGACAGATGGTATCTACACTTGTGGTGAGCATAGCATAAGGTATAGAGATGTTGAATCACTATGTTGTGCACCTGAAACTAATGTAACATTGTGTGTCATCTATACTCAAAACATTTTTTTTAAATCATTCTATTATGAAAATGTTATATTATTTTCTTTGATAGAGTTACACCTTTGAAAAATGTTGATTGCACACTATTTCTGATAGATACACATGCATTTATTATTGCTGAGTTGCAAAATTGAATGAATGAGTTGTGTTGTTTTATTTTTTTAAATTTTTTTAAAAGATTTTATTTTTTTGAGAAAGAGAGTGCACACAAGCGGGAGAGGGGCAAAAGGAGGGGGTAAGCAGACTCCCTGCTGGGCAGGGGATCCCCCCCTTCCATGTGGGGCTTGATTCCAGGACCTGAGATCACAACCTGAGCCGAAGGCAGATGTTTAACCGACTGAGCCACCCAGGCACCCCATCTCCTATTGTTTTAATAATATTTTTTAAACCAGGCAGAATACTGCCAAATCTAGTATTAGTTTCTGTGTATTCTAACTGGGAGAGGCAGAGCTGTGAATATCAAAATGAAAAATGAATAAATATTCCAAAGGATTCTGTTTTGGAATTAATAATATTTCATAAAAATAAATGTATTCCTATGTAAAGTTTTATATTCTTTATTCAGATATCATAGGGTAATCATGAACCTGGAAGGGCTATAGCAGCATCCTTAGTAAATTTTTTTGAATCACAAAAATTATTTTTAAAAAATCATTAAGTGTAGTTTCATTAAAGTCAAAAATCCTTTTGATGATTCTAGATCAACGTTAATTTAAAAGAATGAATGAAGCTCAAGGATGCCTTGCTGCCTCAGTCAGTAGAGCACGTGACTCTAGATCTCAGGGTTGTAGGTTTGAGCCCCACGTTGGATGTAGAGATTACTAAAAAAATAAATCTTAAAAAAAAAGAATGGAGCACATGATATCTGCATTTTAAAGAAAATGCCCATTTTTTTCTTAAGACGATAACATTTTTATTTATTTTATTTATTATTTATTTATTTTTATTTTAAAGATAACAGACTTTCAAACATGTATTTTTCTACGTAACTTATTGCAAAGAATGATAACATTTTTAAAACACCTAATATTGTAATGCTAATTTTCTATAAAAATCTTGCATGTTTATATAGAACTGGAGCTCTAGTCCATGTTGCTACTCTTGGTATACATATTTTAGCTCATTTTTTCGAGTCCATTTAATAAAGCAAACAAGCAGAAAGGAACCAAACAAATTTGACATTTCGTGAGTAGCTTTCATGTGGTCAGGCATTTTGTGCACATTATGTCATTTCATGCTCACCACAATTGTTTTATAGATGAGAGAACCAAGGCTCAGGGTTGTTAATTAGATTTCCCAGATCGGCCGAGTCTGGGCTCTACCCAGGTCAGGTCAACTTTAACACTCCTTTCTTTGGACCAAACTGCTTCCCATGGTGATAATAGCTTACTGTTCGAACGGGTCACACATTTGTACATAAAAGTGGTTCCACAGTTTGAAATTTTAATCAGAAAAAAAAAAAAAAAAAAATGTATATAGGATTTCAGGCATCAGTTGTCTGTTCTACTTCCCATTTTTAGTCCGTTTCCTAAAAGAAGATAATGACTTTAAATCCATTAAAGTGCTGATACTATATTTTGTATTTCTGCTTTGTAAGAATATGGCATTTGTTTCTTTCTTTCCTTCAGCTTTCATTCCCAATTTTCCATGATCCAATTTTGGTCTGTGGTACTTCCATTTTTGCATTTGAAGACTGATATCATTTACCTTTTGTCCTGTGATCAAAACTAAGTCTTCTGCCATTGTTTATTAAGTCTAAATGTTGGACGCAATAAACATTTAGAATTTGGTGACTATGTACACACTGTTCACTGAAGACCCAGTGGTCACTTTGACTACATATTTTCTTTTTTGTATTATTTTCTGCCATACCCTAAATTTTATTAAAAAATCCACTGTATATTATAGGTATTTGTTAACATTCATTATTTTCTCATTGCTGTTTATTGCAGATTTGCTATCTGCACTTACTATTCTACCCTAAGTAAATTTATTATTTACATTTTCATGTAAGGTTTACATGTCTCAGTCCACTTAGCTTCAAATTTACCTAGGGCCAATTGACATAATTATTTGTATGCTTCTTAGACCTGCTTCTTAGACCTGAGCATAGCATAGGAATAAAAGTGCTGTAGGGTAACGCTATCACCACTTTTAACCATTCATTCATTGAACAAATATTTATTGAGTGGTTTATTGTCCAAGCATCGATGTACCAACTGAAGATATATTTATGAACATAGCAGTGAAAAAAAATCTCAGTTCTAATGAAGCTGGCCTAGTAGTAGAAGTGACCATCAATATACTAATTAAATAAATGCATAGAATGTCAGCTGGTGATGAATATTAAGGAGCGAACACTGGCGAAGAGGCCTATGAAATGTTAGAGAAGATTGACCTTTTAGATTGGATGATTAATTTAAAATTTTGAAAGCTTAACTTAAAATATCATAAAGCTCATTAATTATTAAGACAGGAATACATAAAGCAACACCATGTTACTTATTTCATTAGACTATTTTTATGGTACCTATTACTTCAAACTACTTATATTCTTATAGGTATTACAATTCTTCCTCTTCTTTAGGTCTAACCTCTTGATAAAAGCAACACTCACTATTTCAAACTTATGATGTCCTTAGATCCCTCATTCCAATTTATACTCCCTCCATATACCTAGAGCTCTTCCTTCTAAGAACACCAAATGTCCCCTAGTAGAGAACATTTTGTATTGTTTTCCTTATTTTGTTCAATTATCATTGGTACCTTTGTTTCCTTCATGCTATTCCCTTCTCCACTTGCCTTTGCACTCTCAATCTTTATAGAATTCTTTCTTAATACATAAGCCATTATTTCTCAATTTCTTTTAAAGGATCTTCTCTAAAAAGCATTTTGTGTTAATTAAGGGATCAATGCATCAAGAAGACATAACACTCCTCAATGTGTGCATAACTTGTCGTGAAACCTCAAAGTACATGAACAAAATGGCAGAACTGGAAGGAGGTGTAAAAATCTACAATTGATAGAAATTTCAATATTGCTCTCCAAATTACTAACAGAACATGTAGAAAGAAAATCGGTAGGGTTATAAAACAAAACAAAACTTGAGCTCAGTTTCACCAACTAGATCTAATTGACATATAGAACATTACATTCAACAACTGCAGAATACACATTTTTTGCAAATGTGTATGGAACATTCACAGAGAAAGATCATATGCTGGACAATAGAAGAAATAGCAGAAAAGTTAAAAGAATGAAAACATACAGAGTATGTTCTCTGATCATAATAGAAATTAATTAGAAATCAACAATGAAACTACAGCAGGACAATACCCAAATATTTGAAAATTAGCACATTTCTAAATAAGCCATCAGTAATATACAAAATAACAGGGACGATTAGAATTATTTTAATTGAATTGTGATGAAAATGCACATATTGAAATTGAGGGGACATAGCTGAAGTAGTGCCTAAAAAGAGATTCATAGCTTTAAATTCTTGAATTAGAAATGAAAGTTTAAAATTAAATAGCAGAGTGGAAATAGAGGCAGCAAGTACATACTTTAGAAGTGGTTTCTGTAAATGGGAGCAGAGAAATGCCACAGTACCTGATGGTAATGTGTGGTGAAAGAAAACTTTGTTTCTCTCTTTTTTCTTTTTTTTTAGTGGGAAAAAATTTTAGCAAGTCTGTATACTAAAGGAAATGATCCACCAGAGAGAAAAGTGAAGAATTCAAAGAATAAAGTCATAGGATGTACAAGATAGAATATGATCCATTATATAGCAGAAGGTTTCCCTTTGCTAAGTGTGTGAAATGCTCACCCATTTTAACAAGAGGCAAGTATGTAGTTGGATGTGATGGAGAGCGCTATGGAAATTTTCTTATTATTTCTATTTTCTCATAGTAGTTGAGATCATCAGAAAAGAGGGAAGTGAGGGTAGAAGTTTGAGGAACTATATGAAATAGTTCTCTAGAGCATCAGGAAAGTAAATGGCCTGGAGATATGTGGAGTTGCTGAGCAATGTTCATCTCCTATGTGATATTATGGACTCTCAATTTGACGTAAGGCCTGTTTAGCATATATGTGTGTTTGTGTCAACCATCTGTTATTAGTAGTAGAAAGAGAGTTGAATTTAGCAAGGTTGTAGTTTTGCCTGTAGAGTAGGCCTGATTGAGAGAGGCAAGCAAAATGATTGTTTATGCAAGGGTCTGCATATTTGGTGAAACATTTGATACAAGCTGGTAAGCAGGGAAATGAGAATGTGGGTATAGAGGTAACAGAGAATGATAATGTAGACAGACTGAAGTTGCTGAGGATGTCAGACATTCTTTAGAATCACAGTCCTAGATAGTTAGCTGAAAGTTAAGAGGTGGTGAATGGACAGAATGAAGGATGTCATATTGTGGTATGTTTTAAGAGGTTCAGACACTTTCCTTTTCAATATCTTGTCCACTCAGTCTCTCATTAGGTATGCTCAAAAAGATTTGTTCAAAGTTAAGTCTCCACTGAGTCATTTTAATGTATTCAGCATAATAGATTTACCCTCTGGATGGATTTTCTTTGCAGTAGTGAAAGAATTTAATTTTCTGAGCTGAACTGGGCATATGGATTTTTACATAAATGGCCTACTTCTGAAAAAAACCTGTAGTGTTTGCTTTGCTCTTTTAGCTTTCTTGGCACAACTGATTTTTGCTTCTTGGAACTAAAAAAAAAAAAAAGAAAAGAAATACATAATAACACACCTCTCATTTATTAACCATCACTAAATATGAATTACAGGCTAGAGATCATTTATATATATTTATACATATTATATTTGTTTTTTTTTTTTTAAAGATTTTATTTATTTATTTGAGAGAGAGAGAATGAGAGAGAGCACATGAGAGGGGTTAGGGTCAGAGGGAGAAGCAGACTCCCTGCCGAGCAGGGAGCCCGATGCGGGACTCGATCCAGGGACTCCAGGATCATGACCTGAGCCGAAGGCAGTCGCTTAACCAACTGAGCCACCCAGGCGCCCTATACATATTATATTTGTGATGTATTTTTCACAACAACCCTGTAAGGAAGTTATTACTAGCTCCAATTTGTAGATTAATAAAGCAAGACTCTGGTTAGCTATTTGAATACTAGCTCAAAGACCCAATATTCACACTTTATTCTGTCTGTGTCAAGGAAAAATTGCACCAGACATTGCTAAACAGGTGAGGAAGATTTTATTTAGGACTGTTGCAATAAAGGAGAGAGATTGAACTCAACTCCTTGGAAACAAAAGGTTGGAGGATTTTTAAGTTCTGGGATGAACAAGGTGGAAAAGTACTGGAGGGGGGAGATTAGTCCATGTGATTATGCCATCATTTGCTAACTGTCTTTTATGAAGGGTAGGGTCCTGCCTTCCCACAGAGACTGGGAGGTAGGGGCTCTAACTCCTTTGTTGATTACATTTCAGAATGATGGCACTCAGGTTCTTGAGAAAGACATTTCTGGGTTGTAAGACTGGTGAGAATCTGGGAGAAGATTTAATTCTCAAAGGGGCAGAAAAAAAGAATTTTAATTGGACTTTTTCTAAAGTAAATGTTTTAAGAAAAGGGTCTATAGTCAGGAAGAAAACTGACAGGAAATCAAGCTGTCAGGAAATGAAACTGAAGGAAAATTTAAAGCCTTCTTGGTCATCTGACTCCAAAGACTTTAAGTTGTAACTTTTAAAAAAATTTTATTTTATACTATGCTGTTATCTTTCCTCTTAAATGTCAAAGATGTTCATTTTTTACTGATAATTACATGCATTTTTGAACATATGGAATCTTAGAGTAGAAGGCAAACAATCATCAAACACGCAGACAGCAAATTCCCTATGTGACCCTTTCAGACAGCATGAGGAAAGAGCTGAAATAAAATGTTTGCAATTGTAGAGGAGGAAAAATAATTTTCCTCTACATTCTAGGTTCTGTGGGTGGTCTCCCCTCCCCCCTCAGTAATAAAAGAGAGAATAACAAAAGAAAAACAACAGAAATTTAATACGTATACCTCAGGTATACATGGGAGATACCCAGGAAAGTAGTAAAATTCCCCCAAATGGTCCAAGTCATCACCTTAAATACTATCTTCAGCTAATGACAAAAGAAAGATGCTGGAGTGGGGAGACTAGTTCTGAGAGGTTATCAAGAAAAGTACAGTTAGGTTGTTATGCAGATTTAAGTCTGGTGCCTTTTCCACTGATAAAGAGCTGTGGTTTAGAGTCATCCTTTTCTTCTTGGTACAGGAAGAGAGTCACCCTTACAAATTGAGATTTCCCTTATGAATGTAGGCTTAAAGGGTAGATTCTACTTTGGTTTAAGAGCTTCTCTAATGGCTGCTTTTTCTCAAAAATAATCAGATCAAAATAGTCTTTATGCTAAAAAGGCATATTCTGCTACCCTTCACAATTTAAGTTTTTTTAAAAAGAATCTTGTTTTGTCTTAAGCAGATCCATTTTGAGCATTGCAACACTTTAACACATATTCATTTCTATTATTTCATTATGCAATACAAGGTACCATAAATTATTTAGAAGGGTTTTCCAAAGTCTTTTGCTTGTTATTCAACCTAGTGGTTAATAATCTGTCCTCAAAAGCATCTTCCTTTCCAATTCAGAAAATCACAGAATTTCAAACTGTGAATTTTAAACTTGCTAAGACACCCTGGGATCACTAGTATCACTCATTTTTTAATCTGTCCAGAAATATCTTTTTGGTAAATTCTTGACAGATGATCGTCACTGAACTTCAGTTACATGCTTTCAAGATAGCCTAGGCTCTTTATGAATCACTTTAATTATTATTCACTTGACACTTGTCAGTGAACTTTGTGAGATTTTAAGACACTATGGTCTCAACTTTGTTAAAAGAGTAAATCAGGGAAGACTCAAGAGGATTAAGATCTGGAGTTAGATTTGGTATTGACGGTGATTCCTGAAGAATCTGGGAGAGGACATAAATATGCAAAAGATATTACTTAAGGGATGTATGACTCTGGGCAAATTGCTGGAACTTAGGCCAACAAGAACTAAGAAACAATACAGGATTTCAGCTTTGAGAAGCAGAGCACAAAATAGGCCTTGGTTCTTGACAAGCAAAGGCAGAAAGTAGACGTGTTATTTAACTGGCCATAAAATTGACCTGCTACACAGTGCCAAAATTACTGGTAAGAAAATTCTAGGAATATGTAACATACAGAATTTCAGACAGGCAATCAGGTTTTTGCCATGATGTATCTGTAAGGAGTAGTATACTCTCAGCTGTAAGAATGGAAATTGAAACTAGGGTTACAATCCCTGAGAGAACATTGGAAAGAGCAGGAAATACAAGCAGTCTTAAAACTGAAATCCAAGATAATGTTTCGGTCTCAGACATAATGTCAGATCCCTTCTGTTTAAACTTGGAAGAAAGAGGAAATTATGCTAGCAGTCCTATGTTTTTGTTTTTGTTTTTTAAGATTTTATTTACTTCATTAAGAGAGGGACAGAGATAGCGAAAGAGAGCACGAGTGGGGAGGAGAGGGAGAAGCAGGCTCTCTGCTGAGCAGGGAGCCCAGTATAGGGCTCAATCCCAGGACCCCGGGATCATGACCTGAACTGAAGGCAGACGCTTAACTGACTGAGCCACCCAGGCACCTGGAGTTTTTATTTTTAAGAATTTTTAAATTTATTTATTTGAGAGAGAGAGAGACAGCACTAGAGGGAGGAGCAGAAGGAGAGAGAGAGAGAGAATCTCAAGCAGACTCCATGCTGAGCATGGAGCCCGAAGCAGAACTCAATCCCAGGACCTGAGATCATGACCTGAGCCCAAATCAAGGGTCAGTAGCATAACTGAGTCACCCAGGTGCCCCAATATCTTAATGTTTTTATATTTATTAGGGTTTTTGGTTATATACTTCATTTTTAAGTATTTGATTTAAGAACATCCTGAATTACCTTTGTACTTAATAATAAATATTTCAAATTTGAAACCTAATTCTCCAAAGACATCAATTACAGTTCATTACAAATGAACTATTTGGTTTCCTTAATTTAGTCATAAAATCAAACCAATTAATTATAGAGGACATATATTATAGATTCTATGTATTAGAATTACATTCAATTATTTATTTCATTATATATATATGTAGATATATGCAATATATAGATAGACATATATGCAAGCTAAGCTTATAATTTATCAGTTTACCTATTAGACCCAGATGATGTAACTGTGAACAAAATAGGCCCTTGCACTCAACGTGTTTTTGAGTCTACTGCAAAGCCTTTAGAGGAACTTCTGGGAATATATTATTCTCTGGGCAATGATTATATTTGGCAGGAGTTGTTTATAAAACAATACATTTGAGTTGTGTTTAGGAAAGATTTGTTTTCCAGTTGGCTGCAAGATGTTTTACCTTTATATAAATGTTGTATCTACATTGTTTAGCTGCCTATAAATTGGGGTAAAATTTTTTTACATATATTATTTTAAGTTTCAGAATTCAGTTTTACTTGACCCTAAAAAATGTGTTCAGTAGGTAAGTTAGCAAAATATACTCAAAATATAAAAAATAAATCTATCATTTTTTTTAGTGCTACAGATGTATTTTATAAATTGAAAATTGGCTTGAAAGTGACCTTTGATGAGACTAATGTCTTACCATTTTCTGAGTCATAGACTGTATTTAAGAATCTAATGAAAATTACAAATTCTCATAGAGGGGTGGGAAACAATTCATGTATAAAATTTCATCTAAAATATCTGAGTTCTTTTATGGGTCATTTGGAGTTCAGGAAAGAAGATCCTTTTCATAGGTAAAGTGATGTATTTTAGACCCTTAGAATGCCAACAAATAATTTTTAGATATTTCAAATTATAAAAATTGAATTTTATAAGATGATTTTGGCCAATTAATTTTTAGATAAACTGACTTTAGGTGAAATGTTCTGCTTTCACAGTAGCAATAGACACCTACGATGACCCAGTAATACCCTATGTTACCTTCCTTTATTATTTAGACTGTTTATTCCAAAGTTGTCATGGTCGATACTTCTACTTTTTGGTTACAATTAAATTCTGACTATCTTATTTCAGGCTGAATTTTGTCAGCAAGGGAAAAAAAAAGAGATCAATATCATTCTCTGTTGTTAGAAGAATGAATTAAAAATCTTGTTTCTGTGCCAGTTTTATTATGTGTATTAGCAAATACTTATTTTCTATTCCTCATGTGACATTTATGCCATTGTACACTTACCTTGTTTCCTTTTTCCTTACTTAATGCTCCACTCACAGGATCATAGATTCTTGTTGATAGGGCACAATGCATGAATGAGACAAGGAAGATTTATAGGCTTTTAGGATCAGTATTTCAATCAACTATTTATCCACTGACTTGACATATTTACTAAGTGCTTCCTGTGTGCCGGATGCTTCTTTACCTCATCTCATTTAATGCTCACAATATCCCTGTGAAGTCGATATGGTTTCTCCTACTCATCTTTGGAAAACAAATGAAAGTGAACTACTAGAGATGCACTTTGGATGAATGAAGTGTGAAACATGGCCCTTGTCTTAGAGCTGACCGTTTAGTGGGGATCCACTTAAAAAAAAACAGGTGGGTTCACACTATGATGGGCAAACATAGTGGGAACAGCTGTTATGGATTTCAGTCAGAAGAAGAAGGTCTCCTAGAATACATGACAGAGGTCCTGGTCCACGTCAGAAGTCCTGGAGGCTCAACAGTGGAGAATGCACTGGAATAAAGAGTGCCAAGGCTGGGGAAGTAGTTTGGGGAGAGTTTGATACGGGGTCTTGCAAGCCTTGTTAAGAAGTTGGGACTTGATGCTCAGAGTAAAGAAAATCACTGCCAGGTAGACGGTAGCCAAATATCCAATCAGATGGTCGTTTGAAACGGCAGTAAATCTGATAAGAACACAGAATTAGTAAAAAAAAAAAAAAATATATATATATATATATATATATATATATATAAAACTCGAAATAGATTGATTTGGAGGCTGTTGCCTTCTCTCCAAGCCTGAAGTGACAACTGTTTGGACTCAGGTTGTGGCAGGGAGGTTGGAAAGAAGTGGACATATTAGAGCAATATTTAGAAGGTGTCATCAACAAGACTTGAAGACTGATTGAATGCAGGGGTATGAGGGATGGAGGAGTTGCGGATTTGGTGCTGGTAAAAATCCACCTCCAGGAAAAGGAAGAATTATCAGCAGGAAGATGAGTTCAATTTGGGGTAAGAAAGCCAAAGGACTATAAAGGGTATTGGTGTCACAGAAGCCTCGGGAGAAAATTTTAGGGAGCCAGTGGTCTACATGCCAGTGGTCTACATGTCTACATTGCCAGAGGTCAAGTGAAATAAGAAGAGCAAGCTGTCTACATCCACTTTACAAATGTAATCAAACCTTTTGTCCTGACAATCAGATTTGTTTAGTAACTTAAACTCATGCAGTTTGTAAATTTTAGAGTGAAATTAGAGCCCAGAATTTGTGACTCTAAAGTACACACTTTGCGCACTTACTTATTTTTTTAATATACCATTTTTCTGAGCAGTTTTGGGTTTACAGAAAAATTGGGCAAAATATATAGAGAATTTCCAGCATCCCTTCTCCCCAGTTCCCACTGTTATTAGCATCTGGCATTAGTGTAGTACATTTGTGACAATTGATTAGCAAATATCGATACATTATTATTAATTAAAGTCCATAGTTTACATTAGGGTTCATTCTTTCCTTTATACATTCTATGGGTTTTGACCAATGTATAATGATATCTATCTATCATTACAATATCCTACAGAATATTTTCACTGCTCTAAAAATCCCCTATATTCCACCTATCCATCACTTCTACACCCTCCCCCACTGACAAACCCCTTAGCAACCACTGATGTTTTTACACTTTCTATAGTATTCAGCTTTTTTTAAAAAAAGATTTTATTTATTTGAAAGAGAGAGAGAGAGAAAGAGAGAGAGTGAGTCTGTGCTGGAGGAGGGGCAGAGGGAAGGGGAAAGAGAGCCTTAAGCAGGACTCCGTGCTCACACAGGGCTCCATCTAATGACCCTGAGATCACGACCTGAGTTGAAACTGAGTCAGACGCTTAACAGACTGCACCACCCAGGCACCCCGGTATGCAGCCTTTTAAGTCAGGCCTCTTTCATTTAGCAGTATGCATCTGAGTTTCCTTCACGTCTTTTCATGGCTGGACAGCTCATTTCTCTTTATTGCTGAATAATATTCTATTGTCTAGATATACCTCTTCGTTTTATCCATTGCTGTAAACCTTCAAGTGCAGGTTTTGGGTGGATAAATCATTTGGGTAAATACCAAGGAGCACGATTGCTGGATTATATGGTATGGTTATGTTTCGTTTTATAAGAAACTGGAGACTGTCTTCCAAAGTTGCTGAATTATTTTGCATTCCCACCAGCAATGAATGAGACTTTTTACTGTTCCACATCCTCACTAGTATTTGGTGTTGTCAGTGTTTGGGATTTTAGTCATTCCAATAGTTGTGTGGTGGTATTTCATTGTTGTTTTAGTTTATAATTCTCTAATGATACATGATGTTAATCATATTTTCATGTACTTATCTGTCACCTGTGTATCTTCTTTGGTGAGGTGTCTGTTCAGATCTTTTGCTCATTTTCAAATTGAGGGTTTTTTTTTTCTTATTATCACTTCTTTTATCAGTAACTTTTATCAGTAACTAGATTTTATTTATTTATTTATTTGAGAGAAAGCAGGGGAGGGGCAGAGGGAGAGGGAGAGAGAAAATCTCAAGCAGACACTGAGCTGAGCATGGAGCCCGATGCCGGCCTTGATCCCACAACACCTGAGCTGAAATCAAGAGTCAGATGCTTAACCGACTGCGCCATCCAGGTGCCCTCTCTCCTAAATTGCTTATAGTTGAGTTTTAGTTTTGTTTTTCAAATATCCTTTATGTTTTAATATGTTCAGTTAATTAACATTTAGTGCCATCATTTATATGGTTGGATGTAGGTCTAACTAAATTGTTTTCTGTTTCTCCCTACCAATTCACGTTCCTCTGTTTTCTCTTTTCTACTTTTTTTTTATTATTATGCCTATTGGCTTTTTAGAAATTATCTTTTGAAATTTTTTTAGTGACTACTGTAGGGACTACACTACACAGGCTTAACTCTTCATAGTCTGCTTCATGTTAATATTGCACAATTTACTTATTTTTTAATATTGAACAATATTAAAGTTATAAACTTTGTGCTTATTCTTCTGTTATTTTTATAAACTTCAAATTCCACAAGACAATACTATAAATTTTTCTTTGTAAAGATATACATGTTTTAAAGAAAAGAATTATCTTTGTTCACTCAAATATTACCCATTTCTGATACTCTTCTTTGATAACTGAAGTTCTGACTTTCCCTCTGGTATCATTTCCTTTCAGCATAAAGAAGTTTCTTATAATTTTCTTGTAGTATAATTCTGACGACAACACATTTTCTTAGATTTCATTAATTGAAAAAGTCCTTTATTTCATCTCTTTTAAGGATTTTTCTCTATAAAATTATGGCTTAAATTTTTTTCCCCCTCTTCATTCTGGAGTTTAAGATATTGTTTCCCTGTCCCTTGGTTTCCATGGTTTCTGATGAGAGTCCTTGGTCATACAACTATTTTTCTTTGGATGCTTTCAAAATATTATCTTTACCTTTGGTTTTCAATAATTAGACTACAGAGTTCTTAGGTGTGGTAGTTTTTTTGTTTACGTGGTTTGGGATTTTCTGAGTTCCTTGAACTTGAAAAATTATGCCTTAAAAAAATTGGGAAGTTTCCAGCCACTAGTTCTTCAAATCATTTTCTGTTCTATTTTCTCCTTTGTGTTCTTCCTGGAAATCCAATTACATTATATAAGACATTTTTACATTGTTGCACAAGTCCCTGAACTCTGTTCCTTTTCCATCCCTCTTCTCTGTTTTTCAAATTCGATAAATTCTGTTGATCTATGATCAGGTTCACTGACTCTCCTAGGTCATCTCCATTATACTTCACAGCCCATCCGGTGAATATGTTTCAGATATTTGAGTTTTTGTTTAATTTAAAAAATATTTTCCATTCCTTTACTGAGTTTTTTTCCTATTTATTGTGGGCATATTTCCTTTACCTCAGTGATGATACTTTTATTACCTGCTTTAAGCCCTAGTCTGATTTCAATCATCTAGATCATGTAAAGGCTAATGTTTATTGGACTTAGTTTTGTTTGTTTCCCATGAAATTAACAAATAGGTAACATTTTTCTGGCACTGGATATACTGAATAATTTTGCAATGTATTCTGAATATTATATTATGTTGTGGAGCCTTGGTGTCTGTCTCCTATATTCCTCTGAAGAGTGTTGATATTCTTGTTTCAGCAAGCAGTTAATTTGGTTCACTTGAATGCAAACTCTATCATCCTTCTAGTGGGCAGTGATTCAAATCTCAGTTGATATTGCTCTTATTCTGTCCCATGCATGTGTGGTTTAGAGGTTAGCCGATGTATAAATTTATACACAGAATTTGTGACTTCTTTCTCTGCTTCTCCCTTTTCTGGGATTTCCCACTCATCCAGAATAATGTTTAACCAAATACCTGGGCACCTAATGGCCCAGCCAAGTTGACACATAAAATTAACTGTCACACTGTATCAGGTTCATCATCATGTTTTGAATGTTTGCCTGGAAGACAAAGCGGACATTGTCCGCTTATCTACTTAAGGAATTCTGAGTTACACTTCATCAACTTTCATGCAATTTAGAATTGCCAACCACTGACAACAGCTTCTTTCTGCACTTCTGTAAACAATCCCTCATATCTACTTGTATTTTTAATTATCCTTTTCTTTCCCTAACAACATTGTCAAATAGAACTTTCTGTGATGATGCAGATGCTCATATCTGCACTGTTCCATATAACTTTGAATTAGCCACAGACGGCTTTGAACACTGGAAATGTGACTAGTGTGATAGGGAAATGGAATTAACTTTAGTTAATTTAAATTTAGACAGCCACGTGTGGCTAATGACTACTATATGGACAGTGTATCCTCGAACATGATTTTGTTTCCTTTTTCAAAATGTATTGGCTAACTGACATATTTCTCTGATAATTTGCTTTGATCTACTTAGTTAATTAAATAATAATTTATGGGGTCATACGATATGTAATGTTAAGCATGCTTTTTATTCCTTTTCTCAGTCTCAGAAACTTTTTTTTAAACTGTTTTGTTTTTTTTGTTTTTTTTTTAGTATCTGAAAGTTACTGATCTTTTCCAACACACACCCATAGAGTCAAAAATCCTTTTACTTTTACTATTATACAAAAAAATTTAAAATGGTATGTTCTCTACATGCATGGTCACTGTAGTCATTCCCTTTTTGCCAATCTTCCTAAACATGTTAAAATTGTTATAAATTCATATTATTTTCCATGGAAACTGTTATTACAAACTATTAGTTGTGCTGTATTTCTGAAGCCTCTGCCCCTCAATTTTTTTCTAAGAAGATTACTTTTAAGCTTGTCAAGAAACTTTCCTCCTAATCGCTGCTAATTTTGTAAGTGCTGGGAATTAGCATTGATTGAACTAGGTATTGTTATTCTCCTTTATAGAAATAATAAGAATCTTTAAAAATAAGTCCTTACAATTCATTATTTTTTATGTTGAATTTTAAACTGTGGATGTGACCATTTAACACACCAATTGAAGATTTTTACTTTATATGTTACAAATTTTTCAATTTATTTCATGATCTTTTGATATTTATCATTTCAGGACCACCAAACAATTTTGAGAGCATGGGCTGTAAAAGATTTTGCTCCAAATTGCCCTTTGTATGTCCAGATATTAAAGCCTGAAAATAAATTCCATATCAAATTTGCTGGTAAGTTTAGTCTCAACTGAGATACTTCGAATTTCCTCAAACTGTGATAGTAAAAGTTATGTCTCTGAAATTAGTGGCAACTTAATATATTCATGATTGCATAGAATAGAAGGATTTCTTTTTTATCATCGACTTGTTATGAGAGAATTTATTCACTTTAAAAAGTGGCAAGGTAATGTTTGGGGAGTGAATTTGTACTTTTTTATATAATTTGGTGATTTAAGCAACTGAATTTACTGGATACTTTGGTAAGACTATAAATAGATTAGCACTTATAGTTTTATGCATAATATAAACACAGGTTTTGAATGCTGCAGCTATTAATTTACACTTACGTTTACACATAGATAGTGCTTTGTTATGGATTACTTAATATATATGTAAGCTTACATATGCATTAGAGTAATATTAAAATATATTCAAATGTATTAAAATAGATTTATTTGGAGATCAGATAGATTTTGAAAACATTTCAAGAAAAACATACAAGTGAGTTTTTCATAGAGACACCACTTTTAAAGTAATTTCATATGAGATTATACTTTAAACTGGAAAATGAACAGTAAGATGATAGTTTATTTTTTTCTTAAATGTTTCTGTAGGAACTAATTTTGATCCAGGCAGTAATTTATGTACATTTAAAAAAAAAAAATAACATCCTTGTTTTTTTTAACATTTCACCTTAATAATTTAAAGCTGCAAACATCATTAAAATGTAAATCATTTTAACAAAGTGGTAGCAAAATGTACTTTCTTCATCTGTGTTTACAAATCTTAAAATGCTTACCTATTTGTATATGATATTTAATTGAAAAATTATAAACACTAAGAAATTTCTAAATAATATCAAGAAAACCACGAAATTATTGCAATTCAGTTTGCTGTTTTTTATCTTTTACTCTTGCTTCTAATGGCATCAGTTTTCTCTAAAAATGTATAGCAAACTAATTAATGACTCTTAACCGTGGCTGCATTTTAGTATCTGTTTGGAAGTTTGTTTTAAGTACTGCTACTGATTTAAATGGTTTGTGATGATGGTGTTATGTTTTGTTTTTTTTTTTAACCTGTTCCTTAAACTGAAAATTAAAAATAAGAGCACCTCCTTTGTAAATGGCTTTGTGAAATTTAATGGAAAATACATGTAAATTCTCCGTCTGCTACCTGTTACATATGTAATTAGCATTCAAGAAATGCCAGTTGTTTATCTAAAAGACCTTTGCAACTAAGCTGCCTTGTTTTTATTATTATTTAGTAAAAGGAATATTTTTGTAAAATTTTTATCGTACCTGATAATGACTTATTATGATATAATTTTTAGGAAGGCAGTAATGACATAAGTCCTAAAGATGTGAATTTAAATTTGAGTACCACCACTTAAGATTTGGATAGCCAAATTAGTATTCTGAGCCCTATTTTTCTCTTCTGTTACTTTATATATCATACGTATGATGTCTCTCTTTCATTGGTTAAGATTAGCAGTAAGGGTTAAATAATATCTGAAACATATTAGGTGCTCAATAAATGGATATCATATGTGGATCCTAAAACAATATGTAGTTTGGGAAAACAATTTATAATTTTGAATGTGTTATAACTAAAATTCAGAATAGACTTTAGTTCTTTCCTCTTCTTAACAGGCCCTAGATAGGTTTACAACAGATAGATCAAACTCACTGAAATAGTCCACCTTTACAAATAAAAAATTACAAAGACTATTTGCATTGATTCTCTTTCATATTCTTATCTCGCCATTATTTTGATAAGCCCATTGAAATGAATGGGATAGTTAAAAGTTCTATCCTGATAGTTTATCACAATATTTCTTATTTATGGCACCTGCTGAAATTCCTTTTAATGATGTCTGTATTCTTTTAGGCTGAGATTACAACATCTCAGAGGAACTCTTCTTTTATATTATAAAAAGATAAAAGCATCCTAGTTTCATTAAAATGTCATAAAACAGTTTGGGGTGATGTATGAGACTCTTAAACCAATATAATAAATTTCACATCTCAGCATGAGGTTAAAAGATTACAGACTTTACCTTTCAAAAGACAGTGTACCAAGCTGACACTTAGTTTGTATGGTAGACTGTTAAAATAATGGTCTTCAGTGAACCATGTTCCCTGTGTCTGTCCAGTGTTGATGGGATCTTGCGGCTTATTCCATGAAGAGGTGAAATGTAGTTCTCTACCACTTGAATACAGGCTGGTCTTGTGACTGTGACCAGAATGTGACAGAAGCTACATTGTATGACTTCAGAGGCTAAGTCTTAAAAGTTTGTGCTCCTGCTTTCCCTTCACCGGAAAACTACCCAGAGAACTGCATGTAAAGCTTCCGAATTTAACCTCCCTAAGGATTAAAAATCGCATGGAAAGTGACGCTAATCCATCCCAGGCCCTCCACCTCTCTAGCTCCTGACTTACCCACAGTCAACCCAAAGAGTCATACTGATGTGCAGAATTTTGAGAAATTAAGTATTGGTTGCTTAAAGTTATTGAATTTTGTAGTTATTTGTTATTTGGCAATAGATAACTAATATCATTTGTAATAAAATAATAATTGCTTTAATCTTAAACCAATATTCATTTGATAATATTCATTATATTTTTGTCTTCTCATTTTCATGAGTGTTAAATAGCACAATTCCAATTATACAGGATATAAAATGAGATAATTTTATTTCTGTTTATTTAAATAGCCTCTTCAATACACCCTAAATTGTGGAACTACTACCATGACTATAATTTATGTATTTTTTAAAACTAAATCCATGCTTTTAAAAGATGAAAAGAAGAAACTTTCAAAATTTTTTATGAATATATAAAATATTAAAAAGTAAAAACAATATAGTGACCTAGCAACTATTACTTTATGCACATCTACCAGTCATATCATATATGGATCCTTTTCTTCTGAACAAAATCACTACATTCATTAAACTATTGAATTGTTACAATATCATTTGAATGAATTATTATATTATTATAATTAAAATAATCTACACTTTGATGAGAGTTATAAGAGAAAAGACTATAGGGGAATGATTTCAGCAGCAGAAAAGATATGTTCTTACTCATTTCATCACGAGAGGGAAGTAAAAATAGTAAGTCTGGAGATAGAAAATGTCTTTGGTAGAATAATAGCTATAATACAGAATTTCTGAATATAAACCACTACAAATTTTAATGTGATTCAATAACATAAAAATATACTTCATAGATAACTTGATTATTTTAATTACCACAAATTTCCTAAGAAGAAAATAAACTCAAAATGGCTCATAGAAAAATTTGCTTTCAGCAATTTTCCTTTTTATGATAAATTAAAGTCGAAGTAAAGAGATCGATACTGCAAATCCTGGAATGAGACCATCCTCAGTCAAATTTCCATTCTACTATATAGTAACTACATGACCTCAGGCTTCTTAATTTCTCTCAGCTTGAGTTCTTTGAAATATAAAGTGTGATTAATAAGAGAAACTATCTCATAGGTTTATTATAATTTAAAAAATACTCAAAAGAACATCAGTCACTCGTAATTGGTACCTATCAAATTGATGATTATCATGAATCTTGAGTACCTATTTTTCATCCTCCTCACAATTCTATATTATCTTTATTCCCAGGAAAAGTGACTGGGGATTGCTCATGATGTTTTACAGCTTATTATAGGCATTCAAAAAGAACATAGTTCTCAGCTTGTACATATTTTCCGAAGAGTAGAAAAAGATCTCTTCCCAACTCATTTTATGCGGCTGACCTAGCCATGATACAAAACTTATTGAGGATAGCATGAGAAATGATTAGAGACCAATTTAATTGATTAACATAGTTGAAAAATTATATAAAATATATTAGCAAAACTATCAAAGTAATGTATTTAAAAAATAATATATCATCACCAAGTTGAAATTATTCCAGAAATAGATCATCATGTCAAAGGAGAAAATAGTATTTCAATGGATACAAAAGAAACTTTTGAGAGAGAATTCAGTATCCATTTACAATTTGAAAAAAAGAAAAAGAAAGAAAGAAAAAGTGTTAGACAGTTACGAGGAAAACATTCCTTAGCCTAAGGAAAATTATCTACACAATAACCTAGAAGAAAAAATAATGACCACATATTGAAAGTCTGCCTTTAAGATTAGGCACAAACAGGGATGCTTACCAAACCACTTTTACTCAGCATTTTCCTGGAAATCCTAAGGAGTGCAGTGAGACTACAAAAATAAATAAAAGGAGTAAGCACTGGAAAGGGAGATATAAAATTGCCATATTATTTAAATAAGATTTTCTACCTATTCCTTACATACTTTTTCCTTAGGGGACCTCATTCATTTCTATGATTTCCAAAATTACATCTCTCCCTCAGTATTCACTATGAGCTTCAGTGTTGTATCTCTAACTGTGTAGTCAATATCTATTAGGTTTCTAACAGCTGTCTCAAAATTAAGATATCTAGAAATATTTACTGATTTTCCCTGACTTAAAATCTGTTTCTGTCCCATTCTTCTCAACACCATCTACTTAGAACTCAAGCCAAAATCCATGAATCATTCTTCAATCGTTTGCTTTCAATCCATCAAGTCCTACAGTTTAGACTCCCTGAGTATCCCAGGCTTACCCACTGACACAACCCTAGTTCATGCCATGATCATGGCTGTGTCAAAACACTCCCCTTTCCTTCTTTCCTGGGTATCCATGAGTTCTGCCTGTAGGCTTACTTCTAGTCTTCATGTTCCCCAGCACATTTGCAGTAGTGATAACCATTTGTGTGGTATAATAGGCTGCTACATCTTTGTGCCTCCAATGTCAGCCTGAACTCACTAGTTTCCTCTTTCCAGTATATTGATGCCAGCATTCTTTTACCACATCATTATTTTTAAAAGATTCTTTCTGGTGGGTTATTTTTTTGTCAACCTCTGTAGAACAAAAGTCAAATGGTACTATAGCTCTGGTTGTGTTAAATCTCTTTTCCAGTGAGAAATATTTTTTATCAATACACTTCTTTTTTAAGAAGTGGCAGTTGGTACTGAAACATAGGAAGAAGTAATGGCAGTGTTCCATAGCTATGACTAATACAAAAATGTGGTTTTGTAACATCTTATATTCTCTGGCAGCCTCTTGTGGGACTAGCAATTCTAGTAAAGTCTCTCCAAGGTCATATATCTGATCAGAAATCACCTAGGAAAAAGGTTTCTACATTGTTGAGCCCTTCACAAATATTCTCCTCTTAGTGGAAAAAGCATGGTGAAAAAAAGCAAAACATTATAATATTTCAGCTTTCAGACATGTTTCTATAGACCAAATTTTAATCAGAATAAAACCAAACCCTTATCTCTTTCTCCACTCATTAAAAAAGAAACAAACCCAAAATAAAAGAAACATAAGGAAAAAATGTACTTTATTAGGAAAAGAACTCTTTTATTGAAAAGCCTTGAATGAACTTAAAGAATAAACTGAGCTCTCCAATTAGTTGAATCTAAAAGAAGTTTGCTATTTGTCTCCTCGTCAGATGAAAATACCCAGAAAATCAGTGGGAGATGAATCCCTGTTGTATGAATAAATCAATTGCTAAATTTAGGTTGCCACTTTATCTTCACCTCCCAGATAAAGGGTTGTATCATCTACGAGTGAATATTCAGTTGCCTTTCATTTGTCAATTAATTTTCTTTCAACATACTGGGTCCTTGAAAATTTTCTACCTCATTTTAACAGATGTAAGAAGACATAAAAATCATATTGGTAAATTTTCACCCACAGGTGGCAGAGAAGAATGTTAAAAATCATTTTATAAATAAATTTGTATGAGTAGAAAATGTAAAAGTCAGAATAAAGAATGTAAAAATCGATTTATAAATTGTGAATTTTCTATGAATTTTATTTTCCATGCTTTGGCTATGATATTTCATAAGTAACAGAATTTGAATTAAAGTTCATGAATGAAAGGAAGAATCATACCTCAATAGTAAAGTGTTGACTGAATGAAATTCTCTCTACTTCACAACTAAAACATGCCTAGAAGAATGATTCATTATACTAGAACAGTAGGAGTTCTGGGAATTAAAAAAAAAAAATTTTAAAGATTTCAATTGCAATACAAATTAAAAGTATAGATGAAAGTATTTTTAACAATATCATTGACAATATTGTATAAACGTATTTCTTATAGTAGGTAGTCGTGACTACCATTATAAAAACAATATTGTTTAAAATAAACACACGTGCATGTGTGCATATGCATGCACACACACAAATCTTGGAGAAATGATTTGACTAAGAAATGAAGGTCTTGTCTCAGTTTCTCACTATTACTTTTTTTGCTGAAACACAAGACATCCCAATGCTTCACTTTTTCCTACCCAGAAAAGACAGTGGAAAATATTTCCAAGTAATATAAATATTGGAAATTATGTTAGCTGTTTCTAAATAACATATGTATGTGCAATGCTTGACTTTCACCAAATGGTAAGGTGTGAGTTTTTCATGCTGAATAATTTCTTCCTTTCCCATATAACACCCACATAGATATCAGTTTAAATTTCATTCTTACAACCTACTTAAGAACATAATGCTTTGAATTCCTACATTTTCAAAAGATGAAAACCCCAACTTTGAAAATTCTCTGTTTTCAGATGAAAATATTCTCTTTGATGTTTGTGTTATTGCAGAGATCATCAGAAGCCACTTAACCTAAGGCCATGTTGAAGACCAGCACAATTTAGAGAGTCTTTAAATTTTTTCTTTCTTCACTATTTTTACTTTACAAAAAATCAAACACCCAGCTTAAAAATTATACAATGAAAACTTGTATTCCCTCCATTTACATTGAACAGTTAACAGTTCCCCACATTTGCTTAATCTTCTCTCCATACACACACACACACACACACACTGTTAACTTCAGCATGCTTTTCCAAAGAATGACATTCTACTATATACCCAGCATAATATTTTCACCCCTAAGAAGGTCAAATATTTTCATGGGTCTGGTTTGTATTTAAATGTTGGCAATTGTCCCCAAAATGTCTTTTATAATTGTATTTTTATAATTCAGTATTAAATCAATATTTTGGGGGCACTTGGGTTGCTCAGTCCGTTAAGTGTCTGCCTTCTGCTCAGGTCCTGACCTCAGGGTCCTGGGATGGATCCCCCAGTCAGGCTCCCTGCTCAATGGGGAGTCTGCTTTTCCCATTCCCTCTGCCCCTCCCCTTGCTTTGCTCTTTGATCTCACTCTCAGATAAATAAATAAATCTTTAAAAAAATTAAAAATTTAAAAAATCAATATTTCATTTTTAATTGCATTTGCTTTTTCATTTTTTATCGAAATAATTTAGATAGAAGATTAGTATAGACAGGACTGAGCATTCCCGTATACCCTTCACATCACACAGCTTCCCGGGATGTTAATTTCTTATATAACTATATCCGTTTAATCAAAACTAAAAAATTAACATTGGTGTGAATTGTTTTTTAAGTGAAATATTTTCTTGTCTTTCATTCCTCCTAACAAAAAAAAATCAGTAACTTATTTGCTTTACTTTTTTTGTAGCTTTTAAAATTTTAATATGTGGGTCTATTAAATAGCCAAACCAGCTTTCTTGTTTGTCCTCTTTGACACTTGATTAAATCGCCATTGAACATTAGGTATTTCAAGCCATTTTCTTGTGGACCACTTAAAATTGAATTAACTCAAAGCATCTTTATGTTTTTCCCCATTAATTTTCTTATAGTCTTGTATTTCTCCAAGACTCAATTTCATGGTTCTGAAAGCCAGAGTAGCATATTTCTTCTTCTGTCTTTGGAAAGTGCCAGGCATATTCTATTATATCCTAGATCTATGGTTTTCAGTCTCTAAGGTAGTTTCTTGATAACAATGATTTATAAAGAACAGGTTTATCTTCTTTCACTCTCATTTACTTATTCAAAACATTTTTATTGAGTCCTACTGTGAACAATTTGTTAGTCTAGGTACTAGTGGTATAATGATAAATCAGATGGACTAGCTGTTTGTTCCAATGGCAGATTTTCTCATTTTCTTTAAATCACCCTTTTTTTAACCAGTGAGCCAGTGTACTTTTACGTTCTGCCCAAGAATACCACTCTAATAGAGCCTGTTCTTCCCAGGTAGAGCTTCAGCTGTGACCTTATGATCCTCCTCCCCTACCCTTGCCACCCTCCATATATATCAAAACTCATGATTCCAATTATGTGCTAGTTTCATCAGATTTTGATTGATGAATTTAGTCAATCTGATAGACCTACTTAGGTAAAGTTTTCATGATTTAATATAATATATTTGTCCCTGGAGTAATTACTTTTGTATTGAAAAGTCTCTTAAAATATGATTTTTAACCCTAGAAGAATGAGATCCTAATACGAGGATATTATAATATCCTAATGCTATAATATTATCATGGGATGTTTGTCTAACATTGCCTCAAAACAGACTGCATGAGAACATACTGTGCACACACAAATATGTGAGAGAGACTGTGAATTAGGCTTTACTAATGAATTGGAATGTTGCTGGAGAAGTAGTGAGTGACTGATGACAGTTATAGGTAAAGGGATAACATTTTAACTAGATAATAAAATAACTCCAGGGGATACGTGGAGTACAGTGGAGAGAACACAAAGAGCTTCACAGGAGTAATTATTTAGTAAGCTATTAGGATGTTCAGGTGAGAGAGACTGAGGGATTGAACCAGAGTGGTGATGATGGATGTGGACAGTGAGAACAGATTCATCAATCATTTCAGATATATTCTGTAGACCTAATAATCAATTGACTGTGGGAACCAAAGAAAGTGAGAAACCATTTTATTTTTGCCACCTTAATCTCTTTTTTGTATATCCTCCCATTTAACATAATTTGTATTATAGCAGTTTACTAATTGATTTGTAGTTGCTTAGATGTTCATTTAATTCTAGAACAGAAACTTTTTTTTTTTCCCAAAGGTTTTGTTTTTGAGTAATCTCTACACCCAACATGGGGCTTGAACTTACAGCCTCAAGATCAAGAGTCACATGCTCCACTGACTGAGCCAGCCAGGTGCCCCTAGGATATGAGTTTCTTAAATGCTTTATATCTTGGGTGACAAGCACAGTGCTCGACTCATAGTATTTTATTACTACAAGTATACAGGCTATAGTATAAAATTTAAAAACTTAAAAGATCCAGTAACAGTGTTCAAAAGTAATACTATAACTCAGTAAAATAAAAATATACAACAATCTATGAAATAGTGAAAAGGGAAAAAAATCTACAGTTTTTCCGCCTGTGTAGGGAAAACCCAGTTCTATCCTACTGTGTTTCTCCCTTGTCTGTCTCCTTCACTAGTCACATAGTCACTAACATCTATTTACACAATTACATGAAGGTTTCATGAGGAAATAATATGAACTACACACAACATTTAAGTAAAAGGGCATTTATTGCAGTTTTACTTATTATAAGAATAAATGTAGAAAGAAGGAAAATGTCTAGCCATATAAGAATAGATATATGAGATACATAGATGTGGTGTGTGTATGTATTATCCAACCAAAGTCCTTATTAGAAATTATATTAAAATGAAGGTCAATACAAATGGAATAAGTAAGATATGGAATTCCTTAAAGTAGGGTAACAATTTTATTAATATAATACATGTATAATGAATTATATTTCATTTTTTTTAGAAGCATAATACTAGCTGGAAGGTGATTTTGCTGATAATGGTTGTTTTTAAATGTATTTATAGATTGTACATTTTTACATTTTTTCCCCTCAAGGTCCAAATTATCAAGTGTAATTAATACCATGAAAACATTTGTGAATGGTGATATCTAAGCAGGGAACGTGTTATTCACTTAATTATGACTAGGGGTTATGTTTGTATAGACTATAATAATTTGCTTATATGAACTGAAATCATTAGATTGGTAAAAGATAATTTGTATGGGTTTATGAAATTGTACAGTTAGCGTATTGTTATATTTTATAACCCATGACAAATGCCATTTAATATCCTAATATAACAATAACTTTCATTGGTGCCAAGTTCTCATTTAAGCTATCGGCTATTCTGTATTCCTATATTCATAGACTAAAACTAATGATCAGTCAGTAGCTACTTGAATGTTAACTTCCTTCTTGAATGTTAACTCAGCTTGCAATGAAGAATGAAAAATAAGGCAAATTTAAAAAGTGATAGCTATTTTTAAAAATCACCAAGGTGAATGCAATGAGCTGAGCTAAGTTATTTCCAACAAATTTTGGAAGTGTATGTGTTTGAAAATAAGGAAAAGAAATCTGTAATATGTTGAAATTGTAAATGAGTAATTTTGATGCAATCAATTCCTCCTTGGATTGTGTGTATTCAGCATTCTTTGTTTTTCAGCTTACTATGACTCAGTTTTGTCCAGGACTAAAATAAATAAATAAGTAAATACCCAATATCATAAAAGAGGTTTTCTTGAACTTGTGTGATAAGCTTTAGATGATTACGTAGTGTAATTTCTAGGTTAAATAGTATGTGTACTTTTCTGATTTTAATACACAATGCCAATTTGCTCTTCAGAAATGTATAATTTACTTTTGCAAAAGTGAGCACTATTCCTTTAACTCTTGCCCCTTGGGCAAATGAAAAATAATATTAAGAACTTATTATTATTATTATAGTCATACTACTAGTAGCAGTCAACATTTATATAGTCCTTATTTTGTGCAAGGACTACTTTTTTTTTTTTTTTTAGAGAGAGACGGAAAGAATCTTAAGCAGGCTCCAGGCCCAGTATCACGACCCTGAGATCACGACCTGAGCCAAAATCAAGAGTTGGACACTTAACTGACTGAGCCCCTCAGGTGCCTTGGACTACTGTTCTAAAGCACTTTTTGTAGATTAACTCAATTAATTTTTGTTACAACCTTATAAAGTAATGTATTAGTTATCTATTGCTGTGTAACAACCCCAAAGCTTTGTGGTGTAAACCACAAATATTTATTATCTCACAGTTTCTGTGCGTCAGGAATTTGAGAGAGTAATAATCAGGATATTTATGATGTTGCAGTGAAGATGTCAGTTGGGACTACAGTTACCTGAGGGCTTGACTTGGGTTGGAAGATCTGCTTCCGTTGTGGTTCACTCTTTACTCACATGGTTGGCAAGGTAATGCTGACTGTTCCAGAGGCCTCAGTTCTTTACCTCTTGAACTTTTCCTTAGGGCTACTTGAGTGTCCTTATGATGTGTCAGCTGGCTTCCCCCAGAAAACATTGACCTAAAAGAGAGCAAGGCAGAAACCACAATGTCTTTTGTGACATAGCCCTGGCTGTCCCTCTCTGTAACTTTCATAATATCCTATTGGTTACACAGATCAGCCCTATTCTGTGAATACCAGGATATGAGAACCATTAGTTCTTCAGGAGGCTTGCTACCATAGAGAGATTTTATTGGTATGGTTGACTCTTGACCAACATGCATTTGAACTGCAGGAGTTCACTTACATGTGCATTTTTCCCCAATAAATATAGTACAGTACTGTAATTGTATTTTCCTTATCATTTTCTTAATAACATTTTCTTTTCTCTAGCTTACTTTGTTGTAAGAATACAGTATATAATACAGATAATATATAATATATGTGTTAATCCACTGTTTGTGCTATTGGCAAGGCTTCCAGTGATTGGTAGTTAAGTTTTAGGGCAGTCTAATGTTCTTTGTGCATTTGCCATCTGTACATACGGTTGGCTCCCCTAACCCCTGTGTTGTTCAAGGTATTCTCATTTTGCAGATGAGGAAACGGAGACACAAAGATATTAAGTGAAATGTTGATGATGCCATACTAAGTGGTGGAACCAGGCCTTTAATCCATGTTCTCTGTCTCCAAAATGTGTGCTGTTAAAAGATACGTGCTATTGTCGCTAATAGTTCATTTTAATTTTCAGTTTTTGATTACTAACAGAGTTGTACATTTTCATGTATCTATTGCCCATTTAACTTGTGTGTTCCTTCATATATAAAATACATCCTTGCACTCTTATTTTCTACAGAGATGACTATTTTTCTCTTAGTGAATTATAGAGGTTTTTCATATTCTAAAATTATGAACATTTTGACATTTTAAAAATTGCATTTTTTTTCAGTTTGCAAGTTGTCTTTGGATTGCATTTATGGTGCTTTTAACTAACGAAAGTTTTATCTCTTTTTCTTGTACTTTTATGCTTTTTGCCTCTAGATTGTCCATGGATTCATCTTTTAATGCTTCAAATCAGTTTACTTTTCCGAAAGTTACTTTCTTTAAGACAGAATTTGTAAGGGAATTATCCCTTAAGGTCAAAAAGAGTGTGTGAATAGTGAATGACTGAAATGCCCAACTTACTTTATTTCTTGGAATCTATTGATATGAATATTATGTTGAAGAATTGTGGGGGCTGTTTGGTGGAAAGTTGGTGATATTGAGGAAGAACATCCAAGTAGGCAAGGACTCAGTTAGACATAACATTTGGCTCAATTACCCATTAAATCAAACTCCCTTTGCATTGAGGAATTCCTTTTAAGTTACATATGTCTCCTGGTAAAACTGAAATTTCAGTCTTCTTTAGTACTTTACTTTTACTTCGTTCAGATTGTTAGATGAGCATCTAGTTGACAATAGCATCTATCTATCATCTATCATCTATCTATCATCTATTATCTATCTATCTGTCATCTATCTATATCTATCTATCATCTATCTATCTATCATCTATCATCTATCATCTATCTATATCTATCATCTATCTATCTATCTATCATCATCTATCATCATCATCATCTATCATCATCTATCTATCATCTATCATGTGTCATTGGTAAGAACATTTTGAAAGGAAAGGGAAAGATTTGGTTATTATGGGAGACTGTCAAAAGGCAAGCAGTTGCTAATAAGTGTATACTAAATGTGTAATGTAAGTGATGAGGTGAGAGTTTCCTTTGCAATTTTGTCCAGAATAATGACACTACCAAAAAACAGCTGTCACAGATTACACATGACAACTATAAATATGACTATGGGCTATCATTCGTCTGGGAGGATCAGGTAAATTGTAGCATCTCCCCTGATTGGTAAGGGAAAGGTGTGCACTCATATAAGCTCATATTTCCACTTATTCTTTATTTTTATAAAACAAAAATATTTACTTGGTATGAGACCCTATAGTTTACTGTATGCTGCCCTGTGTTATTTCAATCTGAAGTTTATATTTCTATAAGACAGATGTAAATAATTATATGTATTTGTCTAATATGATGCTAAGTACAGTTGCCTAAAGACCACATGCTTAAAGACATGGGATTCAGACTCATATCTTGTGACTCCAAATCTAATGATCATTTAAATCAAGCACAGGACAACATTTCCAACATTTTCCTATTTATCATGCATTTTTACAGGTGCTAAGATATTGTATTTTAAACTTCATAGAATGCTTGATTCAGAAGATCCATTTTCCAGTTTAATTGACAAGAATTCCCTGAGATTTAGAGTGAAAGAAATATGTAATGGAGTATATACCTGGACCTTGACATCATCCTAAATACTTCCAGTCTTATTTATACTCTTCAAACCTCACAATATCCAAACTCAATCTTCCTTGTTTCTATTTTTCTTATCAACCCTCCATTACCACCTAAACATGCTCCTTCTGCCTCATGAAGACTTTTAATGCAGTACTATTCAAAGTGTTGTTCAAAGACCAGTTTCAGTCTACAGACCTTTGCTAGGCTACAAGATAAGTATAGCAATTGAGAGTAAGCATTTAGCAACTTTGATAGCAATTTAACATCACCGTGACATCCAAGTGCATAATCAGTGTGTTGTCTCTTTAGAAAGTGAGTAGACTCATATCAAAATCATAGGTGAGTCATGCATGGTGTAAATTCTATACCAGTCATGCACAATAGAACAACGTATGTGTCTGCAATGGGTTGGAAATTAAGAAAAAGAAAAAAAATATCGATTCTTCATCACAAACAGCTGATGAGCATTGCTCTAAAGCATCATCAGTGTGGCTTCTCCCTGGGCCTTACCTTCTTTTCTTCTCCTGCCCTCTTTAAACAACCTGAACTCTATGGGCTGTAATTTCAACCAAACTCATATTACTATACTAATTTCCTTTGTTTTTAATTTTTTACGGCTCCAGATTGGAAAGAAACATACACACAAACAAAATCCTACATAGATAGATGATCCTCTTTTTCTGCTCCTTGGCTGAGCACTGCTGGAAAAAAAAAAATCACCTAGTGGGTCAGATTCATATCACCACAAACTCACTTGGGCAGCTTAGAGGCCCTTAACAATGTGGAATATTTTCTTATCAAAATACTCTCCACTCTTGCAGTTACAATTTCAAACTTTATCTCATTTTTCCTAATTCTCTGAAGCCAATAAATGAAAATTTCCTCAAATTTTTGACTACCATATTTTCCAAATGTTGCTTCGTTTTCACTTACCACTTCCTGCTTTCCTTCTATTATAATACAATTTCCTTCTCATCTCTATGCTGGATCCCAATGCCTCATGCTCTGTCAGCAACTTTGTAATATTTTCTCTCCTTAATCTTTAGACCTTTTTTTTGTTGTTAATTTCCATAAAAATTTCAATATCCTTCTACCTCTCTGATTTTATTTTTAAGAAAATTACTTCTGTCCACTTTCTTCACCATTCAAATAATTTAATCTTAATTATCCTTAAAATCTTAGTTTAAACATCACCTCCTTGGAGATGCTTTTTTTGATTTGCTCCAGGGCAGGAAAGATAGATATCCTTTTGTATTTGCTTATAGCACCTGCATTTAATTTTTTTTCTAACATTTATCATAGTATAACAGTATATTTGCTACTAATGAATCTAGAGATCTTTCCAAATACCTTTGAATCAGTGACTCAAATCATTTTAGTCTAGCTGCAATTTTTGTGTGTGTGATTGCAAAGTAACGAAATTGATTTCAAGGTCAAGTTTGACTTCATTCCTTCCAAACTACCTTATTAAATGATGGGTGTTTGGGGAACACAGTGGTTGTATTTTTTCAGTCATCAGTTTAATTTAGTGGCTGTTTGAGTCATTTGTCCATCTGGTAGCAAGCAGTAACCCTTAAAGTGGGTTGAGAGGGGAAAACCACTAGAATATATCACTTATTTTAATGCGTTTGTTTAATCAATTTTAAAGTTGTATAATTTTTGTAGAGTTCTCTGTTGGTAGTTTGAATTTAAATTAATAATGGATTTAGGCAAGTTATTTTACCTCTGAACATCTGATTTGTTATCTGAAAATGGTTTAACACAATATACATCATAGAGCTTCTGTGAGGTTTAATAATATGTGTATATACACATACATATGAATCATTTAGCTTAAAAGCTAAAACATTGTTTGGTATTATTATTACTATTAAGATGATTCAATAATTGTATTCTTAGCTCTCATGATATCAATAACTATCATGAGCTAGTGAGGAGAGAATACTTTTGGTTAGAACCTAAAGAAATCAGAGTCCTGGGACAATAATTTTTCAAAAAATATTAAGTCTGCTGTTTTTCTGACATGTTTCAAAGAAAGAGAGGTTAATACAATTAAACTATTTTGCTCTGGAATACAGGAAACTTGATTCTCCTTCTGAGCATTTAATTAATATGATACATTAAAAAATTACAGCATTAAAATAATGCAAGGATTCAAGCAATTAGAAAATCAAGCAAGCTTTTTATACCTGGAATTATTGAGGTGCAATAAATCTGTTTTATAGGAAATTGCCAATGTCAAATGGAGCTGAATTCTATATATTTAATAAGCATTCTTATATTTAGATCCTATGAAACTAAATGACTTTTAAAGGTTTACTTAAACCTATTCTTAGACATTTCATGGTTGAATGGCTCACTATCCTAGAATTGGCAAAAGTCTCTGTTGTGTGATCATGCATGTGTGTGCATGCACATACACATGCAACACACACACACATTCACCATTTGGTTATTTTATTTGTTAAAGTGACAGGGTAAAAATAAAGCTGAATTGCTAGAGATTATCCATTCTCCTATTAAGAAAAAAAAAAGCAATTTTCATAGCAATCGACCTGCTCATGCTTATAAACAGTCTAATAAGCAAAGAATATGTGAGAGATTTTATAACACAGTTTGTTCAGTCTATGTAATAAACTTATCCCCATAAAATAAAAACAAAAAACATTCAATTTTTAAAATTTATCCTGTTTTGTGTTTCTGTTTAAAAGCTCTTTTCCAAAGGATATTTGATTTCTGTAAATCACAACCCTGCATTGGTTTAGTGCACTTTCCACTGTTGTTACTGCTTTCCAAAGACCTGTTACCTAGCAACTGCATGGAAGAAGCTTCTAGTATTTGAAATCATACAAGAGCTCAGAAAATACTGAGGCAGACTTTAAAAAAAGATTCTGACTTGTTAAAATGTAATTAACAATTTTATTTTCCATAAAGTAAAAGGGACTTGAAAACAGATTTGATTCATATGTATCTATAAACTTGTATCTTTAATTATAATCGCTCATCTTAAAAGCCTTTACATTAAAAATAATAAACGTAACAATAAAAAGAAACCAAGAATTCACATAATCCTACTATTTTAAAAGTCATAGTTTTTGAAAATTTGCCCACTCCTTGAGGTAGTTACTGTTAATAGTTTGATTCCTGCTCTTACATTTTTTTGTGCTTATTCAGACATACATGTGAGCATAGGAGCATACATGCAGAAGTCAGCATTTTTATAAAACTAGGATCATGTTTTAATTCCAGAACAATAAATTTATGTTATATTGTTTTGCTACTTATATTTTTTAAATGTATTATCAGCATTATTTCAAGATAGTTTATTGAAGTCTTTGTTTTTAATAAGCATGATGTGAAGATATATACTTGTTTAGAATTCTGATCAGCATTTCATACTCATTGTCTACTTTTCTTCTCAGAAAATCCTATGAGGCACATACTATTATTATTCACATTTTAAAAATAAGGCAAAATAGGCTCAGAGGGATCAATATTTGCCCATGGCTTGGCACACTCAGAGGTGACAACACTTGATCTCCAGTGCTCATGCTTTAACAGCAAGCCACAAACAAGAAGGATCTAAATCAAAACAAATACACAGAAACTTTAAAATGATAAGAAGAAGATATGAGATGCACATAATTTTGAAAGAGGAAATGCTTTCTTCAACAAGGGAGGGGAATTAGAAACCATAAAGAAAAAAATGGACCGATTTTATCATTGCTAAGGAGTTATCTCTGTCTGCATAATCAAAATTGAGCTTTTCCCATTATTTGGTCTCACCAACAAGAGGGGAAGAGTTTAGGGAAAGTGGTTTTGTCCACCAAAAAATAATACAGAAGCTGGACAGACCTAGTCAGGAGAGCATTTCTAACTAAAGGGATGCTGAAAAATGTAATTTCTACCTGGGCAGCCATGCACCCAGCTAAAATTTGGGGATGGGTGAGAGGAAATAAGAGCTTCTATTACTGAAAGGAAGAAGGAGAGAATGAAAAAGAATGATAGTAGTTTCAGCCACGGTTCAAATCCTTATCCACCTAAGTATTCATGTACAATATTTTCCCTATATATTGAGAGACTCATCCATTATTATGAAAAATATTCCACAGAGCTGTATCAATTATTGCATCCAACTTAAAGTCCAGGATATCTGAGTAATGCAAAGTCAGTTCTAGGTGTGGCTCCTCATGGTCTGGCCACACACACACTAATAAATTAGTTAGCTACCTCTACCCCCATCGCATATGAATATAAAATAGTAAAACACGATAATTGTAATGAAATATTGATGTTTGGAAACAGGAAGAAATGGAAACACACAGCAGTCATTGGTCCATAGCAATGATGAAATTCTGTCAGACATGAATGGCAGAGACCTCGTAATAAATTCCTTATTAGACACTCATTCTGCTCTTAGAGAATAACTCCTTCGTGTTTTCATGTCTATTCAGAGATATTCTTTATTCACTATTCTCTGTGGCCACAGAGAAAGTTCAAATTGGAGCAGATTTCTTTCATGCCTTTCCATGTGTCAGTAATTGTGCTCAAAGTTCTTCTCCAAGAACTTCTTTTTTTAAATAAAAAGGGTTGATTTTATTTGTAACACAAATGAGATAAAGATATTAGTTGTGCCCCACACTTTTAGCTTACTAGGCTTATATAGGTTTTTTTTTTTTTTGCACAAAGACACTTTTTTATTGTTATGTTAATCACCATACATTACATCATTAGTTTTTGATGCAGTGTTCCATGATTCATTGTTTGTGCATAACACCCAGTGCTCCATACAGAATGTGCCCTCTTTAATACCCATCACCAGGCTAACCCATCCTCCCACCCCCTCCCCTCTAGAACCCTCAGTTTGTTTTACAGAGTCCATCGTCTCTCATGGTTTGTCCCCCCCTCCGATTACCCCCCCTTCATTCTTCCCCTCCTGCTATCTTCTTCTTTTTTTTTCTTAACATATATTGCATTATTTGTTTCAGAGGTACAGATCTGTGATTCAACAGTCTTGCACAATTCACAGCGCTCACCATAGCACATACCCTCCCCAATGTCTATCACCCAGCCACCCCATCCCTCTCACCCCACCCCCCACTCCAGCAACCCTCAGTTTCTTTCCTGAGATTAAGAATTCCTCATATCAGTGAGGTAATATGATACATGTCTTTCTCTGATTGACTTATTTCGCTCAGCATAACACCCTCCAGTTCCATCCATGTCATTGCAAATGGCAAGATCTCATTCCTTTTGATGGCTGCATAATATTCCATTGTATATATATACCACCTCTTCTTTATCCATTCATCTGTCGATGGACATCTTGGCTCTTTCCACAGTTTGGCTATTGTGGACATTGCTGCTATAAACATCGGGATGCATGTACCCTTTCGGATCCCTACATTTGTATCTTTGGGGTAAATACCCAGTAGTGCAATTGCTGGGTCATATAGTAGCTCTATTTTCAACTTTTTGAGGAACCTCCATACTGTTTTCCAGAGTGGTTGCACCAGCTTGCATTCCCACCAACAGTGTAGGAGGGTTCCCCTATCTGCACATCCCTGCCAACATCTGTCGTTTCCTGATTTGTTAATTTTAGCCATTCTGACTGGTGTGAGGTGGTGTCCTATCATATCATTTGCAAAGAGTGAGAGTTTGACTTCTTCTTTGCTGATTTGGATGCCTTTTATTTCTTTTTGTTGTCTGATTGCTGTGGCTAGGACTTCTAATACTATGTTGAATAGCAGTGGTGATAGTGGACATCCCTGCTGCGTTCCTGACCTTAGGGGGAAAGCTCTCAGTTTTTCCCCATTGAGAATGATATTCGTTGTAGGTTTTTCATAGATGGCTTTTATGATATTGAGATATGTACCCTCTATGCCTGTACTCTGAAGAGTTTTGATCAAGAAAGGATGCTGTACTTTGTCAAATGCTTTTTCTGCATCTATTGAGGATGTGATCTATTCTGGAGAATGTTCCATGGGCACTAGAGAAGATTGTGTATTCCGTTGCTTTGGAATGGAATGTTCTGAATATGTCTATGAAGTCCATTTGGTCCAGTGTGTCATTTAAAGTCTTCATTTCCTTGTTGATCTTTTGCTTAGATGATCTGTCCAGTTCAGTGAGGGGGGTGTTAAAGTCCCCCACTATTATTGTATTGTTGTCGATGTGTTTCTTTGCTTTTGTTATTAATTGGCTTATATAATTGGCTGCTCCCATGTTAGGGGCATAGATATTTACCATTGTTAGATCTTCTTGTTGGATAGACCCTTTAAGTAGGATATAGTGTCCTTCCTCATCTCTTATTACAGTCTTTGGTTTAAAATCTAATTTGTCTGATATAAGGATTGCCAACCCCGCTTTCTTTGGGTGTCCATTAGCATGGTAAATAGTTTTCCACCCCCTCACTTTCAATCTGGGGGTGTCTTTGGGTCTAAAATGAGTCTCTTGCAGACAGCATATCGATGGGTCTTGTTTTTTAATCCAATCTGATAGCCTGTGTCTTTTGATTGGGGCATTTACCCCATTTACATTCAGGGTAACTATTGAAAGATAGGAATTTAGTGCCATTGTATTGCCTGCAAGGTGACTGTTACTGTATATTGTCTGTGTTCCTTTCTGGTCTATGTTGCTTTTAGGCTCTCTCTTTGCTTAGAGGACCCCTTTCAAGATTTCTTGTAGGGCTGGTTTCGTGTTTGCAAATTCCTTTAGTTTTTGTTTGTCCTGGAAGCTTTTTATCTCTCCTTCTATTTTCAATGACAGCCTAGCTGGATATAGTATTCTTGGCTGCATATTTTTCTCATTTGGTGCTCTGAATATATCATGCCAGTCCTTTCTGGCCTGCCAGGTCTCTGTGGATAGGTCTGTTGCCAATCTAATGTTTCTACCATTGTAGGTTACAGATCTCTTCTCCCGAGCTGCTTTAAGGATTTTCTCTTTGTCTCTGAGACTTGTAAGTTTTACTATTAGATATCAGGGTGTTGACTTATTTTTATTGATTTTGAGAGGGGTTCTCTGTGCCTCCTGGATTTTGATGCCTGTTTCCTTCCCCAAATTAAGGAAGTTCTCTGTTATAATTTTCTCCAATATACCTTCTGCCCCTCTCTCTCTTTCTTCTTCTTCTGGGATCCCAATTATTCTAACGTTGTTTTGTCTTATGGTATCGCTTATCTCTCGAATTCTGCCCTCATGATCCAGTAGTTGTTTATCTCTTTTTCTCAGCTTCTTTATTTTCCATCATTTGGTCTTCTATATCACTGATTCTCTCTTTTGCCTCATTTATCCTAGCAGTTGGCACCCCCATTTTTGATTGCACCTCATTAATAGCCTTTTTGATTTCAACTTGGTTAGATTTTAGTTCTTTTATTTCTCCAGGAAGGGTTTCTCTAATAACTTCCATGGTATTTTCAAGCCCAGCTAGTATCTTTAAAATCATCATTCTGAACTCTAGTTTCGACATCTTACTAATGTCCGTATTGAGTAGGTCCCTGGCAGTTGGTACTACCTCTTGTTCTTTTTGTTGAGGTGATTTTTTCTGTCTTGTCATTTTGTCCAGAGGAGAATAGATGAATGAGAGAACAAAATGCTAACAGGGTAACAATGTCCCCAGAAAATATACTCTAAACAAATCAGAGAAGACCTGAAGCCGGGGGAAAAGAAAGGGAAAGAAAGAAAAAAGAAAAAGAAAAGAAAAAGAAAAAGATAAAAACAAACAAAAACAGAACAAAACAACAAAAAAAACAGAATATGATCAAATATGTTCAGGACTGGTGCATAGATCAGTGCCACACACTAGATTTTGGGTGTATTTTGGTCTGTTAGAAGAAAGTGCCTCCCAAAATTTTAAAGAAAGAAAACTTATATATGTACAAAAATAAGGGTTGATATGATGAAGGGATGGAATATGACTGTAAAGATGAAAATTTTAAAAAATTTTATAAAAGGAATTGATAAGTTGTTTGAAAAGAGAAAGAAGTGGATTTTAAAAAAAATAAAAAGAAAAAAAAAGGAGAGAATGTGATCAGGCAGGAGAGTAGAACAAAGCCATACACTAGAGATTTAGGGTATATTTTGGTCTGTTAGAAGAAACTGTATCTCAAAATTTTAAAGAGAGAACAACTTATATATATATGCCAAAAATAAGGGTAACTACTATGAAGGGATAGAATATGACTCTAAAAATGAAAAATAAAAATATTTTTTAAAAAAGGGATTGATAAGATGTTGGTTGAAAAAGGGAAAAAGAAAAATTAAAAAAAAAAAGACAGTTAAAAAAAATTAACTTTGAAAGACTAAAGAATCATGGGAAAAAAGCCATGGATTCTATGTGCAGTATTCCCCTAGCGCTGGGGTTTTGCCGTTCTCATTGATCGGTAAACTTGGTCTTGGCTGGCTGTTCTTCCTGATCTTCTGGGGGAGGGGCCTGTTGCCGTGATTCCCAAATGTCTTTGCTGGAGGTGGAATTGCCCCACCCTTGCTGGGGTCCGGGCTAAGCAATCTGCCCGGGTTTGCTCTCGGGAGCTTTTGTTCCCTGCAAGCTTTCCGTACAGCTTTGGAGGATGAGAGTGAAAATGGCGGCCTCCCAATCTTCACCCCAGAGGAGCTGAGAACTCGGGGCCCCGCTCCTCAGTGCACTCCAGAGAAAAGCAGTCAGTCACTCCCTTCTCCCCGGTCTCTGGCCGCACTCCGTGCTCACCCAGCCTGTGACCGAGCGTTTCTATCTCTGGCACCCGACTAGGTGTGGAGTCTCCAAACCCAGCAGATCCCTGCGGTGCACTCCCATGCCGCTCCTCCCTGGGGAGGAAGGGGAGTCTCCCCAGATCTGCTGCTTGTTGGGTCCCTGCTGGAGGACCAGGGGCCAACTGTGCAGTGGATCACGGTTCATGGCAACTCCGAGCTGAGAGCCCGCTCCTCAGCTCCGTCTCTGCAGCCGGCTTCCCCGCTCCGATACCTGGGAGCTCTGCCACACTCAGGCACCCCTGGTCTTTCTGTGACCCCGAGGGTCCTGAGACCACACTGTCCCACGAGGGTTCCACCCCCCGCTCACCCACTGGAGCGACGTCCCTCAGTGGAGCAGACTTCTAAAAGTTCCGATTTTGTGCTCCACTGCTCTATCACTTGCCAGAACTGATGGATGGAGGCCTCTCCCCCACCGTCTATCCTCCCGAATATCGCCTCAGATTCACTTCTCCGCCCGTCCTAACTTCCAGAAAGTGGTCACTTTTCTGTTCATAGAGTTGTTGCTATTCTTTTCTTCAACCTCCTGTTGAGTTCGTAGGTGTTCAGAATGGTTTGATCCCTATCCAGCTGAATTCCTGAGACCAGAAGAAATCCAGGTCTCCTACTCCTCCGCCATCTTGTTCCCCAAAAAGTCCAAGAACTTTCTTAAACCTGCTGTATTTACTGGTTTTTGTTGCCCTGCTCATATCTCTTTCTCGATTGTAATGGCAGTTACCTTGCCATCATCTAAAACAAGTTTGAGTGGGAAGGCAGCACTTTAATCTGATTCTTGCCACAGGCCTGGTTTTATTGGTTTGGGAGAAGTCTTAATGGAAAGCCTCTGATAAGGACTCTGAAAGAGGATCATCTCCTGCTATTTAAGGTACAGTTCACTTTTTCCAGATTCTTTCTTGGACAGTAGATTTAGCTTTCTAAATAATGATGCCCTGTAAATAATGCCCTGTTTAAGAGAGCTTTATTCCTTTCTCTCTCTGCTTGCGAAGTGATCAGTTCTTACCTCAGGTCATCTCTCTATGTATACCTGACTAAAACACAAGGTGCTGCGCACACACATTTGTATTCTTGTCCCTTCCAAACATTTTCTAGACATGTTTCCATAGATATGTTGTTTCTGCATACAGGGGAAAGTGGATAATAAGGAAAAATAGCAATTTCTGTTACAGATATAATTTTCCATTATGTATTTCAATACACTTAAATTTTCTATAATTTTGTCTTACATTTTGAATTAGAAAATTATTTGATAAAAATTGGCAGTTTGTGACTCGGAAATATCCCAAAAAAGAAAGACAAGTAGTTGAAAAAAAATTGAGCTAAAAAGCACTTGGTCTCCTTGTTTACTCACTCTTTCCTACACTGTGTAGTCATAATAGTTAATGATATTGATATCCACGAAATGATTCTCTCAGTGCCCTAGACTTGCGTACCTGTAATTTCCCTATTTTGAATGTTCTTGTTCACCATCCTATCTCAGCACTCACTTCTGGAGTGGTCATGTCATTACTTGTTAATGTGACCCCTTCATAATCTCTGTTCCTGGTGACCCTGTTTCTGACCACTGCTTCTTATCATTCCAGTTCACATCCTCTAGTACAGAACTCCAACTATCACTTGACTACATTGGGACTTACAATTCATTGATTCTACCAAACGTTTACCACTATTGACAACTGCAGATACTGTTTTCTCTTAACCTGTTTGAATTCCATAGCACACCATTATAATCCATTATTTTAATTCATCCTCTGTTCATTGACCTTCTGTTCATTAGTGAGACTTGTTTGTCAGAAGTCATTGGTGGTGAATTCTCTCTGTCTTCTTGACAGAAGATGGTGTTTACTTCCATGCATTTAAATGTGGTCCGAAGAAACAAAATAAACAAAAGACAACCTGCAGACTACTCCTACTTTAAATTCATGATCCTTGATTTCTTGGGGTCCAGGAGCTGCCAAACATCTTTCTGTGTTTCACTATTCTGTTTCCTCTTCCACTCTCTTAAGCAGCTATGCTGTATTTTCTCCTTTTATTTCCAACCTCTTCTTTAATCATTTCCACCAATTTCACAAAGAAAATAGAACCATAGGAAGAAAAACAAAATTTTCACGAACTTCCACCAACACATCTACCTACCAATCTGTGTGTACAACCATACGTTTTACCCCCTCTCCTGTTATTATAAATGAGCAATTTTAGCAGCAGTGTGGCTAAGAAAAATCATGAAAAGGTGGTATGGTATGTTGGTAAGGTTACCCAAATTCTGCCAGTGTATGAATGACATTTTAATTTGAAATATATGGATTAATGGAAGGTAATTAATCTATTTGGCTAATCAAATAGCACTGTCCAGTTATTGTTGATAACGGAAATGTTCCATATTTACATTGTCTGGTACTGTAGACAGTTACAACAAATGTTATTGAACACTTTATTCTCATTAAAAGATGGCTAGTAAGATGGAGGAACTGAACTTTTATTTGTATTTTAATTTATTTAAATTTAAATGGCTATATGTGGCAGTGGCAACTCTAATTGGACAGCACAGTTTTGGAAGGGTAATAGATAGACTGCTGAGGAGTTGGAAGACATGAAAAGCAATTAAGAAGCTCTTGCATTTGTCTAGGTGAGAGATAATCATAGTTTGAGTAAAGATTCACGATCCCTTAGCTATAATTCCAAAATCCAGAATATTCTGGAAAAAAAAAAAGAAGGAAAGGAAAGGAAGAAGGAAGGAAGGGAGGGAGGAAGGAAGGAAGGAAGGAAGGAAGGAAGGAAGAAAAAAAGAAAGAAAGAGAAAGAAGAAAGAGAGACAGAAAGAAAAAGAAAGAAAGAAAAGAAAGAAAAAAGAAGAAAGGAAAGGAAAGAAAAGGCAAAAGAAAGGAAGGAGGGAAGAAAAGAAAGAAAGAAGAAAGAAAGAAAGAAAGAAAGAAAGAAAGAAAGAAAGAAAGAAAGAAAGAAAGAAAGAAAAAAGAAAGAAAGAAAAGAAAGAAAGAAGAAAGTAAGAAAGAAAGAAAGAAAAAGAAAAGAAAGAAAGAAAGAAGAAAGAAAGAAAGAAGGAAGGAAGGAAGAGAGAGAGAGAGAAAGAAAGAAAGAAAGAAGAAAGAAAGAAAGAAAGAAAGAAAGAAAGAAAGAAAGAAAGAAAGAAAAGAAAAAGAAAGAAAGAAAGAAAGAAAAAAAGAAAGAAGAAAGGAAGAAAGAAAAAAGTATTTCTGTTGGTGGTGAAATCTGACCTGACCTGAAATTATTTGGTAGCAATCCCCATACTGAATTTTATTTTTTGCACTTAGTATTCACATATTTAGCTGCAGAAATAATAGTATGTTAAAGCATAGGCTGCTCCCTAGATGTATTACATAGGGTCTGGTAGATGAAGCACATTACCTTTCTAAAATCTAAAAAATAATAATACTAATTCTAAAAGCTGACATCCGGCCCTTAAGAATTATGGATAAGGATTGGAAGCCTCTAGCAAGTAGGGACAGTAGAATGGAGGTGGGAAAGGTGGGAAAGACAGAGAAGACTTCAGTGGTATGATCAATAAACCTTGGCTGTTATATGACATTGAGAAATGAGGGGCAAAGTAGCAGTACTTAACTGACCCTGCCGCCCAGGTGCCCCGATATGTTCACTCTGTAAATATCCGACTCACCTACAAATTCAACCTTCTATTTATTAATGTAGCTAAAACTATTTTCTTTTTTTTATTATGTTATGTTAGTCACCATACAGTACATCATTAGTTTTTTATGTAGTATTCCATGATTCATTGTTTGCATATAACACCCACTGCTCCATGCAATATGTGCCCTCCTTAATACCCATCACTGGGCTAACCCATCCCCCCACCCCCCTCCCCTCTAAAACCCTCATTTGTTTCTCGGAGTCCATAGTCTCTCATCATTCACCTCCCCCTCCGATTTCCCCTCTTCATTTTTCCATTCCTTCTCCTAATGTCCTCCATGCTATTCCTTATGTTCCACAAATAAGTGAAACCATGATAATTGACTTTCTCTGCTTGACTTATTTCACTTAGCATAATCTCCTCCAGTCCTATCCATGTTGATGCAAAAGCTGGGTATTCATCCTTTCTGGTGGCCGAGTAATATTCCATTGTATATATGAACCACATCTTCTTTATCCATTCATCTATTGAAGGGTATCTCAGCTCTTTCCACAGTTTGGCTATTGTGGAAAATGCTGCTATGAACATTGGAGTACATACAGCCCTTCTTTTCACTACATCTGTGTCTTTGGGGCAAATACCTAGTAGTGCAATTGCTGGGTCATAGGGTTCCTCTATTTTTAATTTTTTGAGGCACCTCAACACTGTTTTCCAAAGTGGCTATACCAACTTGCATTCCCACCAACAGTATAAGAGGGTTCCCCTTTCTCCACAACCTCTCCAACATTTGTTGTTTCTTGCCCTGTCAATTTTTGCCATTCTAACTGGTGTAAGGTGGTATCTCAATGTGGTTTTGATTTGAATGTCCCTGATGGCTAATGATGATGAACATTTTTTCATGTGTCTGCTGGCCATTTGTATGTCTTCTTTGGAGAACTGTCTGTTCATGTCTTCTCCCCATTTTTTGACTTGATTATTTGTTTTTGGGTGTTGAGTTTCAGAAATTCTTTTTCGATTTTTGGATATCAGCTCTTTGTCTGTAGTGTCATTTGCAAATATCTTCTCCCATTCTGTGGGTTGCTTCTTTGTTTTGTTGACTGTTTCCTTTGCTGTACAGAAACTTTTTCTCTTGATGAAGTCCCAAAAGTTCATTTTCGCTTTTGTTTCCCTTGCCTTTGGAGAAGTGTCTTGAAAGAAGTTGCTGTGGCCAATGTCAAAGAGGTTACTGCCTATGATCTCCTCTAGGATTTTGATGGATGCCTGTCTCATATTGAGGTCTTTCATCCATTTTGAGTTTATCTTTGTGTATGGTGTTAGAGAATGGTCGAGTTTCATTCTTCTGCATGTGGCTGTCCAATTTTCCCCACACCAGTTATTGAAGAGACTGTCTTTTTTCCATTGCATATTTTTTCCTGCTTTGTCAAAGATTATTTGACCATAGAATTGAGGGTCCATATCTGGGCTCTCTATTCTGTTTCATTGGTCTATATGTCTGTTTTTGTGCCAGTACCATGCTGTCTTGGTGATCACTGCTTTGTAATATAGCTTGAAATCGGGCAACGTGATGCCTCCAGCTTTGTTTTTCTTTTTCAACATTTCCTCGGTGATTCCATACAAATTTTAGGATTGTTTGTTCCAGCACTTTGAAAACTGTCATTGGAATGTTGATCTGGATGGCGTTGAAGTTATAGATTGCTCTGGGTAGCATAGACATTTTAAATATGTTTATTCTTCTGTTCCATGAGCATGGGATGTTTTTCCATCTTTTTGTGTCTTCTTCAATTTCTTTCATGAGTGTTCTGTAGTTCCTAGAGTATAGATCCTTTACCTCTTTGGTTAAGTTTATTCCAAGGTATTTTATGGTTTTTGATGTTATTGTAAATGGAATTGATTCTCTAATTTCTGTTTCTACAATTACATTGTTAGTGTATAAGAAAGCAACAGATTTCTGTGCATTGATTTTGTATCCTGCCACATTACTGAATTGCTGTATGAGTTCTAGTAATTTGGGGGTGGAGTCTTTTGAGTTTTCCACATAAAGTATCATGTCATTTGCGAAGGAGAGAGTTTGACTTCTTCTTTGCCAATTTGAATACCTTTTATTTCTTTTTGTTGTCTGATTGCTGTTGCTAGGACTTCCAGTGCTATGTTGAACAATAGTGGCGAGAGTGGGCATCCTTGTCATGTTCCTGATCTTAAGGGAAAGGCTCTCATCTTTTCCCCGTTGAGAATATTTGCTGTGGGTTTTTCATAGATGGATTTTATGAACTTGAGGAATGTTCCCTCTATCCCTATACTCTGAAGTGTTTTAATCAGGAAAGGATGCTGTATTTTGTGAGATGCTTTTTCTGCATCAATTGAGAGGACTATATGGTTCTTCTCTCTCCTCTTATTAATGTTTTCTATCACATCGATTGATTTGCGAATGTTGAACCACTCTTGCATCCCAAGGATAAATCCCACTTGGTCGTGGTGGATGATCTTTTTAATGTACTGTTGGATCCTATTAGCTAGGATTTTTTTGAGAATTTTGCCATCCATATCCATCAGGGATATGGGTCTGAAATTCTCCCTTTTGATGGGGTCTTTGCCTGGTTTGGGGATCAAGGTAATGCTGGCCTCACAGAATGAGTTCTGTTTCTATTCTTTGAAACAGCTTCAGGAGAATAGGTATTATTTCTTCTTTGAATGTTTAGTAGAATTCCCCAGGGAATCCATCAGGCCCTGGATTCTTTATTTTTTGGGAGGTTTTTGATCACTGCTTCAATCTCGTTACTGGTTATTGGCCTCTTCAGGTTGTCAATTTCTTCCTGTTTCAGTCTTGGTAGTTTATAGGTTTCTTGGAAGGCATCCATTTCTTCCAGGTTACTTGATTTATTGGCATATAGTTGTTGATAATAATTTCTAATAATTGTTTCTATTTCCTTGGTGTTAGTCATGATCTCTCCCCTTTCATTCATAATTTTATTGATTTGTGTCCTTTCTCTTTTCTTTTGGATAATTCTGGCCAGTGGTTTATTGATCTTATTAATTCTTTCAAAGAACCAGCTTCTAGTTTTGTTGATCTGCTCTACTGTATTTTTGGTTTCTAATTCATTGATCTCTGCTCTAATCTTAATTATTTCTCTTCTAATGCGTGGCTTAGGTGTCATTTGTTGTTTTTTCTCTAGTTCTTTAAGGTGTAAAGTTAGTTGGTGAATTCGGGATTTTTCTATTTTTTTGAGTGAGGCTTGGATGGCTATGTATTTCCCCCTTCGGACCGCCTTTGCAGTATCCCATAGGTTTTGGACTGATGTGTTTTCATCCTCATTGGTTTCCATGAATTGTGTAAGTTCTTCTTTGATTTCCTGGTTGACCCAAACATTCTTAAGCAGAGTGGTCTTTAGTTTCCAAGTGTTTTAATTTCTTCCAGTCTTTTTCTTGTGATTGAGTTCTAGTTTCAAAACATTATGGTCTGAGGATATGTGGGGAATAATCTCAATCTTTTGGTATCAGTTGAGACCTGATTTGTGACCCAGTATATGGTCTATTCTGGAGAAAGTTCCATGTGCGTTCGAGAAGAATGAATATTCTGTTGTTTTAGGGTGGAATGTTCTGTATATATCTATGAGGTCCATCTGGTCCAGTGTGTCATTCAAAGTTCTTGTTTCTTTGTTGATTTTCTGCTTAAATGATCTTTCTATTGCTGAGAGTGGAGTGTTGAGGTCTCCTACTATTAACATATTATTATCAACATGTCTCTTTATTTTGTTTAACAGTTGGCTTATGTAGTTGGCTGCTCCCATGTTGGGGGCATATATATTTTCAATTGTTAGATCTTCTTGTTGGATAGAGCCTTTAAGAATGATATGGTGTCCTTCTGTGTCTCTAACTACACTCTTTAGCTTAAAATCTGATTTGTCTGATATGAGAATTGCTACTCCAGCTTTCTTTTGTGGTCCGTTGGCATGAAAGATGGTTCTCCATCCCTTCACTTTCAGTCTGGATGTATCTTTAGGTTCAAAATGAGTCTCTTGTAGACAGCATATGGATGGGTCCTGTCTTTTTATCCAATCTGCAACCCTGTGCCATTTTATGGGAGCTGTTCATGTTGAGAGTGATTATTGAAAGATATTGTTTTATTGTCATCATGTTGCCTGTGAAGTCCTTGTTTCTATAGATTGTCTCTGTAAATTTCTGTTCTATATCACTCTTGGGGTCTTTCTCTTTTTATAGAACCACCCTCAATATTTCTTGCAGCGCCGGCTTAGTGGTCACATATTCTTTCAGTTTCTGCCAGTCTTGGAAGCTCTGTATCTCTCCATTCATTCTAAATGACAGCCTTGCTGGATAAAGTATTCTTGGCTGCATGTTCTTCTCATTTAGTACCCTGAATATGTCTTGCCAGTCCTTTCTGGCTTGCCATGTCTCTGTGGATAGGTCTGATGTTATTCTGATGTTCCTCCCTCTGTATGTAAGGAATCTCTTCCCCCTAATTGCCCTTAAGATGGTTTCCTTGGTTCTAAGATTTGGGAGTTTTACTATTACATGCTGGGGCATTGGTCTGTTCTCCTTGATCTTGGGAGGGAAATGCTTGTTTCACTCCTCAGATTAGGGAAGTTCTCAGCTACAATTTGCTCAAATATATCTTCTTGTCCTCTCTCTCTCTCTCCACTCCCTCAGGGATCCCAATAATTCTGACACTGGAGCGTTTCATGGTGTCACTTATTTCTCTAATTGTTTTCATGGATTTTAAGCTGTTTGTTCCAGGCCTCCTTCTGTTCCTTCTTTTCTATCAGTTTGTCTTTTAGATCACTAATTCAGTCTTCTGCCTCATTTACCCTAGCTATTAGAGTATCTAGATTGGATCTCATCAATAGCATTTTTAAGTTTGGCCTGATTAGCTCTCATTTCTGCCCTTAGAGAATCTATGTTGCCATTAACGGTTTTCTCCAGCCTAGCTATTATCTTCATAACTGTTACCCTGAAGTCTATTTCTGACATCTTACTTATATCCATATCCATTTGTTCTGTGGCATAGGTCACAGTCTCTGAGTCTTTCCTATTTTGGGGGTTCCTCCTCTTAGTCATTCTGTTGAGGGGTGGTTGAGGGAATGTACAGGGTCCAAATTATTGGCCACAACCCAAGTAAGATGCACCTGTTTTATAGGGACATTAGGGTTGTTGGCCTCTTGTTCTTCCAGCCTGTGTTCTGGGGGAGGGGCCTGCCATGCTGTTACTCAGGCAACCCTGTTTGGGCAGAGTTGTCCTGGTGCTTGCGGGGGAGGATGGGCTCAGTGAAAACTGTTTTTGGGGGGCTTTTGTTCTCTGGCTGTTTTCCCTGGCGGCTTTCCACGTCTCTTCTGAGAGTCAGAGCAGAAGTGATCATATCCAAACCTCTGCCTCAGAACAGAGAGATCGCAGTCTGTTCTTCAGTGAGCTCTCCAGGTCACACTGTCTCTGTTTCTGTCTGTGCTGCTAAAAACTGCAACGTCCTGGGCTGTGCGCCCCTCAGCAGCACCCCCAGTCCTCTCTTCCAGGTCCAGGCATGTCTCTGCCCTTTGTGCTTCTAAAACCGCAAGCTGCCCCCAGTTTGCAGGTGGGCCTGTGCAGCTCCAGGTTTCAGTGGGGAGGGGAGTCTCGCTACTGTCGGCAAGTCTGTGCCTGGTCTCCAACACGGGAGGCTGTTGCGCTCCTGTGTTATTTCACCTTCCCAGCTCAAGTGCTTATGGCAACTCCCTCCCCCTTCCATTTATCTTCTGATATCTGCCTGTGGAATCACAGCTCCCCACTTCGTACCTCAAGACCAACCTCCAGAGATATTCTGCTTGTAGAGATCCAGATATATCTTCTTACATCTCAGGCTGATTTTGTGGGTGTTCAGAGTGGTCTGGAGGATATCCAGCTCAATTCAGGGGACCAGTTGAAATAGGGTCCTCTACTCCTCTGACATCTAAAACTATTTTCCGGGAGTATTTATTTTCTTGGTACTTTACACATTGTCTTTATTTCTAATACCAGTTATAATTGTTTACTTGGGAAGGGACTTTATTTTTTTCACAAAGTAAACAATATCTTAATCACTTCTCTAAATTATTACTTCTATGGAAAAGTGGATATATGGTGTCTGTGCCCTCAACACTGTATGAAAGTAATGGACATGGGCTGAGTATCATCATCCCCCTTTAATGTGGCCTGCAACCTCTCATGTGCCACTATCTTTAGCACACTCTATTGTTTTTATGTCACTGACTTCAGTTGCCATTTATTATTTTTCCAGATTGAATCCTATCATCTTTTGCGTTTATGACTGTAGGTCTTGAGGTCAAAGTACAATTTAAATTTAAATGTATTTTTATCATTATTTTTTATTACCTGATATCATAGTTGTTTTGATTGTACAAAATCTGTTACTGTTATATAATTGTTATCTACCATGTCTTTTAATAATTCTGTGTGTTCTGTGACTATGAATTTGATAAATCAATAATGCTGTAAATCAATACTACTGCATTTCATACCATAGAATTATCAGAATTAAAGGAGACTTTATACAATTTCTGATTTATTTTCCAGACTGCTCCTCCAATCTACCTCTCACCTCCTTGTAAAGATGAAGCATAGGAAAATTAAACATTTTGCCAAAGGCTGCCAATTTCATTAAAGACAGAATTGAGGCTAAGATCCCCTTCCCTCTTGGTCACTTAACTCATAATCTAGTACTCTCTTATGAAACATTTTTCCTGGGGAAAATTGCACATGTGAAAACATCTCAAAGACAAGTGTGTTTATGTGGAAACCTCTGTAATTTTATTTGCTGTTTTATTTTCCATATTATTTTAAAATAGTACTCTCCCATGGTAAATTATTCTAATTTACCTATTTTATTTCAAACAGATCATGTTGTTTGTGAAGAAGAGTTTAAATACGCCATGTTAGCTTTAAACTGTATATGCCCGGCAACATCTACACTTATTACACTACTGGTTCATACCTCTAGAGGGCAGTAAGTATATGTTTTCTTTAAGATAATGCATTTTTAAATTATTTTAAAAAAATAATATAAATGCAGTTATGTGTTTTAGAAGTACAGTAAGCCAAGGTATACAGCTAGATATGTACTATACTTGTATTTGTGTGAGTTATCTTCATCTGACAGACAGATGGATAGATATATAGATGGACAGACAAATACTGGTTAAGGGGCGGGGGTGGTGGTCTAAGACATATAAAAAATTGTCAGTTATTTGCTGTCTTTTCTAACTAATCCTGAGATAATTTGTTTCATCCTAAATTCTAAGTGTCTACATCATTTGTTAGGTCTAGGATTAGGGCACTGTTTCTATTTTCAAGATACTTAGCAAATAAAACTTTAAATAACAGGATGATGACAATCATTAGTATGAGATCTTAAAACCATTTTTTCTATTCCTGAGGTAAGTTTTTATTTCAAAGCTATATGTATATGTTTGACCTCAAAATTAAAATTTTACAATTATTATAAAATTAGCAAGTAGTATAAAAGAAATCACTTTTTTATATGCATTTTAAGGTAGATGAGGGAAAGTTATATCATCAGACCATTTTGTTCTATGAGAGAGTTTGTATTTGACTTGGATGATCAAGGAAAATATAATCAGTGAACACAATCCCCACCTTATTTGAAGAGACAAATCTTACATTACATTTCATACCTTTTCCTAGTCCTTATTTGGTATTTTAGACAAAATGTTGATTTTCTAAGTAAATTTTACTGTGGTGGTTGTGGATATGATTATTTAAATTTAGTAAGTTAATTGATAGTTATTTAAGTGAAGTGTCAAATCAAATCAAGAAGAAGGAAAATTCTTTTTGGGGATTTGTTTTTTTTTAATTTTTTGGGATTTAGTACTAGATGGAGTAGGTTGCTAATTGGAAAGTAGAAAATACCCTACAGTATTTTCAGGTAGATTTTACTCCCTTACTTTTAATTATGTCTCTGCTCTATTGAGATAGTAAGATTTTCTGAGGAGTAATTTTCTTAAGGTTCTCAATGAAAATATTTCTATTCTATGCATTTACAAAACTTTAATTTGTGCAATGGAAAAGATGTAACAGGATTATGAATAAATTGTTTTTCTATGGAGAAAATATGCAGCATTTTGATGAAATTAAATAAAATACTCAAAATGACGTTAACACCAATTAATGGAACATTCATAGAACTCTTCACAAGGGTTCATTATTTTGCCATGCCCTCTTTGTCATAGGCATACAACTTTAGAACTGAATATCTAGTCTCGTTTTATTGTTGTAGAAATGATAAAAATGAGGCTCATCAACACTAACATACATCACTAATTATACTGGTTAAATTGCACTGTTCAAGTCCTAGTAAATATTACTTATTGGCATACAATATTGCCCTAGTGAGCAACTTGCACTTGATATAAGTTCAAAAAACATTTCAACAATCCTTAAAATATGACTTTTCCCAACATACTTTAATGAATTTTGCCTTACTAAAAGAGAAAGTAATGTTTTTGAAGACATTGTTACCACATAATTAGGATTTTCCATGGATAAGATTGACCAGCAAAATTACTTCACAACTAAGTGTCACAATAAATGCTGCAGTGCACCAGAATAACTTTATTGAGCCATAATTCATATACCATACAAATCACCCATCTATAGCATATGATTTAATGTTCCTTGGCATATTCACAGACTTGTGGAAATATCACCACTATCTAACTCCTGAATCGTTTCATCACTCCATTTTATAAATCCAAAATCTGGGGCACAGCATCTAGAGCAACATGTCTGACTCAACAGTACACCTAGTTCATTCCATTTTTTTTTTTTAATTCTAACATTTTTAGCTGTAGAACATAATCCTCAAGATGCTCTCTTTGTAATCACAAAACACCTGCTTTGCTTTAGGCTATTCTCCTTCTAAGTAGGAAGAAGGGGAATGGCAAAGGGGCAAAGTATTGCCAGCTGGGACTATTTAAAACTTTCCATGAAGTCCAACCATTGCCTTTTAATGTCTTAAGATACAATTATATTTTGCATATTAGAATATGAGCTTGATTCTAGCTATGTCTGTTAGCAATGTAAGTTAAATTAAAAAAATCTGTATACACACCTATGTATATATACATATATACACACATATTTATTTAAAATTATATGTTTACTCTTTTATGATAATTAGATTATGTATCATAAGAATAAAAGATAAATCAAAGGATCTTATCTGGGGGTATATTGATTCATGCAAATAATTGTGAAAGCCTAAGTTTTATATGTGAAATACAAAGGTCATTGTTTCTTATTAGAGAGAGAGCTCAAATCTGATGATTGCCAACTTGGCACTATTAAAAAATATTAGTATATCTGTAGTATAGTTGTTAATTATTAATACTTTTTGATAGTTGGCCCTTTACCTGAATTTTAATGTATTATCAGTGAGCCAAAACCAAACATATTATTATAAAACACGTGATTCAGAAAATTCTCTCATTAAAGTAGCAACTAAAATTGGACTTTCTGGGAACTGCATAACCTAATCACAACTAAAATTCCCTCTGTTTGGTAGTGTTCATGCTGTAAATGGGGCTCATAAATTTAGGGAGGAAATGTGACAGAGATAAAAGATCACCCATTCTGGCAGCTTGAAATGGTTGACTCACTAACTGGTAAAGTTAACTAACACTGAGCCAATTACATATTCCATTTCATTCTCAATCATTTTATATGGAAAATTTGAGATAATAATTTTCTCATCCATTACTTTATTCATTTATTTGACAATTATTTATTTAATGCTTACCCTGTAACAAAACCATTCCAGGTGTTGTGGTTTCAACAAGGAAACCAATAGAAAAATTCCAGCTGTCCTGAAGCTTTTATTACAATTGGGGAGACAGATCAAAAATAAATAAGTAAAATATATCTCAGATGGACACACATCTGATAATCTGAGAAATGGCAGATAGGCCAGTGTAGCTAGAATGGAAGGACGAGAAAGGGAGTAAAAGCTGAGATCTGACAGGGAAACAATGGTCTTCTAGGCCATTAGAAGGGCGGTGCCCATCACTCTCAAATGAAAAATCATTGAAAGATTCTGAGCTGAAGAGGGATAACGTTTGAATAAGAGTAACAAACACATTGGCTTCTTGGTTGAGCAAAAGCAATTAAGAGATTATGGGACTAATCTAAACCAGAGAAGTTAAGCCTTGTCTTGGGCAGAGGCACAAGAATGGAAGTGATTAGAAGTGCTCAGATTCTAGATGTATTTTGAAGGTTTTGTTGTCAGGAATTGTTGATTAGATGTGGGATGGAACAGAAGGAGAAGAGTCTAGCATGCCTGCAAATTTTTGGACAAAGCCACCAGAAGAATATAATGGTGATTTACCACAATGAAGAAGACCGGGGAAGATCAGAATTTTTATTTTGAACATAATTTAAGGTACTTGTTAGACTCCCAAAATTATGTCTAATATACAGTCTGGAGCTTAGCTACACTGATGATAGAAATTTGGCTGTCATCTGCATATGGAACACTTTAAACCATGAAAGTGGATGAAGTCACTTCACAGGTTGGTTTTGAGGATTATGTACGGCCATACCAGACCATAGTAGGTAGGTACTCTTTAGTTCTCTCATTGGCTCTATTTATGTGTATCAAGTGAGTCAGATTCTATATGCATCAAAATCATTTTTTTAAATTTGCTGTCAGAGACACTTTGAGGGTGGAGGAGAGATGCTTTAAAGACAAATGCAGGCCACCCACCATATATGTATTTGTGATGGAGAAGACTCAGGCCATGCACACATGTGATTTATATTTAAATTAGAATATGTTTGTAACTTCATTTGGATATTTTTTGGAACAAAGAATGACATGAATGAACAAATATATATCAGAATGCTTCCAAGCAATAAACAGTGAAGGTATATATCTCGCCATGGCCAATCTTTCGAATCACTGTCTTAATTATTACAGAGATTAGGATTAAATATATTTTGAAAAGGATGACTCAAGTATGTACAATGTCAGGCATTTTACTCTCCAGCAGTATATTATTTAGTCATGGAAGATTTCATAGGAGAAAGCCAAGTAGAGTTATAGGAGGTATAAAATTATTTTGTCTTCTTAAAAGATACAAGTTTTGAGATGCCTCAGTTGGTTAACGTCTGCCTTCGGCTCAGGTCATGATCTCAGGGTCCTGGGATCGAGTCTCACATCAGGTTCCTTAATCAGCAGGGAGCCTGCTTCTCCCTCTGTGTGCCACTGCCCCTGCTTGTGTGCTCGCTCTCTCTCTCTGACAAATAAATAAATGAAATCTTAAAAAAAAAAAAAGATACAAGTTTTCAGTGACCTTTTCAAAGTTTGTTTGAAATAAAAAATAATTTAAATAAGAAAATTATTAAATGCAGTAAAATTATTTTTAAAATGTGGAAGACATAAAGATAAAGACAGATCAGAGAAAATGGTTAAGTTATATAAATGTAAGCAGGTAACAGTTGCTGGCAGTTTCAGATTTCACAATATATTATTACAATATATTGCAATAATTTTCTTTTGATTTACATGGCCACAAAAAAGGAGGCTTCAAATAGAAATCAATTCATATATGATATAAATATGTATCTTAAGTATTTTGGATGAGTGAAAAGATGTAAGAATTCCAATGCTACATTCCATAAATACATATTAGAAGTAAGGGGAAAGCAAAGTTGCTTTTATATTTTAGTAAAATCAATTTCGAAAAGTTGCAGTTTTGTAAATATGTTCCTCAGGGGTGGTTATTTCATAAGAAGCCCTCCATTAAGTTACCAGGGTGAGTGTGTTATTTTCATCAATGGGATCTGGAAACTGCAGATTTGGGTATTGCTGCAATACTTTTTGTAAAATGAAAATTTAACACTATTAAGTTTTGTCTGTTGTTTTCAATGTAATTGGTCTCTTTTAAAATAGAAGAACACCTTCATTTGTGGTTATTTCCTTAGCTTGCAAAATTTTATCATACCTCTAACCACATGCAAAGTGTTTGTAAAATTGTAGAGAGATAGTCTTGTTCAAATTTCTATCATGAGCATTATAATTGTGTACATTTAAATTTAAGTGAAATTTAGGTTTTCTCAAATAACTGTTTCACCAGAGGTTGCTTAATAGTTTTGGGAAATCTTCAACCATAGTAGAAACACATTAAGTCAAATGCACTGTAATTAATTTTTTTGTGTGGTATATAAATAGTGGTTCTATTATTTCATATCATTGCCAAATTTGTGTTCCAAGGCACAATTAATAATGCTTTTGGATGGAAGTTAATAATTTTCCTGAAAAGTAAAATTATGTACTCAAGTAAGATTGGGAAATGATGGATAACACATTACATTTTTAATGGCTTATTTTTTAGTCTTTTTATTTGAACCAAATTTAGACTCACAGAAAATTTACAAAAATAATACAGGGAGCTCCTACATACCCTTCCCATATAAACTTCCCTTAATGTTTATATCTTACAGTATCATAGCACAGTTATCAAAATGACAAATTAACATTGGTACAACACAATTGACTAAATTATTGGCCTAAATGAATTTCACCAGTTTTATCATTAATATCCCTTTTCTGTTCAAGGATCTTCTCCAAGATCCTGCATTGCATTTAGTTGTTATTTCTCCTAAGCCTTCTCCAATCGGTGGCAGTTCCTGTGGGTAAGATTGGAAATCAGTATAAACTCATGACTTTTAATGCATATATATCAAAGATAGACACAAATTTAGATCTGTGTCTGTATGGGCCTGTAAGTATATACAAATATAATTCCTAGCTCTGTTTACTGAGAGAGCAATGACAGCTTTAGTAGCACTTAGCACATTTAATGCTCACATCTTGGTTACTAAACACAATTCTCTAATAAAAACATCCAGGGCTCCTTGGGATATTGGGTGAATCCAGGATACAGGCAGGGAATGTGTAAGAAGAGTCTGGAAAAGTAAGGAGTTGCTCTGAAGAGTGGGGTTTTGTCAAAATGACACAATAAATAACCTGAAGGAGTTCCTAACAAGCTAAGATGGGACAATTTGAGAAACAAAATAAATAATGATATCATTCAATTTTAACATAAAATCAAGTAAATACACTGATGTAAGTAAGCAATGAATAAATAAGTAAGTGGGGAAGAAGCCTAGCTCTTTCTTACCAAAGAATTCCAACTAATAATGTGGAAGGAAAGAGAGAAATAGGAAGTCATCATTAGGCAAGCAATTGTCATAGACATGATCCTCCAAGGGGTGCTAGTATTAGCAGGTGAATGTTTAAGGAGAGCCAGGATCATTGTGTGGTCTCAACATGTCTGTCTATAATATTTAATAACTATGAAAGGAAAAAGTATAATTTTATAGTGAAGTAACCTGACAGACACGGTCTTAATGAAGAGACAAAGGAAAACATCACCAATAAAAAGAGATGTCAACATCATGTAATCCCTATGATGTGCTAAGAAGTACATGACAAAAAAAAAAAAGTATGTGACATAATTTCTTTGGTATTCTTGACAATATTTTCTGATTATGAGGAAACACCTAGACACACCAGTATTGAGAACATCCTACAAAATAACTGACCAGTACTCTTCCAGATGCCAAGGTGGTGAAAGACAAGGAAAGCCTGAGGAATTAAATATTTATTTTTAAACATTTTAGTTAGCTTTATTTGAGAGTGATTTAAATATTTTAAATAGTATTTTGACTGGAGGAATTCTCCAAACAAAATCATCAGGAAAAAAGTATATCTGGAAAAAACAAAGAGCAAGATAGGACAATATTTTGTTATATCTTTTTTTTTTTTAAGTGAGTTCTTCACCCCAAGGTGTGGGGCTGGAACTCATGACCCTAAGATCAAGAGTGGCATGCTCTACCTCCTGAGCCAGCCAGGCACCCATTTTGTTGTATCTTTGAACCTAAGCAGAACTATAGGGATCTGTGCTAGACCATGTGGAAGGCTTCATTGTTTCTCTGATCTCAGATGAAAATTAACCATGAGACTTCCCTTGTCTATTATATTCCAAGATCCGGGGAGTCCCTATTTTAAACACTATGATGAGGGAAAAGGAAAATCGAATGTCTTTTACCATCTCCAGAAAAAGGACCAAAACAAGGGAGGGAAGCATGGACAGAGGTAGAGATGAGAAGGGTTGGAGAGTTTTTCTCCTTTATAATACTGAGCTGGTCACAGAGGGCCCAGGGAATCAGTTGCCATGAGAAAGGAAGAGAAAGTTTCTTAAAAGTAACAGATTAGGGGCGCCTGGGTGATGCAGTGGGTTAAGTGCTGGGCTGTTGGTTTTAGCTCAGGTCGTGATGTCAGGTTTCTGAGATGGAGCTCAGTGTGTGACTTTGTGCTCAAGGCAGAGCCCGCTTCAGACTCTCTGTCCGTCTGCCTCTCCCCTCTGCACTTGTGCGCTCTCTCTCTAAAAAAAAAAAAAAAAGTAACAGATTATAATTACCCCCTTGACTGAAAGAAAGGAAAATGGAAAAAAAAAATGTGTGTGGGGTGGCAGGGCAAGCTCAAGTGAATTACCTTTAGTTCTCTTGGAAGTTTCCCATTCCAAAACTGTGACAGAAGATTACATTTTGTCATCTGGCAGATCTAATCCAGTCACTCTCTTCCCATATGAAGCTAAAAGTTAAAATAAAAGTGTCCACGAGAATGAGAGGCACCTGGTTTTCCTTTAGAGTAAAACATAATTGTTTTTTTCAGTTCTAATGTTTGATTGCTCCATTTCGAGTAATTGTCACTTGTAGTATAAATTTTGAACTTTATTTGATAAAACTTTCCTAAATCTGAGCCTCTATTTCCATTAATAGATAGATGTATATGCTTTTCAGTCAGAGTTTCAGTCAGAGTTGAGAATATTAACAGGCTTTTTTTTTTTTTTTTTTTCCCTCCACCATACTTCAAATCTCTTTCCCATCCCTAATGCCTCACACCATTAGCAACCTGGTAACTTACAGCTGCTCGGACTTCCAGAAAAAAAGAAAGGTCATAAAAAGGGCTTTTACATATTTCCTTCCCATATCCTTCTCTTCTTTTCCACTACAGAGTATGAATTTCACTGCATCTATAAACTACATAATAATTCTTACTTTTTCTTCTAAAATCTCCCACCTCACACTACCCTGCTGTAAAGGGCTTAGATTTTCCTGGTCATTATATTAGTTTGCTAGGGCTGCCATAACAAAGAAACTGGGTGGCTTAAATAATAAAAATTTAATTTCTCACAGTCCTGGAGGTTGGAAGCCCAGTGTCAAGGTATTGGCAGGTTTGGTTTCTCCTGAGGCCTCTATCCTAGCTTGCAGATGGCCATCTTCTGTTTCTGTCCTCACATGATCTTTCCTATGTCTCTCCTGTCTCTTATGAAGCAACAGATTGGACTAGGGCTCACACTAACAGCCTTGTTTCAACTTCACTTTTTTTTTTTTTAAGATTTATTTATTTATTTGAGAGAGAGAGAGAAGGGAGGGGCGGAGGGAGAGGGAGAGAGAGAATCTCAAGCAGACTCGTGCTGAGCATGAAACCAGATGTGGGGCTTGATCTCACAACCCTGAGATCATGACCTGAGCCAAAACCAAGAGTCAGATGTTCCCCCAACTGAGCCACCCAGACGCCCCCAACTTAATCACTTTTTTAAAGTCTCTGTCCCCAAATACAGTCACATTCTGAAGTGCTAGGGGTTAGGACTTCAACATATGGTTTTGGGAGGGGATAAAATTCATCCATAACAGCTGTAGAATTGGGGGACACCATAGGTTTTATTGAAACACATCTATAAGTTATAATTGTTTCCACTATCAAACAGTTCTGCTGGTTCTATGGAAGCCTGCTTCTTTGACCATGGAAATTGAGAGAGATGGTGTTGTCTGTATACCCCAATGGTGCTTTTTCCATTTCTCCCATGACAAAACATTTTTGAAAAAGGACTACAAGACTGGAGGTCTAGAATGGAGGTAATCACAAGAGAGGGAAATGATGCACCTCTGAAGGTTACTTTTATTTTTCTTTTATTTAAGTTATATGTACTGAAAATCTCCATGGAAGTGCATTTTATTTGGTGTCTCTAAAATCTGTTTGATTACCTGAGAAATGTTTTCCTAAGCCCACCTATTAAAAGATCAACTGGAACAGTATTTTATTAAACATAGTTTGAGATATCTGGATATTGCTCTCATCTGTCAATCCTCTGTTTGAAAAGCCTTAAATAGCTCATCATTCATTATCAAATTAGATTCAAATATGTCCATTTAATTTAAGGCCCTCTACACTCTAGTCCTAATTTATTTTTATATCTTCATCTCCCATGATTCTCTTATATATATATCGTGTCCTCCAAATAACATGATCCTAAATATACTTTGTGGTTTCCACATCTTTTTTTAAAATGTTGTTCCCATTGCCTTGAATTCATTTCTTCTGGCTTTCTAGAGGATTTTGCTAAATCAAAAATTTTATCTCCTCATGAATATTTTTAAACTCCCCAATTTAATGTGATTTCTATGAACTTGTATAGAATTTTAATATATTCTGCCAAAGTATGTATTTTTTAAAGATTTTATTTATTTATTTTAGAGAGAGTGTGTGCGTGAGTGGGGGGGAGAGGCAGAGTGGGGAGGGAGAGGAGAGAGAATCTCAAGCAGACTCCATGCTCAGCCCTGACATGGGGGTTCAGTCCCACGACCTCAAGATCATGACCTAAGCTGAAACCAAGAATTGGACGTTTAACAAACATCCACCCAGAGCCACCCAGGCACCTCTGTTTTTGTTTTTTTGCTTTTTCTTTTAATGTATTTATTTTTTCTTGCTTAGTAAGCTGTAATTTCATTCAAGGTAGAAAACTTGTTGTACTCATACCTTCACAGCATGGATGCTCAACAAATATTAGTTAAATAAATGAAGTAAAGAGTGCACTAAAGATGATTCACTGAAGCCCTTGCTTCAAACTAGTTTATGAACCATATGCCTTTATCTGCTCTCCTTCATGAGACTCCATTGAAATGATGACAGAGAAAAAATGATAAGCTTTCATTAATAAAAAAGAAGTGAAAGGCGTAAGAGATTTCAATCAATTTCTGGGAGATGGAAAAAGGAATGGTTCCTGTTAAAACCCCCTCCCAGGATGTCTAGAGGGTGATGCAGCAGGACAAAATGGCATCCCCCAGTGAAGCTTTGGGCTGTAAGATTTCTAGAAAAAGAAGTCAAATTTTAATTGAATTTCTGAATACTAAACAAGTTACCCCTGTTCCATCTACCACAGTACCATTCCCCTGAAGTTAATGTTAGTCAGACATTTACCACTGGGAAAAATCTGATTTTTCCTAAAATGTTTCCAGAAGAAAATGTCTGAATTGTATGCTAGTAGATAGTTTGGAGTTGGGGTTCAGTATTCTATAACTGGGCATTTGGTGGCTCCAGACAAAATAGCATGATCCCTTCTTACTCACCATAAGGTGTAACCTGCCACTTAACAAAACATTTACAGACAAAGGAATCCATTTAATATCCCTATATCTCATACTCAGAATTTTGAAATATGGCTCTTGCCATTTGCTGACTATCAGCATGCAGCATGAAATGAGGGAAATAAATCCAGCCAGATGGAAACAATTATCTCTATTCTCACTGGAATTGTTTTGGATCTATAGGGAAGGTTGGTTTTATACTCACTAGTTAAAAAAAAAAAAAATCACGTTTGAAAATAGAATCAAATATATTTTTTGAAGCAAGGAGAGCCTTAGTAAATGAGTAAATATTTTAAATGTATTTTTGTTAGAGAAGTATAAATAATAGTTTAGAAGAATATTAAAGAATTATAAAAGGGTGATGATGGCTATTCAAAGGAATAAAGTACTGAGGATATTTTTTTATTTGTAGAATTTTAAATTTTCAGAATCTTTAACTTAGATTTCTGTTGGTTATATTTCTGAAGGATCTTATCTTCTCTTTAATAATAAGAAAAAAGCCGTAATAAGTAAATACACAAATCTAGAATAGCTTAAAATTATTATAATTATTATTCTAGATTTAGGAAGAACAGGAGTTATGGTGGAGAAATAGAAAGTAAAAAAGATCTTTTGAAATTGACAGAATGCTGAAATTAAAATTTAATAAAATTCAATAAACTCCTACAACTCAATAGAAAAAAAAAAAAAAAGAAAGAAAGAAAAGAAAAAAGAACCCTGATTAAAATATTAGCAGAGGATCTGAATAGGTATTTTTCAAAGACATATAGATGGTCAACAGGTATGAAAGGGTGCTCACCATCACTAATCATCAAGGAAATAAAAATTAACCACAATGAGATTCCACCTCACACCCGTTACAATGGCTATTATCAAAAAGACAAGAAATCACAAGTGCTGGAGAGGATGTGGAGAAAAGGGAATCCTTGTATACTGAAGGTGGTAATATAAATTGGTGCAGCCACTATGAAAAACCGTATAAAAGTCCCTAAAAAAATTAAAAATAGAACTACTGTATGATCCAGCCACTTCTGGGTACTTATTTGAAGGAAACGAAAACACTAACTTGAAATGATATCCTTATCCCCATGTTCACTGCAGCATTATTTACAATAGCCAGGATATGGAAACAACATAAGTGTCCATCAATAGATGAATGGATAAATAAGTTGTAGTATGTACACACACACACACACACACAAACAATGGAATACTATTCAGCCATAAGAAAGAATGAAATCTTGCCATTTGCAGCAAGGGTGGACCTTGAGGGCATTACCCTAAGTGGAATAAATCAGACAGAAGAAGGCAAATATCATATGATCTCACTTATATATGGAATTTCAACAAAACAAGACAAAACAAAACAGAATGCCAAGCTCATAGATACAGAGAACAGATTGGTAGTTGTCATGGTGGAGGACATGGGGTGGGCAAATGGGTGAAAGGGGTCAAAGATACAAACTTCAGTTATAAGATAAATGTCATGGGTATGTAATATACAGCATGGTGACTATAGTTAATAATACTGTATTGCATATTTAAAAATTACTGAGAAAGTAGATATTAGAAGTCCTCATCCCAAGGTAAATAAACATAACTATGTATGAGGATGGATACCAGACTTTTTGTGGTGATCATTGTGCAATATATACACATATAAAATCATTATGTTATATACCTAAATCTAGTATAATGTTATATGTCAATTATACCTCAATAAAGATTTTTCAAAAAAAGTTTTGAAAGATAATATCATAGAAATCCCGAGGATTTCAGATAAAAGTACAGAGATAGAATGTGTAAGAAAAAGATTTGCAATACAGGAGATCAATCCAAGAGAAATAATGTCTGATTTAGTGGGACTTCCAGAGAACATAGAGAAAATAGAATATAAGGAATTAAAACAGAATAAGGGAGATTCAAATCTTTAAATTGACAGGGTCTCTTGCTTGTAAATGATAATGAATGAAAAAGAATTATACCTAGATGCATAGCCTTGCCAACTTACACAACAATAATGGTGAAGAAAAATTTCTTAAAACTTGTTCAAAGGGGGGGAAAAAAACCTCAGTATTGACTAGGATTCTTAACTTTAGACAAGAGTATCCATTTAACAAGTTTAATCGTAAAGAGAAGTATGAAGGAATATGGATAACACAGAGCAAGAAAGTTAGCCTCAATCGAGACTGAACCTGCATGAACAATCTCCACTGCCACACCACGCAACGAACCAGATAAAAATCTTGGAACCGTATTACCTCCGCAACAGAATGTCTGCCTGTTTCTTCATTTAACTCACTTTCAAAGTAACTAGTAGATCTGAGGTTGCAAACCTAACAACCCATGGACCAAATTATGCTAGCAGATAAGTTTTACTTGGCTACCAGCCTGATGTAAATATGTTTTCTTTTGAATTGTTTTCTTTGAATTTGCCTTTTTCAGACATGTAACAGCCAGCTCACCACAAGCCTGAACACTCCCCATTGTCTCACGTCTGGCCTGATGCACATATTTACTTTACAAACCTTGCTCTGAGGACATTGGAGTTACAGAACAACTCTGAAAGAGGAATTCCAAAGATGAATTAAAAATGGCAGTATGATTATATGAACAGCCCCTATGGGCAGTCTGTTGTGAGATAATTCTTTCCTTTCATACTTCAGAGAAGGCAGTCCATAGATAATGCCTACAATGATACATAGTAATAAATCTTGGTAATATTGTCACTAAGAAATACTCAAAACTGCATTAAGCTGAAGATTTGGAAGCTTTTTTGTGGGTGTCAAAATTTAAGGTTTGGATGAAATAATATACTAAAAATAGCACTGAGTAGAGTTAAAATAATGTTATGTTTGGGCTGTTAATTAATTTCATAAATAATAATCACATGCATCCACACAGTATAAGGCACTGTGTTAGGAGCTTGGGACATGCAAAACATGAATGCATTCTGATCACAAAAGACCGATACTCAATACAGGGCAGGACACAATGTAAACATGGCCTGATTTGGAACATATTATAAATTTCACCTAGTAGATTTATTTTATTAGTAAAATACCTTTTGTCTATGGTAGGATTAGCTTGCATACCTTGAGAATAAATTAAATGACAACATGGGGAGACAGTAAACAAATCTCCTAGTTACAAATAATTTTAGAAGGGCAAAAAAATACTCAAATGATAAAATGTAAATAACAATAATAGGAGCTTCTATAACTCCTATCTTCCAAAATATTAATACTTATGGTATATAATTTTCCTGGGAAATTCACAGTGGTGTTCTAAACTAAAGGGATAGGTAGAGTGGTGCTATATAAATGTACAAGGGCACAAAGCACTTGAACTAAAGCTAAATGTATGGTCTTCGGTAAGCAAGCAGGCTGTGTTCTGAGAGAGAAAGAGGCAAGTACATTTTAGTTATGGATTTTTATTGATTAATGCTGAAGTAGAACAGTTTAAAATCAGTAGGCTATGATTTACTTAGTAGTGGACTTAAAGACAGAATGACGTTCATTATGACAGAGGAATTTACTTTTTCACCTGACAATTTAAAAAGTAGATGAACAATCTTGGGTCATCTGGGAGGTGAAGTTGGTTAAGCGTCCCACTCTTGGTTTCAGCTCAGGTCATGATCTCAGGGTCGCGGGGCTGTGGGATCAAGCCCCTGCATCAGGCTCACGCTCAGTGCTGAGTCAGCGTGGACTCTGTCCTGCTGCCCCTTCACTCCCCCCACCCCCGGTCTCTCTCTGTCACTCTCACTCTCTCTCTCAAATAAAATAAATAAATCTTAAAAAAAAAGTAGATGAAAAATCTTTACAGAATTTTTTGGTGTGTGATAATTAGGCAGGATCTTGAATTAAGTGAACACTTTGAAAATTACATTGGAGTTTTTGAAAGACTAACTTTAAGGATAGTGAATTTTGCCCACCTTCAAGTACATACCGTCAGTCTTTCAGATTTAACAGTTGAACTCTATTTCATTTCTTCATGACAGAGATTCCTTTCAAAAGATTGTTCCATGTTTAAGTTCACTATTAATAATGTTTGAAAGCAATATGGCATCTTTGTATTTTCTCCACTTCAACAACAATTTTTTCTTGTTCTGAGAATGGCAAACAGCTTTCCAGTTCCATCTAGTGGTAGAAAATTGATTAGCATACACTATCTTGATTTAATCTTAGAACTCATTTGTTTTGATGTCTGATGACATAAAAAGCTGGGCAGTTCTGCTGTTCAAGAGTAGGAATGAATAAACCTCTTCCTAGTAGACTGAGGCATCTTAATCTTGTGTTTTATTACTTCTTCTATCTAGAGATCTTGAATACTTTTCTTCGTAGATAAAGATACCCACACTTGCATGTCAGCGAACTAGCAAGAATAAATGTTCGTCAGAGTTTTGTGTTAGCTGTTTCTTTTATAAACTCCCCTGTTTTGCAAGCGTCTGTATACTCTAATATACTACCCTCTCCACCCATAAATTACAATTACGTTTCCAGTGACACAGCCTACAATTTGTCAAAATCATTTCTTTGGCCTACAGTGCTAACTGTAGATTCCTGACATTGATAGTAAAAGCAAGATTGTAATATCATTTAAATAATTTGATTTTTAAATAATGTAACAGTTTGGGACCATTATGAATTAGTGCAATTCATGTGTGTTTGCAGTAAAGCACCCTGTAAAGAATATAAACCACTATGTGCAACCAAGTAGACATTAAATTGGGGAAACACAAGTGTATAGAATTAAATAAAGTGTATTAATTTTAATTAGATTTAAACCTTTGAGTTTTAAATCTACTTTTAATCAATATAATGAGGTAATAAATACCTATTCTTCTTTAAAATGAAGCATCAATAAGTAAATTTTATTTTATTTAACATTTCAAGTATAAATCTAAATGACATCCTTTTCCTAAGGCAGAAATTTCCACCTAGATAAATGGTGGAAATACATCTTTTTATTTTATTACATAGCAAAGAATGGATTTTATATCAAAAATCCTTGTGACGAGGTGCTCTTTATTCTTACTGATGAGAAAATAATTTAGTTTCACAATAAAAATAAGTATAAAAAAAACTAATTTGGTAATCTGTGTCAATTTTGGTGAATCTGAAACTGATCATTTCCTGTATATTTAACTACATTATTCAGGATTGAAGAGAACAAAATATACCAGCAAAACTAAATCCAATGATTAAAATACAGAGGTGTTTAAGACAACAAACATAATATTGTGAAAAAGGTGGATTCCTACTAATGATTACATTTTACATCCTTGAAGGCAGTGCTTTGTAATACCATGCTTACTCTTGAGTTTACCTGTAGTTTGGTGGCATCCTTGTATACATACAGAAAATATAAAAGTAAAATCAAATTTTATTTTCTAGAAGTTATTAGTATGAGTTTTCAAAAAAAAATAAAAACACCGTACATCTTAACAAAAAATAGGAATTTGTCAGTAGAATAAGGTTTTATGCTGTTTTTGTTCATATTTTGTTGTTATTGTTTTGTTTTGTTTTCAGAACACTTTTTTTTCACTATGTAAAATTTATTTTTATTTTGTTATAAAAAGTGTATACCTACTCTTAAATCAGTTAATTTATGAAACCATTCTCTTTTGTAGAACACACATTGGCATCGAAACAGTTAAAGAAATGTAATGGCTATCTACAAAAAATTAGTTTCGATTTGTTATATTCCCCCCATATTTTGAGATGGCACACGTAAAAGAAAATTAAAATTTTCAAACATTTTGTATTTAGCAATTGAAAAAAAAAGTACACTGTTTCCCTGCTATGGTCTTTATAGAAAAGATTTAACGTTTTAAGAAAAGAAAAAAAAAGGTACTAAGATAACCATGCTGTAATCTTTTAACAGCATTTTTATATAGAGCAATTTGAACTGGCATGCAAGCAACTTCTCTTGTTGTCACATACCTGTATTCAGAGAAAATTACACCCATTTTATAGAAAAATCCCAATACATATACTGCAATAAGCTTAAAGCAATGTTAAAAAGACCAGTGTGAATGACACACAAAACTGCTTCTTTATAAATTAACTGAATTCCTGATCATTAAGTAGGCACAATGAGATCCAGTCCTTAGGGCTTTGCTCTCTAGAAGAAAACCTTTAAGTAATTTTTAAAAACCTTAGCATCAGGCTGCTGAAGAGCTTGACAAAGCTCCTGAGTTATTTCTGGAGCTACTTGCAAGAAAGGCAGGTATTCTTGTTGAAGATACTAGGACACTTTTTTTTAAAAGATTTATTTACTTATTTATTTGAGAGAGAGAGAGAGCATGTGTGAGTGGCGGGGGGGTGGGCAGAGGGAGAGAATCTCAAACAGACTCCCTGCTGAGCATGGAGCCCTAACATGGGGCTTGATCTTACCTTGACCTGAGCCAAAAGCAAGTTGGCCGCTCAACCAACTGAGCCACTCAGGCTCCCCTTGTTCTGTTTTTTTAATGCAAACAATATTACTGAGCACAGTAGTTCAGCACGTTACTGAACTAGAAAGAGAGTATGTACTGTAATACAATTTCAACTTATTGTATCTGGAACAGGAAATTCCAGTTAAATCCTTTTTTCTTCTCTCTTTGTGAAAATTTGATGTGGGGAAACTTTTAAAAAACAGGACTAAGTAATAAGATTCTTTTACTGTATTTAGAAGCGTGTATTAAAATACATTTCTGCAAAGAGCAGACCCAAGTATCTACTCACTAACAGTCCTCCTTCCACTCGGTTGATCGTGATGAAGCACAGGAGATTGGTATGTGAGTTAATTTGCTTTCTGGCAATAAATACCCATTTTCCTTAAAGGTGTAATCATAGATTAATGAGGAATGTGCTACTTGCATTTAAAGGAAAAATAAAATCAGTTGTCAAAATTGATTTATGCACCATCAGGAAGTTAACTGGAACAAATGATATTTCTAACTTGGGAAAAATAAACAGAATAGAACAAACATACCTTTTTTTTTTTTTTTTTTTTTTTTTTAGCCCATACTTATTATATTGAGAGGGACTTTTCATGTCCCAGAATTGGTGACTATAACTCAAAATTGAGGACAAAGAAGAGTCAAGTATCCCATTGTATATTCGCCTCCCCTTTCCATAGAAAGAGAAGATCAGAGAGGGTATGGATAGAGTAGCACAGTGCTCTTGCACCTACCCCCAACCACGTGAGGGGAAGTACAAAAGAATTACCTATTACTTGTGGAGAATAGGAAATTCTGCAGGAAGCAGGAACTAGCATCTTGTTCCCTAGTTAGGCTTTTGCTTATGTAGTTTCCTGTGATTATTTGAACATGAAGAAAAAAGAATTAAAGAAAAATGGTAGAGCTAGAAAGCAGCCTTCAATCCCACACATGGGATTTTCCACAGAACAATTGATAGCTTAAAAAGATTTGAGCCATATTTCTGGTACCCCATCTAAGTGTGTTGGCCACAAGGTAAGGAAACTCAAGAAGCTAGACTGTAGGATATACCACTGGGGAAATAAGATGAGGGAAAGTGGAAGAGAGTTTCTTGCTTACCAGTGATCATATACCAAGGCTACCCCACACTCCCCATAAAGGGTATTCACGTGTGCCTACAAGACCCCTTCATAGATGACGGTGATGGCCAGTTAGAGTTACTTTGAAGAGCAGCAACATCCCAGGAAGAATAAACCTGAGCTGGTAAGATTGGAGTTTCAAATTGGGTGGAACTGAGCTTTTTAATAACTGAACATGATTTGAAAGAAAGGGCTCGCCCAAGACATTATTATAAGACAGAAATGGGGGATTTGACAGGACATGGTTGAAGGCTACAAGCTCTTGAAGACTTTGATGTGTGGTTTGTAATTTATTTGACTAGACATTTTTTTTTTCCTTTCTCTTAAGCAATCCTCTTTCCTTCCACTTCCCTTTTTAAAAAAATTTTTCTTACTTAGACATTTGTTTAGGGTTTAAAATTCATACACAAGCTTTGTTTTCTTATAAGTTGCCCCATCAAAGTTTTTCCAAGGGTCTCATGACTATGGTTTTGGGGGCATGAATTCTACAGCATGTCCCTTTATTCAGGGGAATAGACATCTCAAAAAGGTTCTTTCAAGTAGCAAACGTATACTGATATTCCATAATCCATATATTGTCTTAATAGAATATTTTATTTTCATATTCCTATTATTGTTTTCTATCTTTTTCTACTAATACCTTTATGAACTGCTGGAGCCGTCAATTATTTTGAAAATGAAGGTGGACATAAACCTATCTAGGAAGGACTGATTACCATTGAGTTTTCGGTAAAAATGGTAGAGCAGCCTTAAAAGGGTATGAAATAAACTAGACTGTACTATTTTACAGGTTCGAGTATACTTTGAGGTTGACAGTAAATGCACAAGCCAATTATTTTCCCTAAAAGTTCATTTGATTAGTGTACACACATCTTAAATCTTCATTAAATGGCTCTTTGTAATTTTCACTAAGCTTTCCATTCTGTGCTTTTTGTCCCTAATATCTTTTGTGTTTTTACTGCTGCTGAGGTTAAATTTATTTCATGTCCATTAGCGATTGAGGAACTCAGTGATTTCTTTTTTCTAATTCTAATTCTAATGGCAAATTCATCATAGGGAAAGTAATTGGTTAGACCTAAAAAATGATTCTGGTGAGGGAGACAGGTATTATATAATTAGGAAAGCTGAACATTTACTAATTAAGCATGAATAACATTGTTAGATTATTCTTTGTTCATTTAACCAAACATTTATTAAGCACTTACTCTGTGTCAGAATGGATGTCAGGGTCTCAAAAATATAGCGGTAAACAAGACATGATCCCTTTCCTCATGTGGCTTATTTCACTGGGGAAGCAAGACATTAAGGAGTAATTAATACAATTTAGTGTTATAGTATCATGAAAAAAGTACAGCCCTGCAAAGCTGAGAAAGTAATGAGTAAGCTGTAGGTCAAAGAATGAGTAGAGTGTAGGAGATAGAAGGAACAACATTGTGAAAAGGCCAAAGTATAAGAAAGAGTTTCTTGTTCAGGGTAAATTAAGGAGTGCTCATGGCTAGAGCACACAAGAGAAAGAAGAAGTCCTTTAAACATTTTCAACAGGAGAGTGACATGAACTGATTTGAGATTTTGAAATTCACTCTTATGACAGCACCATAAATTGATTTGTAATGGACAATACTGGAGGCAAGGAGGCAAAAAGATGGTTTAGGACTATTTTAAGAGTGTAAGAATTGATGGAGAAAGGGACAAGTAGTGAGTTCCAGAGCCACTTAGATGGTGGAATTAAAGAATTCTCTTTATAAGAACTTTGGAAATATCTTTTTATTTATGTAATTGTTTTCCTCCATTCAAAAATAATCTTGAATTAATTCTGCCTAGAAACATAAAGTAAGATAAGACGAAGAGAAAATTTAGGGAGAGTAGTAAGTTGAAGACAAATAAATGTCTTTTTTACACATCTATAGGCCATAAAATGCCCTTTTTAAAAATTGAGACACAACTGGCATGTAACATTACATTAGTTTCAGGTGTACACCATAATAATTCTATATATATAATTTTATTTTATTTATTTTTTTAAAGATTTATTTTTTTGTCAGAGAGAGAGCATAAGCAGTGGGAGCTGGAGGCAGAGGGAGAAGCAGGCTCCCCACTGAGCAAGGAGCCCGATGTGGGACTCAATCCCAGGACCCTGAGATCATGACCTGAGCCGAAGGCAGATGCTTAACCAACTGAGCTACCCAGGCATCCTGTAGAATTATACATATATATATATATATATATATATATATATTGAGAGAGAGAGAGAGAAAGAGAAATGATCATGACAATAAGTCCATCCATCACCACACATACTTATAATTTTTTTTCTTGTAAGCAGAACTTTTAAGATTTACTCTCTTAGTCGCTTTCAAATATATAACATAGTATTATTGACTATAGTCACCATGCTATGCATTATATTCCCAGGACTTATTTATTTTACAACTTAAAGTTTGTACTTTTTGTTCACTTTCACCCATTTCACCCACCTCCCCACCTCCCACCTCTAGCAACCACTAGTCTGTTCTCTGAATCTATGAGTTCATTTTTTGTTTCTGTTTTTTTAGATTCTACATATAAATGAGATCATATGGTATTTGTCTTGGTCTGACTTATTTCACTGAACTAATATCCTCAAGGTCCATCCATGTTGTCACAAAAGGCAGGATTTCCTTTCTTATACCTGAACGGTAATTCATTATATATATTTATACCATATTTTCTTTATTCATTCATCCATCTATGAATACTTAAGTTGTTTCTATGTCTTGGTACAGATATCTTTTTGATATTAGAAATATCATTAGATATTAGAATATGTTATGTTCTATATAATTAGAAATATTTCATACATTTGCACGTTATAAGAATATTATCATGAACATACATGTACCTAGCATTTCAGATTTAAAAAATAAACATTCCACATGTTTCTGAAGCCCACGCATACTATCTCTGATTTTCCAGGACCTAGTTAGCTACAATGACAAATCCAAAATCACTTCTTTTATTTAACATTTTTATATTTGAGATTTCTCCATGATGTTTTATAAGCAGTAGTACTTAATTTTCACTGTTGTCTGTATGGATTTTATTTATTTATTTATTTATCCATCCATATTTCTGAAGGACTTGGATACTTAAGATTTTTATACTTCTTTTCTCTTACATTACCAAATCCTTTCTGTTCTACATTCAGGACCGAGTCTAGTCTGGTCCAAACTATCATCATCTAGTGGATCATTGCAGTAACCTCCTCATTGGTCAGTACCCTTTCTTCAATCTTTTCTCAGCACCGTGACCCAGGGGGATTTTTGTAAAATTTAAGTCAGAATCTTTTGCACCCATCTTTGAAATCCTCCAGTATGTGCCAAATCATCTCAAGCACAGGTCAGAGTCATTATAAACTTTTATAAATCTCTGTGTGACCCCTCTCCCTGCCGTGCTACCTCTCTGGCCTCATCTTTCTCCTCCCTCAACTCCAGTTAAACTGGCCTCCTTGCTTTTCCTTAGCTATACCAGTCATTCCTCTGCCTCAGGAAAGTACTTGTGGCTACTTCTGCCTGGACCAATATTCTCCCGGGTACCCATGTGGTTGCTGCTCCATAACTCTTAAAGAGTTTTACTCAAATGTCAACCTCTCAGTGATGCCTTCCTCAACCATACCATTTACATTCCAGTTCATTCCTAAAAATTATTTGCCTCTCTGATTTTTCTCCCTCTCACTTTTTTTTTTAAATTTATTTGAGACAGAGAGAGAGAGCAAGAGGGGAGGAGGGTCAGAGAGAGAGAGGGAGAAGCAGACTTCCCACTGAGCAGGGACCCCGATGTGGGGCTCGATCCCAGGACCCTGGGATCATGACCTGATCCGAAGGCAGACACTTAACCTACTGAGCCACCCAGGTGCCTCCAGGAGTTCACTTCTAACACATAACACAGTTTGCTTCTTTTGTTTATTGTCAGTCTTCCTTCACTAGAGGCTCCAAACAAGAAAACATTTTTGTCTTGTTTGTTAACTGCCATAACTTTTGAATCTAGAGCTCTCCCTGACACAGCCTAAGTGCTCGATGAATATTTCATGTAGGGATTAATAAGTGGGAACTGGACATAGCCATTAGTATTAAATGGCATTACTCATTTCCTACATTTCTCAAACAATTAACATGAGCAAAAAGGAGAAAATTTTGTGTATTTACAATTAGCAGAAACTTAGAGATTCTTTCTTACCTATTTGGGATATTTGAAGAAAGCATAGAGAGGTCTTCTGGGGGTAGAAGCATAAAATAGCATGAGAACAAGCAAATGATTTAGGGAAATCCATCTGAAATGTCCTTGTCTAACCCTCCTTTTCTGTTCCCTTCCAAGTTACAACATTGTATTCCCATTTCAGCCCCTGGACTTAGATTTATTATTCTCTCGAATAGCTTTTAGTACCCTTGTCTGACAATGATTTGACTCCATGCTACCTTTTGGATCTCAAACAAACTCTGATGAATTCCTGGCACTTTCTCTTACATTTCCAGCACTTTAAAAGGATTCTATGCCAAGTATCATCTTGCCAAGTAGACTATGGAGCATAACAAAGATAATTTTATTTTTGTTTGCCAAAGGGAACGATTTCTCCACCAGGAAAAATTATTTTTAGGAAGTAGTAGTTAGGTAGAGGCAGATGCAGTCAGTAGTCAGAAGTGGTCTGTTTTATTTTATTTTCCTATTTCCAAAAACATATTAGCATTAAAGAAAAAAGAGTAAAGGTTTTAGAGGCATTGGTGTAGGTTGACTAGACATGTTGAAATTGGCTCCAAAATTTAGCAATGAGGAAGGTGTAACAGGAAAATAGTGGAAGCCATTTACTGAGTGATTACTATGATTCCAACATCTGCTAAGAGATTTTTTTGTATTACTTCATTTTATCTAACCCAGTGAGGCTGGTGCTATTTTTCACAGAAGAGGTAGAGAATCACTCAGAAGTTACTTAACAACCCAAGATTGCAGAATCAGGATTCAGATCAGGTGATCAGAATTCAGGGTCCAAGCTCTTGACTCTTTTATTTTTTAAGGTTTTATTTCTTTATTTTAGAGAGAGAGAGAGAGTGCTTGTAAGTTGGGGGAGAGGCAGAGGTAGAGGGAGAGAATCTCTAGCAAATCCCCTGACCCAAGCGAGGCGGGGTTCAAGGCAGGGCTCAAGTTCATGACCCTGAGATCATGACCTGAGCTGAAATCAAGTCCAGTGTTCAACGTTCAACCAACTGAGCCACCAGGCACCCCATGGGCTCTTGACTCTTAATTGACTCTTAAGCACAATTAAGAAAGAATGAAGTAAAGTGAAGCATACCTGGAAAATATATTTTTTAAAACTTATTGAGTCTTTGAAAATATTAATAAATGTATTATCTCTAATAATCCTTTAGATAAAACTCAGGTTTTAAAATGGTTTTTTAAACCCTAAATATGATAGATATAATTCATTATCTGCTTTTATCCATTCAGAATCTACAGACATTATGATGAAATATTTTGATATTTATATATTTAGCACTTTCCTTCTTTTTTTTTTTTTTAAAGATTTTATTTATTTATTTATTTATTTGAGAGAGAGAGAGAGAGAAACAGCATGAGAGGGGATAGGGTCAGAGGGAGAAGCAGGCTCCCCGCTGAGCCGGGAGCCCGATGTGGGACTCGATCCCAGGACTCCGGGATCATGACCTGAGCCGAAGGCAGTCGCTTAACCAACTGAGCCACCCAGGCGCCCAGCACTTTCCTTCTTAAAGTGCATTTCTTGTATTTATAGACTATATAAGCTTTATTCAGAAAAAGTGAAATTTACTATAAAAAATGGGAAAGAAGAACTCTTGTATATTCACAATACATTTTTCGTTGGTTGACTTTTTTATTTCTATCCAAGGCCACTGAGCAGAACATTCCAGAAAATACAAACTGTACTTTCTGAGATAAACTTACGTTCTTTTAAAAAATACTTCTGGGGATCTCATTGAAGACCCTTTTATCATGAAGAGATATTTTTTTCTTAACTGCTACACAATTGGAAGAAAGCCATTGCTATGATATGGACAGAAATTAAGAATATATTTTCTGTGAAATCAAATTGATAAATTGACATGTATACACTCATAAATACAAAGCAAAATCAGTTACCTACCAGGGCCAAACAGGTATCATAAATGAGATGAAGTGGGCCATATTATTTAGACTATGAAACAAGTATAATATATAGCACGTGCATGACAGGATATACATAAACAGAAATTAAAATGAAATGCTATATCTTATTGGTTCATAGTCAGGATAAATGCGTTCGTTAACTGGATTATGAAGAACTACTTTCTAGGAATCTGCCATCTTTCAAACATATATTGTGTTAGTTTCAAAATTTTTGTAGTAATTCATTGTAGTATTTGTAAATAATATCATCATTTAGAGCACCACACATAGACTTCTTTGAACTGTGCTTACCAATTCTTCCTGTAGGGAAACCAGATTATGTATGAAAATTGTCTTTTTAACCGCATTCACTGTGTTTTCCTCTGTGTGTGTGTGTGTATGTGTGTGTGCTTGTGTTGCAGAGAAGGCCAGCAATCGCCAGAACAGTGGCAGAAGATGTACGGGAGATGCTCTGGCAATGAAGTTTACCACATTGTTTTGGAAGAAAGTACATTTTTTGCTGAGTACGAAGGAAAGAGTTTTACATATGCCTCTTTTCATGCACACAAAAAGTATGTTTCTGCTTCCAGAGTGGACTTAAAATATAAATCAATCACACCCTTTAAACACAGGTTTCTAAAATACAGCCCATATTGGTGCTCACGAGTTGCAAATTTTTAACATAATTACTGAGACATTTGAACTCTGAACTTCTGTATGGTCTTTACAAGTTAGGAGTGTTAGGTATACAGTATAATTTAGTAGGAATATTGACTTTAGTAACTTTTAAGTTATCTTTAAAATATTTTAATCCATTAAGAATTCACAAACGCATGAAAATGAATCTTCTTTAGAGATCTAATTTTAAAGTGCTGATTAAAAATGTAGACAAAGTCATAATAACATTTATAAAATCTAGACATTTAAAAAAACTTGCTTTGGCCAGAGAAATAAGTTAAAAAGTAAACAATTGTACCTTCTAATTCAAACATGGAACATAATATTTTTCCTTTTTGAGAAAAATTATTTACTAAAGAAACACTGTATGTTTATAATGAAAGTAATATATTATCAGTATTATAAATATATTGATATAACATTTTTAAGGTTTGTATATATCTAGTATATTCCACTAATCTAATATTTAATGTATTCCACTTTAATTCTCAATACAATTCTATCCATACATATACTTTTGATGTTTAAAAAATATTTTTAAGCTAGATTTATTTGTAACACTATAAGACATATTGAAATAAAAACATTCAGGACATTTTGTGTTTGGAGCATAACCTGAAAAAGTATAAGAGAAATTTTTAGTATCTATTACATTTAGTCGTTGATATTCTCCCAGTTAAGCTGTGCACCTATTCAGACTATTACTTTTTTTTTTTGTAAAATTCAGAGTAAACCAAATATGGTAGAAACAGAACAAAAAGAAATTTAGGGACCCTGATTTTTTCCTCATGTGACCTTGGGTAAGTTTCTTCTTCTTTTAGGCCAATGACTTTTAAGCATTTTTGACTAAAGTCATACTGTTTTATATTTTTTGGCCAAGTGAAAATATACATTTATGGTAAGACTCAATACACACACACGCAATTTATAAAAAATTCTTACCCTTACTAATGATACACACCCTGATGTTTTTCATTATTTTTTTTCTGGTCTTCATTAAAAAAAATATATATGTCATAATCAACTAAATTGATTTCACCACACACTAAGGACATAGTTTCTTTTCCTGGAAAAACAGGAAAGTTTTGAGAGTCTTGAGAGTCTTTTTTTTTTTTTTTTGTCTTGAGCATCTTGAGTCTTGATCTTTCAGGATCTTTTCAAGCTTTAAAATGCTGTGATTTGGGGTTTTAATTTTCCTCTGCCTTATAATAGTTTACTAATTTTCTTACATATACAAACTTAAAAACAAACAAAAAACATAAGAGCTTTGCTGAATTATAATTCTTAAACTTTTATTTATTTATTTTTTTAAATTAAGGTTTGGCGTCTGTTTGATTGGTGTTCGGAGGGAAGATAATAAAAACATTTTGCTGAATCCAGGTCCTCGATATATTATGAATGCTACAGATATATGTTTTTATATTAATATTACCAAAGAAGAGAATTCAGCATTTAAAAACCAAGACCAGCAGAGAAGAAGCAATGTACCAAGGTCATTTTATCATGGACCTTCTCGATTACCTGTACATAGCATAATTGCCAGCATGGGTATGTATACATAAATTTGAAAATATCACTAGTTTCTTTCTTTCTTTCTTTTTCTTTCTTTCTTTCTTTCTTTCTTTCTTTCTTTCTTTCTTTCTTT
>NW_022589729.1:17390032-17605636 GCF_004348235.1 Phoca vitulina | reverse complement strand
TTTCTTTCTTTCTTTCTTTCTTTCTTTCTTTCTTTCTTTCTTTCTTTCTTTCTTTCTTTTCTTTCTTCTTTCTTTCTTTCCTTCTTCTTTTTAAAGATTTTATTTGTTTATTTGAGAGAGCGAGAACGAGAGAGATCACAGAGGGAGAGGGAGAAACAGACACCCCACTGAGGGGAGAGCCTTATGCAGTGCTCAATCCCAGGACCCTGAGATCATGACATGAGCGGAGGGCAGATGCTTAACCTACTAAGCCACCCAGGCGCCCTAGTTTCTTTCTTTAAAAGACATAATAAATATCCTTCAATGTTTGTTAAAATTTCAAAGTCAAACTTAGAAACTAATTGTGTATATTATAAACTTGGTGTAACTAAGTATACAGAACAAAGTTTCTAAGCTATTAAACTGGTAAGAAATTAAGCTAATTTGGGATGCCTGAGTGGCTCAGTCCATTAAGCATCTGCTTTTGGCTCAGGTCATGATCCAAGGGTCCTGGGTTTGAGTTCTGGATCAGGCTCCTTGCTCAGCAGGGAGCCTTCTCCCTCTGCTGCTCCCCATGCTTGTGCTCTCTCTCTCTCTCACTGTCTCTCTAACAAATAAATAAATAAAATCTTTTAAAAAAAAGAAATTAAGCTAATTCAAAATTGTCAACAATGATTTCATATTTCTGATTAGAATATAAGCACCTGACACTTTTATAGTTCTTTTTAAGTTCTGTATCCAGTTATCAACAGAGGGTATTTCAGATATTCTCTGTTTTTCTCAAAACTCTTCTTCCATCCTCCATCTCATTCTCACCATTGAACTTGGCTTTTATGACACAGAAGTTAAAAAAAAAAAAAAAAGGGAATAGATCCAGACAAATAAGAATTTCCTTTAAATTTTGCCACCAAACCACCTATGAACCTACAAACATTCATTTTTGTCACAAGGATAATGTGTCCTTTCTTTTAACTCTTAGTATTTTTTAAAAGATTTTATTTATTTATTTATTTTAGAAAGAGAGCAAGAAAGTAGGGGAAGGAGCAAAGGGGGAGGAAGAGGGAGGGGGAAAGAATCTCAAGCCGACTCCATGCTGAGCGCAGAGCCTGACACAGGGCTTGATCTCACAACCCTGAGATAATGATCTGAGCCGAAACCAAGAGTTGGTTGCCTAACCAACTGAGCCACCCAGGTGCCCCAACTTTTAATATTTTAATAGTAATGACTTCACTTACTACCTACTCTGGGACCTTTTTATTTTAATTCATCCTTATTACCTAACTTTATTTTTTTTCAAAATCATTGGCTCATTTCTCCTCCCTTTGTCTGTCTCTGTGTGTCTCTCTCTTCATATCTCTACACACACACACACACACACACACACACGTATGCACACACGCTCACAGACACACATACCTGGACCTCTTGGCTTGACATCTTCACAGGTAAAGTCCTTGAAAGAGTTGTCTTCAGTTGCTGGCTTGAAATCTTATTGTCCCCTCATGCATCTGCCCCGTTTCGTCTGAAATCTCTAGTCATTATATCACTACTCTGGCAAAGCCACCACTCTGTTTGTCACTAAATCCAGTGGACATCTTCACAGCATAGGATGGTATTGACCATGTGCTTCTGCTCCCACAGATTGAGTTGCCCTCCAAAAATTGATGATTCTTTTATGTAAATCATTAACTTAAATTTCTCTTCACAACAATATACTGGTTATGTATTTCTGTCTGGATGTGTCACAGGGAAAACCAACACAGCATATTCAAATTGAACTAATCTTTCTGCCTTCATTCAAAACTACTTCCTCCTCCATTTTTTGGCTAAAAAACAGATGACACGTTACAATTTGTAAAGTCACAATTCTGACTTTTCACTGTTCCTCTCCTCTCGTACCTCGTAATTCACCCAATTCTATTAAATCAGAGTATCAAGTATCCCTGAGAGTCATTCCCTTCTTTCTGCCAATGTCTGTGTGATCATGGTCTGAATGTCCATCATCCTTCCCCTCAACTGCAGGGTCACCCCCCGCCCAAGCTTCTCTCCATGCCTGCATGCTGTCCTGCACTCTTCTCCACCTTGTAACCAGAGTTATAATTTTTATATAATTTTGATAATATCATTCTCCTGCATAAATCATTTGAATTGCTGGGGTGCCTGGGTGGCTCAGTTGGTTAAGTGTCAGACTCTTGATTTCAGCTCAGGTCATGATTTCAGGATTGTGAGATCAAGCCCCACGTTGGGTTCCATGCTTAGTGGGGAGTCTGCTTGAGATTCTCTTCCTCTCTCTCTCTCTCTCTGCCCCCCCACCCCGCATGTGTACACTCTCTCTGTCTCTAAAATAAATAAATCTTTTAAAAAAATAAATCATTTGAATTGCTTCTTATTATCCAAGGGAAAAAATCTAAATTTTATAATATTACATGGCTTATGATTTGGATGACCAAAATTTCTTGTTTGCATGAGGCACTCCCAGTTGTCCCAGGACAGTCCCAGTTTATATACATTATCCTGGTGTCATTATTAAAGACCGCCCCCTTTGATTCTCAAGAGTATCCTAGTTTGTAAGATAAATCACATAGTCACTTTACTTAAAGTTTTTTTTTTTTTTTAGTAATTCCACCTTTATTTTCTAGTACTGTATTTTACTATCCCTTCAATTGCATTCCTAAGTCCCATTCGTACTAAATTCCTTTCAACCTTCACTAAATGGTTTTTCGCCAGTGAACCTTAACACATGAAGTTTCTTCTGACAGGTCTACTCCCCAGCCCCCAACTTTGCCTAGGTAACTACTTCTAATCCTTTGTATCTCAGTCTCAATATCATTCTTTCTGAGACATATTCCATGGCCCTGCTTGGACTGTGTTAGGTAACCCTGTTTGTCATTGACATAGCATATTATTTTTTTTATAGTAGTCCTACTTATTTTTTTCCATTATTAACAATTACTTACTGAATACCTGATATGTGCCAGACACTCATAAGTTTTTGTGATAAATTAGTGAACAAATACATAAAGATCCCTAGCTCACGGATCTTATGTTCTATCATAGGGAAGACTGGCAATAAACAACACATAAAAAATAAGGAAATAATTTAGTGTGTTAGAAGGTGATAAGTAATAAGAGAAAAGAAAGAAGGCAACTGAGCTAGTAAAAGGGTTTATGAATTCTGGAGAGACTGAATTTTTAAATGAGGTGGTTAGCAAGCCTCATTGAAAAGATGATATTTGAGAAAATATTGAAGAAAATGAAAGAATTAGCCTTGTGGATATCTGGAGGAAGAGCATTCCTTACAGATAATAGCTACTACAAAGGCTTTATGGGAAGCCTGACTGAGTGTTCCAGGAACAGTAAAAAGGTTCTTGTGACTCAAACACAGTGGGCAATGATCGGTTATAGGAGATGAGGTAGAAGAGGTAAAACAGGACAGATTGTGTTTGGGCTTTTACACTCAAAGTAAGGATTATTTTTTCTACTCTGAATGAAAGAAAGTCATTGCAAGTTTTAAGCAGAGCAATGGCATGATCTCACCTATGCTAACCTATGTTTTAATACAATCACTTTGGCTGCTATTGAGATCCTTGGTTTGGCCCAAGGATTAGAGTACTTTCAAATGGAGGTGGTAAGAAGGAGAAAATTCTGGGTATACTTTGAAGATAGAGTAACCAGGATTCACTGATGATTGAAAGTAAACTATGAGAAAAAGAGAAGTGTGAAGAACCCCAAGGTTTTTGGTTTAAGCAACTGGAAAAAGGGAATGGCCATCCACTGAGATAGGGAAGGCTTGGGGAGTGCAGGTTTGGTGGGAAACAGGGGTAAAAAGTTCAGTTTGAGACACACTGAACTTCAAATGTTTGTTAGACATTGAGAGGAAGATGTCAAATGGGAAGTTAGATATAAAAGTCTAGAGTTCAGGAAAGAGGTATACACTGATAAAGTAAATTTGGGGTTCCTGAGCTTATGTATTATATTTAGAGCTATGAGACTGAACAAGATCATTGATGAAATGAGTATGGACAGAAAAGGGATAAAGACAAAGGACTAAATCCTACAGGATATCAACATTAAATATCAGGGAGATGAGAAGAAACCAGCAAAAGAGACCAAGAAAGAGCCACTGGCAAGGAAGTGGGAAAACCTGGTGAGTGTGGTGTCCTGGAATCCAGTGTATCATGATAATGGAGTGATCTGCTACATCAACGGCCACTAATAGTTCAAATAACATGAGAATTGAAAACTGGCAATTGAATGTAACAAAACAGTGACCGTCACTCTTTCATTGGAGAGGTAGTAGAAAATGGCAGATCAGAGGGGTTTATTACAGAATGGTTGAATTTATGGTTGACAGAGTTGAATTTAAACAGGAATTTAAACAGGGTTTGCTTTTTTTTAAATCTATTTTTTTATTAACATATAATGTATTATTTGTTTCAGGGGTACAGGTCTGTGATTCATCAGTGTTACACAATTCACAGCACTCAACCCTCCCCAATATCCATCACCCAGCCACTCCAACCCTCCCACCTCCCTCCACTCCAGCAACTAAACAGGGTTTGCTTTTGCCAAGAATGTAAGGGAACAAAAATGTGGCAAGGGAACCAAGAGTATATGCAAGTAAATAATCATAATGCCTAAATAAGGAGTTTAAGATGGGTAAAAAGAGAAGACAGAACATGAAGGGAGTGAGGGAGATTATTCAAACTTGATCTTATAACTAGAAGTTTTAGAAGAGTAAAACCTTAGCTGAAGTTGAGACACAAATGAGAATGACCTGAAAAGATAGGAAATAGTGGTGATTAGAGGATGAATGTGTGAAATGAATAAATGCAGTGAGGCTGTTAATGGTTATAACAAGGTCTAAAAAGTGCGGAAGTGAGGGGCCTCAGATGAAAATGATTTCTTTAGTGAATTCGAGGAAGTGAGAAGGCTTACCTATCTGTATTTTTAACACACTGGATGAGGCAGGAATAGTGTTGTGAATTGAATTGTGTCCACCAAAATTCTTATGTTGAAATCCAACCCCCAGTACCTCAGAATGTGACCTTTATTGGAGCTAAGGTCTTTACAGAGGTGATCAAGTTAAAATGAGGTCACTAGGGCAGGCTCTAATCCACTATGACTGGTCTCCTTATAAGAAGAGGAAACTAGGACACAAAGACACCTCCAAGGAAGACAATGAGAGGGGACATAGGCAGAAGATGACCATCTACCAGACGAGTAGTTAGGCCTGGAACAGACCCTTCCCTCACAGCCCTCAGAAGGAACCAATCCTGCCAACACCTGGATTTTAGACTTCCAGCCTCTAAAACTGTAAGGCAATAAATTTCTGTTTTTTAAGCCACCTGGTCTGCGGTACTTCATTATGACAGTCCTGACAAACTAAACTGACTAGAAACATTAAGAAATAAGTAGAATGACATAGGATCAGTCACCAAACAAAGCAGTGAAAGATAGTGGTGATAGAATCAGAAGATCTGGGATACAAAGCTGGGATTTTAGAAAGGATAAAAGGAAAAGAGTCTGAAAGAGTCAGAACACTGAGGGTATTTACCCACCACCTTTTTAAAGGGCTGAGGGGAAGATGTCATGGAAGAATCAGTTTTTGTTAAGCAAAGGAAATGTTCAAAGAAGAGCTTGTTTCTGTAATTGTAACTACTTTTTGAATTGTGTTTTCCCTGCTAGATTCTAAGCAGAAAAAAAGGAACAAGTTTGTTGAAACTCTCATGTTTGTTTGCAATCAGGGAATTGAAGGATTTCTTCTATGATAAGTTCTGTTTTCTCTCTGAATTCAGCAATGTGGTCATCTGCAGAGGATAAATATTATACATATGAATTTTAACTTAAAACCTTAGGATGTAAATCATGGCTTTTCCCTATTTTTGTAAATCAAATTTATAAAATTTAATTTTTAATCAATTCCACATACCTACTAAATAGAAAATTTAATCTTATTTTCTCTAGGATCCCATTCACCTCTTACCCAAAGATAGAATGAATTATAGATTAATCCTTATTTATGGTGCTAAAAAATTGGATAAGCATAGAGTTTCTGATGGCAACAATCTTTACCTTCGCTCTGATGTTGGAATTGCTGAGTACTGGTCCCCACATCTTTTTCTCAGAAACAGCAGTTCTGGGAATGTTCATATATTCCCATCACATGAAGGCTTCCCCACGAACAGACACACTAGGCTTCCCCTCCCGCTAATCTGAGTTTTGTGTATATGAAGAGGTACAAGTCTCTGAAACTTAAATTGATTTCAGTTTTGAGAAATACTCGGATATTTTCACCAGACTTGTGCTACCAACCCTCACCCTCAAAAACATTTCCTGTTTATCCCTCCTTCGGTGGAGACATGTAATTGTCTCAGAGGTTTTAGAAATCAGTTGCTGACCTCTCTTTCCATGGTACAGAGAAAGAGATGCTAAAATCCATTAGTTTTATTCCCCCTTTAAAAACTTCTGCTGTAATAGTAAAGGAGATGACAAGGTCAGAGGTTTGAGAGAAGTGGCGAGTGTTTTAATAGGTGCTTCAAATGGGACAAAGTAAGGTCTAAGGGGTTTTAGACAGATGACCAGGTATTAGTGCGTAAATGAAGTGAGTGGTAGAGAAATATGATGGCACTCATCGGTTAGACTGTATTATTTTCTTCAGAAGGGGAGAGATATCAGCTTTCCATAAATTGATGTTTAAATTAATTTTGAAATTCCAATAAAAAAATCCCAAAGGAATTTGTTTCTTCTGTTTACTATTGACTATCCCCCAGTATTCAAAAGCCTTAAACTATTTAGGTTTTGCTGTTACTACTGCCTCAAGGTATTTCCACAGTTTGAGTACTATTGTCTTTTGAGTGAAAAATCAAAGGTCATGATTGCAGAGTAGCCTTCCCGACCACCGACCACCTGGTGAAAATTCATTCCTTCTCCTGCTCCCAACCCCACTGTTCTTTACCACATCATTTTGTTTTATTTTCTGCATGGTATTTATCATTATCTAAAATGACTTTTTTCATTTATTTGTCTACTTGGTTATTTTAAAGATAAACCCTTATGTGTAGAAGCATTTTCTCATTCCCTGCATATCCCAAGTGCCTAGGATAGTGTTTTCCATGCAGTAGGTAATCAATAAATATTTGTTGAATAAATATAAAATATTAATGGTTTTAATATAAAAAAAGTGGTTACAAATCAGCAAGAGAATAAGAACAAAATGGGGGAAAAGGATATAATGAGAAATCCACTATATTGAAAAGGCCAAAATTTTATTTGTTAATTTTAAATAAATGTAAATTGAAACAAGGTATTTTTTTCACTTTAGATTCCTAAGTATTTCGGTGTCCCACAAATCTTATGTTTTGTGCAATAGAACTAGACTCAGCAAATACACTTTGCACAAATGCAGAATTTTTTTAATCCGTGTAGGCAAAAATGTCCACATGGGAAAGAAATAACCTGTAAGATTAAAGGGTAAACAATAATATATTTACCAGTTATAATGGTTGTATTTCATTTTGATCATTAAATGTTGATTATCATCTAGGTGGCAAATGCTTTGATGGATTTTTATGTTTCCTTGTTGCAGGTACTGTGGCTATAGACTTGCAAGACACAAGCTGTAGATCAACAAGTGGCCCCACCCTGTCTCTTCCTACGGAGGGAAGCAAAGAAATCAGAAGACCTAGCATTGCTCCCGTTTTAGAGGTTGCAGATACATCATCAATTCAAACATGTGATCTTCTAAGTGATCAATCAGAAGATGAAACTACAGCAGATGAAGAAATTTCCTCAAACTTAGAGTATGTTTAGATATTCTAGAACAGTTTAAGATTTACTAGAATTTGTGCTACTATGGGGCGCTAATGTCCTTACCTTTTGTATATCGTAGAATCAATTCCACATACTTCTACCAGAACACCCTTCCTATTAGCCAGTATTTCCATTACCTATAAAGTATTTTAAGACCTCAAATTTCTGGCTTCAACATATATTTCCAGGATCAGTTTTCTCTAAATTATATTTTATCCTTAAAGAAGAAAATATATAAATCAGTATTTTCATGATATAGGATGCATTTTCATGATTGTGTGTTTTTGTTAATTATATTGTACTTTCTACTTTTAATTTATTTCCTTCCATGTCCATATTAAAGTTCGGTCATTATTCAACGACATGTAGTGCAGGTTTCCACCATTAAGCTTCCCTTCCTCATCTTAGCGTTCAGAGGTATTTTTCATATGGTATACACCAATAATATTTTGAATGAATGAATACATGAAGTACTAGTTCTCTTTACTATGCCTCCATAATACATAGTGCCAGTGTCCATGCTATTAATCACATTTTAATCTTCAGTAAGGTTTGTTTACTTGTCTTAGTCACATATTAATATTGCTATTTCTTGAGGAAAGCACAGTGGTCAGCAGTCTTGAAAATGGAGTCTGAAAGAGTTTATTTCCCATGTAAGTTCCACCCTGTACTGGTGATGTGCAAGTGACTGATTAAACAATCTGAACCACAGTGTCTATTTCTGTAAAGGGGGTATAATTACTGCCTCATAATGTTCAGATGTAGATTAATTGAGATAATGGAGAAGTGCTTAGGACACTGCTTTGTGCTGAGTAAGCATTCGATGAGTAATAATTACTAGGAGGTGTAGTAGTACTTACTAGTAGTAGTGGTAATGGCAGTGGTGACACCATTTAAACACCAGTCCCAATATCTTTCATTTGATAGATGTTCAGTTAATGTTGATGTTAATGTTGAACTAAAATGAACTGAAATATAATTGAAACTTAAAAAAAAAAAAATCCTTCTTTTAATCCTTCACACTTTAAAAAAAATTTTATTACAAGGAAGTTTGATGTTCCTGCAGAACACAATCCACTCTCCAAGAAGTCAATAGTACCCAAATTTATTTGTGAAATATTTGATGGGAACAAGGAGAGGTTTGACTGCCAGTATATTTCTAGAAATGATGTTGTGTGGTGTGATTGAAATTCTTTCTTTACATATCCTTCTGAAAAGACTGAGAGGTGGATTTTTTTTTTTTTTAAGCAAACTGAAAAAGATATTGAAATAATAGTGGAGATTATCAACTTCTAAGTTTGCAAAATGTGCACCATCTTATCCTCCTAGCTAATAATGTCTGGAAAACAGTTTAAACTAGGTTTGAAATTTCTTGACTTTGAAGGTAATTTTTAGTGAGAAAAGAGTTTTCATATTAGATAGAGGAATTTTGCCTCTACCAAATTTTATTTCTTAATTTTCATTTATGCTGCTACTTTTTGATAGTTTTATTCTGAAAATTAATATAGTTGTGATGTGCATGCTGGTGGCTACTTTCATAAAGTCAGCAAATAATTATCTTTGATAATATTTTAAGCATGTTTCCAACAATATTCTGTTTTTAGTGGGTGTTTGAATAATTAACTGAACTGTTTACTCCTTTGTGGTTATGCATTGATGACTAATGAATATTAATGGAGTAAATCATAATAAGTCATTTCGCTTTAAATGTATTTTATAAAAATTAATATTGCAGTTTAAAAAAATCTTTCTAAATCTTTTAAACCAAGGAATGGCAAACTTTTCCTAAAAGGAACCAGCTAATAAATATTATAGACTTTATGGACCATATAATCTTTGCTGCACCAATCCAACTATTTTTGAAGCACCCATAGACGATACATAAAATGAATGAGCATGGCTGTGTTCTAAAAAAACTTCACTTGTGGATATTTAAATTTTAATTTCATGTAATTTTTATGTGACATGAAATATTCTTCTTCTTTTGTTTTTTTCCAATTAAAAATTTTTTCCCAAACATTTAAAATTAAAAAAAAAAAAGTTTTAATTCACAAAACCAGCTGATAGGCTAGATTTGGTCCATGGGTCCTAGTTTGCTTATCCCTATTCTTAACTATTTCTTTTTTTTTTTTTTAAGATTTTATTTATTTATTTGACAGAGAGAGACACAGCAAGAGAGGGAACACAAGCAGGGGGAGTGGGAGAGGGAGAAGCAGGCTTCCTGCCGAGCAGGGAGCCTGATGCGGGGCTCGATCTGAGGACCCTGGGATCATGACCTGAGCCGAAGGCAGCCGCTTAACCAACTGAGCCACCCAGGCGCCCCTCTTAACTATTTCTTTATCAAAATGTAATTGCAATATAAAGAGTTGCACCTAATTTTATAAAAATAGAGACACATGGCTATAACTTAATTGTCCAACTATGTGTGTTTTATTCAAGGCAACTCGAATATTTCATATTGTTTTACAGATATGCTAAAGGCTACCCACCTTACTCTCCATATATAGGAAGTTCACCCACTTTTTGTCATCTCCTTCATGAAAAAGTGCCATTTTGCTGCTTAAGACTAGACAAGGTAAGCAATTGTTGTTTTGTCCAAAACCAAAATTATGGCATTTTGTAATTACGTATATTTAAATAATTTTGTATAGTCTTTTGACTAAAATATGTTTAAAGAGCATTATCTTTTCAAATGTAAATGCAATACATAAAATAGTGAATTGGACTTTCTTAACTGTACTAAAGATTACCCAAATGATTTACCCTTCTACTAAAGTACCCGATTAGTCAGTCGGTCATGTTTTTAAAGAGGAAAACAAAGGTGCCAGAACCTCAAACCTATGAACTCTCAACATCGAGAGTCTCTCAAAATCACTTTGGCCAATTGTGCACTATTTATTTTGCAAGGCATTTTTGCCTCAAAACTTAATGTGGAATTGCTCAGCATGGTGAAATGAGCTTGTCTATGTGTTAGCCACAAAGATTCATTATTGACTAGATTGAAAGCTAGCATCAGTGTTGTGGTTTTTATCTCCTTTCCTAAAGATTTTATTGTAGCTCTTGATTCTTGCTCGGATGTTCTAAAGGAGCCATTCAAAACAGAAAGATTACAAGAATGCAAACATTTTTAAATCTCTTTCCCAAGATGGCCACTGGGCATGATCTGCATAAGAGCTTGTTCTCTTGATGAATAAGAAAGCAGATAAAAAGAAGATTCTCAAATCCTCCACCTCCCAGAAATTAAATTTGCTGCTAATTCTAACCAGGAATTTATTCTTTTACTCTAAATTTTGGAGTTAACAAGAGTTAAAATCCCAGCTCTCTGCTTATAGGCTTTGCAATTTGGGCAAATAGCTTCGCCATTACATTTCAGTTTCCATATTTGTAAAATGGTTGTAATTTTAATATGAGCCTCATCAGGTTCTCGTGAGAATTCTGTAAATTAGCACAAGCAAAATGCTTAACACAGTGCCAGGAAGTTAATAAATGAGTAGGCACCTAATGCGTTCTGTTAGTATTCTTGCTACTATTACTTTTTTATAGAAATAAACATCACGAAGCCTGGCTGTTACTGTCACTCTTGAGGAAGAATAGCGGAACATTAGAAAATCTTTGCCATTGCTCCCAAATATTCCTCTGTGTCCATTAAGCTGGACAGTTCCATCTTTCAATGCCTTTTTTTTTTTTTTGGCCCTTTTTTTAATTTACTGTCTGCAGTATTTGTTACTGCTGATTAGCTGTGTATTTTTGGTAACGTTAATAAATCTTAAGCTTCAGGACTCCTTCACGTGGATTGGCCTCTTCTAAGAACCTGTGATTTATTTTTTAAAATTTATAATATTTGTGTTATTCTCCTTAAAGAGGATTTCCCAAGGCCCCACAAAACCTGGATTCACTTCCGGTAGCATTTTTTTTTTTTTTTTAATTTATCAGAGAGAGAGAGCAAGAGCAGAGGGAGGGGCAGAGGGAGAAGCAGGCTGCCCATTGAGCAAGGAGCCCGATACGGGACTCAATCCCAGGACCCTGGGATCATGACCTGAGCCAAAGGCAGCTACTTAACAGACTGAGCCACCCAGGTGTTCCTGCATTTTACTTTTTAACACATAGTTCAAGAGAAAAAAACATACTGGGAGATCAAAGAGTGGAAATGATTTATCTCCAAGCAGGGAACCTGATACAACTGAAAAGCTAAACTTTCAGAAATAAGGATTGGTGAAGAAACAATAGAGGGTCTTTTAAAGCCAAAGACTCTGTCTCTCTCTCTCTCTCTTTTTTTTTTTTTTTTTTTTACCGTACTAAGAAGGCAAAGTTTCAGAATGCTGTTGACTGGCTGATGACATCTGGTATTATCCTTTATTTATTTAGCATTGGTGGCTGGAGGTAGTGGTCTGTTATGTAAATGAATGCTTACCTGGCAATCAAGAGATGGGATTAAACAGTCAATCCTACTGCATCTGTGAAGTGTGTGAGTTGGGATTACTTGCCCAGTTCATTCTACAACAGTATCAACAAACTGGTTCCTGATCAAGGTTTATCAACACTAAATTCCTGTTTTCTCCTTGTTTTGTTTTGTTTTGTTTTGTTTCTTCTAATTGAGCTACTTCTGAATCTCCTAAATTAATTCTTTTTCCTCATTTTATCTCATAAATATTGAAGTTCTTAATAATCTCAACATCACTTGTCACTCTTCTCTTTCCATGACCTCTTTGTGAGTAACCTTATTCATTCCTTCATGTGGTTGTGGATCCTACTTACATTAGTAAATCTCCAATCATACTTCCAATGAAGACTTACTCTTTCCTTTTTAAAAAATCATTTCCCCTTTTCTTCATTCTTTTTTTATGTCTTAAGTGTTCTGGATTCATTTTCCTACTGATTACAACTTTTGAAATTCTCTTACTAAAGTCCTATTAGTGTTAAGTTCTGTCAATTTCAGTTTCCCTTGAAATGTCCTTATTCTTGAAAGACAGTTTTGTTGGGTGTCCAATTCCAGGATGAGTTTTCTTTTTCTTTTAGCACGTTAGAATTTTGTTTACTGCTTTATGGGTTCCATGTTGCTATTGAATGGTAGGCCATCATTCTAGTTTGTATTCTCTGTGGGTGGTCTCTCTTTTCTGTCTGGCTCTTTTTAAGATATGATTGATTGTCTGGTTGTTTTGCACTTTTATTACCATGCGTATGAAGCTGGATTTTTATTTATTTCTTTGAATTAGGATTCACTGGAGTTCCAGAACCTGAGGACTTGAGTATTTCATTAATTCTAGAAAATCCTTAGTTAATATTTACTTGAATAGGGCTTCTTTCTGATACTTTCATCTCGTTTTCAAGTATTCTGTTTAAATATATGTTAGACATTGTCATACTACCTTCCAAGTATCTTAATTTTTCCATACTACTTTATATCTCTTTTCTTCTCACATTCTGAGTAATTACATCAACTCTGTCCTGCAGTTGACCCCTTCACATGCATCAAATGTGCAATCTAACCCATTGTTTGAGTTTTTATTTTTAATTGTTATACTTTTTAGTTCTAGAATATGTATTTCTTTTAACATCTACCTGAATATTTTAAGTAGCCTCTTGTTCTTTGTTCATACTTTAAATGTTCTTTATTTCTTTAAACATAGTAAACATGTTCATTTTTTCGTTCTGAATCTAATAACAACAAAATCTGTAGTCTTTGTGAGTCTAATTCTATTGTTTATTGTTTCTGCTGACTCATGGTGCCTTGTTCCCAGCAGCATTCTGTAATTTTTTTATTAAAGAAAAAAAGTAGAGAATATTCCAGAATAGGTGATGAATCCACAGAGAATCAAATAATCTCAACCCAAATAAAAAGAAACCCACAGAGAGGCCTAGAAAGATAAAAGAGCAGAACACTAAAACAGTTCTCCATGCAGATAATTTAGTTTAAAAGAATCTTGGTTTAATAATGCTAAGTCCAGTAAGTACTAGCTCTCTAGAAAATAGCAAAATACCCTCAAGATAATAATGAGTTTTGATAATGTATTGTTACTGTTTTGTTGTTATTATTAGTATTGGTATTTTACTTTTGTGTATTTCTATTATTATCTTGCTAGCTCAGGTATACATTTAGACAACTAGTGTTTTCTTTTTTTGTTTTTTAACAACAAAGAAATCTTTCTCGGTATCCATCCCTTTAGATGTTCAGTACTTGGAATGTTCCAAGGTCATTTAATTATAATATTATTATATTTCTGGAAATGAAAGTTAGAGGTAGATTTTTTCCAGCTTTCTTGAGGTATGATTGACAAATAAAAATTGTATATATTTAAAATATATAACATGATTTTTTTTGATATACATATACATTATGGTAATTTTTAAATATAGATACCCAGATGTCATCTAGCAATATGTTTTAGTTTACAATAGAACATGTGCACACACATATTTCTGACTTTTTCTTCCCCCATATTAAGCTACACACTTGCAATTCATTTGTCTTGGCCATGCACACCTTCACTTCTTGAAGCAGGCTGGAGAACTGGGCATAGAAAAATGTAACTAACTATTTTCAAATTTGTTATAAAATAAAGGATTTACTAGGTTAGATTAATTTTACTTTTCCATATATCCTAAATTTTTTCAGCAAATTTTAGTGGAGTATAAAAATGGCATTTCTTTGTATAATTTTTCTTCTCTAGAGTTGCCAGCATAACTACTATGAGGACGCAAAAGCCTATGGATTCAAAAATAAGCTAATTATAGTTGCAGCTGAAACAGCTGGAAATGGATTGTATAATTTTATTGTTCCTCTCAGGGCATATTATAGACCAAAGAAAGAACTTAATCCCATAGTACTGCTATTGGACAACCCGTAAGTATATTTTAAAATACCCAAACAAGAAAAAGAGTTTTTAATATTATATCAAAAATTATTTATTCTAATTTGCTTAGAATATTTTAAATCAGATACATTATGGCACATGATTCATTGGGAGATATATTTTGTGCTATGGTACAAAACAATCATTGAATATGGTTGTTTCACAAATACTCCTTAAAACATCACTGGAACACTCTGAGCTTTTTATTTAAAACTATTTTGCAAGTGGTCATCACTCAATACCAATGGGAAACATGCCATCGAAATAATTACAGTAATTTTCCTTAAATTAATCAACTAGCCTGGAAAATTTCTGCCAAAACTGGACAATTTTTTTTTGGTCTTTCTAAAGAACCATTAATTATCAACCAAGCATATTAATGATCCATTCTTATGTGGTACTATGACACATCATCATAACTTAATGTGATTCTTCCACTGTTAAAATATATATTCTATAACATAATATGAATAATTAATGCTTTACCATGATCACTTATTTTGAAAATGTTGGATTGATATACTCTTGTGAAATAAGACTACTTAAGCATTTAAAAATCCTTATGCATATATAAATGTAGGTCATGAATGCAGTGGTCAAACCCATTGTATCCTAAAATTATGATATTCTTCTCTGTGACTCAAATTGGTAGCAGATGGTCCTTAGATCAATACCATATTTTAGGATCCTCCAACTCTCCTCTTAAATTCCAAAGTGATGCAAAATTTCAGGATAAACTAAATGAGGCCAAAATCTGTTGCCTTGTCTCTGCCTTTAAATTTATCAAAAGAAGTTCTTGAAAACAAAAATATCTTTCCACTATAACTTCATAACATCATTTATAGTGAATATACTAATATGAAGACACTCATTGATGCATCTTTTTTAGTATCATTATTACAATGATAATCAACTCTAAAAATTGTGAACACTCTAGAGGTTTCAGTTGAAGCATTTTCAGATATGATGACTCAGTGACTTTCCTGATACCACTTTGGTGTCCAAGGAAAGGTCAGGTAAATATAGGGCAGGTATGGGGAAGAGAAACTTGGACCCATTGTCAGAAGAAATAAAAGCTTAATGAAACAAATCTTAGGAGGATGAAAGTTGGGTTGCCGGATGGCTATGGCAATGGAGTGGTTGTGAAACACCTCCAAGGCCTTTGAATGTATCCCTAGTTCTAGAACCTTTCTGGCAGGAAGCTCTAAGGGACTGGCTAAACTGGCACACAAGAAACGCTTAGCTGACCCTGTGAATTCTAACGCATCAGGTTTTGGCTCTTTTTGCTTATGGTGTGTCTGTTCCCTTAGGATAGAATTTAAGGCAGCGGTATTTACAAGTTGATTGCCCTAGAGCATCCCCATCTTGTATGTCTTGGATCAGAGTGGATCCTCTGAGGTCCCAGAATACAGAGAGGAAGATAGGAAGAGACTTGAAAAAGTAGAGCTGTGCTTATAGCATCCCTGAGGTAAAGCAAAGGGTAAAAGCTGACCTTTCCCCTGTTTTACATTGTTTCAAGGTAAATTTCTTGTTTTAACGTGTGAATCTAGTTGGGTTCCTGGACCTAATTTCAATACAATACAAATGTGTGTATGTGTTGGTGGGTAATTTCCGACAACCCCAACAAGCATCACTTGAGACACCAATTGGGAGTCCTACAATTCAAGTTGATTCTGACACTATTACTATCTAGGTTAAGGGTTCCAAAGGTTAAGGGTTCAGTCCTACAAGATTGCCCCCTTCCCTTCAGAAGCCAATCACAAACTTTAGCTTATATCACCTCTGTTTCTGACTGACCAGATATAGGTTGGAGGTTCCAGTGGCCCCTTTCTTGGGCTTCAAATGCTACTCACAAGTCCAGGTTGTTCAGCTATATTTATGACTGACAGACTAGAAATCAGAGTTCCCTACTCAAGTTCCATTAATTTGCTAGAACAGCTCACAGAACTCAGAGAAAAATTTTACTTACCGAATTTCTGGTTTATTTAAAAGGATGTAACTCAGGAACAACCGGAAGGAGGAGATACATAAGATAAGCTATGGGGAAAGGGCATGGAGTTTTCATGCCCTCTCTAAGGGCACCTCTATTGCCAAATCTCCACATGTTCACCAACCCAGAAGCTCCCCAAATTCCTTCCTTTGGGTTTTTATGGAGGAGTCATTACATAGACATAATTAGTTAAATCATTGGCCATTGGTGATCGAACTCAAACTCGAACCCCTCCCCCTCTTCAGAAATCAGGGGATGGGACTAAAAGTTCCAACCCTCTATTCATGGTTGGTTCCCCTGGCAACAAGCCCCCAAAAGGGGTGCTTTCCAAAAGTCACCTCATTAACATCAACCCAGTTGTGGTGGAAAGGAGCTTGTTATGAATAACAAGACACCCATTTCACTTTTATGGCTCTGAAGTGATATCAGGAACTGAGGACAAGAGAACAAATAATTTAACAAAAGATGTTCCCATAGTTCTTATCCTCAGGAAATTTCAAGCATTTTGGGAGCTATGACGCAAGAACCATGGATGATCTGAATGTCCAAATATAGATGTCTTATAAATCACAATATTGCACCTCCCAAAAGAATCTATCTCTCCAAATTTTAGAGTGGTGTTCACTCCATGGACTGCAGATAGGCTCTTCTCTTTCTTAATATCTAGTCTTACTAAGTAATCCCATCTCAGCATCACTAATACCCCTTTGTCCACCTTATGATCCCGTTGAGCAGGTGGCAGGGGCTAGCATTCCTTAACATGTGCACCTTATGTAGATTTTTGAATGGCTGTAACTAAATCAGTCCCTTTAGGTTTGGTTCTCAATAAACAGGTTGCCAAAATGCCCAATTACTGATGGATTGGTTGATTGATTGATTTGTAATTTAGAATTATCAAAGCAAGTAGTTGTTTTTATAGTCTTAATTCCTGAATCTGGTCAATCATAGAAAAACCCCAAAATTCTGTTTCTCTTAATTACTGGCAAATTGGTCAGTATTTCTGTGTAAATCTAGATGTAGCTTTTATCAGAGAGTATTTTGTTGGAATAACACCATACAGATCATTTAATAAAATTAATATTCTTTACTTCTACCCTCTGTTCATAATAGTAATAATTGTTGAACATTTACTATGTCAGTTATCATACTAGACACTTTACCTTTATTTTACATTTTATTCCCCTTAGAAATATATTCACATCATATAGTGATGATTTATCCTCAGAAAGATGTAGCCAGCAGCTTAAGATCTCAAAGTTTACAAGTTACAATGATAATTTTTAAATAAACCAGCTTATGTCTCTTTGTTACAGTACTCTTATTTTATAGACAAGGAAAAACAGACCAAAGAAATTAAATGACTATAGTCATATATATAATTCATAGTGCATTGTTCTTTCAACTATATGATCTTGCTTAATTTACAGATTTTTGATATATGAAAAAATACATTGTCAATTCTTTTTAGTAACAATATATTTTAACTTTGGATTATTTTGCATTACATATTTTCTTGCTTTTCTGATGACTTACATTCTGGACTACAAATGTTTCCATGGTGTTGTTTGTTAGATGATTTTTGTAGGGTTTCACTTTTCTTCCAAAGGGTTAGGATGAAAGTACCTGTTGTAAAGTTTATTAGCTTCCTGATGACTTCCAGAAAGTGGTATCTACCATTTTTATTTGTTGTCCTCTGCTATTTTGGTCAAGAACGAGGAAACAAAAACTAAACACTAATAAATAATGTTCCGGGAAGTTGTATGCAATCATTTTTTTTCTTAAAAATGAGATTCATCCTGCTGTGCCATGACTAGTATTTTGCAATGTATCCTACAATGTTACAAAGAAATGTGTTGCTTTCTTCTTCAAATTTTTCCATGTTGTAAGAATTTATACACTAAAGATTGTTCACACTTTTACAATTATTAGTTTAGTGGGTTTTGATTTTGTTTTAAATTTACATGAGAATTGCTGAAAATAATATTCAGTACATGACTATTTAGGAAGTTTAGTTGAAAGACCAATTAATTTAATATAACAAATAAATAATAACAGATGTCATAAGTAGGAATTTTAAAATGCAAATTAAATTGATAATATTCACAAACATAATATGTCGAAGAAAGTGTTCCTAATGTTTCCAAATAGAAAGCCTTCTAGATCTCATCTGGTAACTAAGCGGAACCCAGTCACGATGGAAAACATTTTGCACTTGATCCTGGCTCATGAGGGGTGGTCTCAGTTCTGATTGGATGGCCATCTGTTTAGTTTGGTCTGTTGTTGTGCCATACTGATTTCAAATATTTTGATTACCACCATAACCTTAAAGGTCATCTAGTCATCTGATAATATCATTTCATATAAGAGATGGAAACAAAAGTCAAAAGCTTTGGAATATATTACCCAAAGCTACACAAAGTTGAAATGCAAGATCCAGGCCTATGTCCCTATATTTTACATCTTATTTACACAATCCTTTTATTACATCAATCTTCTTTTTATATATAGTGTCAAGCAAACTTCAGCTTATTTCAAAAACAATGATAAATTGTCTGACATATCAGAGTCCTTTATTAAAGACATTCAAATTTTGAACTCATACAGATCTGAGATAAGGTCTAAGCTTATTTACCTTCTTGGTAAAAAGCCTTTTTTGCATGTTATCAGATTTCTTTAAGCTTCAGTTTTCTCATGTGTAAAATGAGTAGAACATTTATCTTAACAAGTAATGTTGAGACTCTATAAGACAGTGTATATGAAGCACTAGTGCAATATCTCACTTGGAAAAGGCAGTCAGGAAATGTCAGTTTCCCCCCTTCCTCCAATCAAGAAAGTGACATTGTCATTATTCAAACTGATGAGTGGATTTGGGTGAAAACCCAGTTAACAAACAAAGGAGATTTATTTTAAGCAGTTGAAATGAAACTCCTTATATATTTTTAAGAAATAAACTACTTAAGTATAGAATTACTAAATGCTAACAAAATAAACTGTCTCACTACATTCATTTCTTGAATTTAAAAATCAGCAATTAAGTCCATTATAGTTATTGGTTAAGTGGGAAATAATGATCTTCAACTTTGCAAATCCATGCAAATCCACAAACCTTTTCACTTCCTAACAAACACTAGCTAATTAACATTTGAATATATTGGCAATTTTATAATGAAAACTTTTGTAAGAATATGATGTTTTAGACTCATAAGCTGTCATCTTTCTTAACACAGTTACAGTTAGGATGGTGATTAATGATGTGCTCAATTTTTTCTGTTTACTAACATAAATTTTTGTGCTTGTTGAATTTTTATTTCTTTTATTACTAGTTAGATTCAGCATGTTTCATTTTGGTCTATGCATATTTATTTTGTGCTAGATCTATTTTCCTGTTAGGTTTATCTTTTATTGGTTTGAAATTTTTTTTACATATTAAGCAAATAGGATCTGTAAATTTTGTATAAGTAGCACATTTTTAAATGTTTGTTTCTTATATGTTAAAATTTTTGTGATGAGCTTTACAGTTAAATATGCAATTATTTTTACTAGTTTTCCATAATGTAATATCTAACATAGATAGGTCTTCTCTATTTAGCAATCAGATTAAAAAGTGCATACATTTTATCCTATTGCATTAATGGTTTTATTTTTCTACATTCCATTCTTCAACTGTACTTTGGGGGTGTAACATAAGAAAGGGACATTTCGTATTTTTATTAATGTTTTATGTTTTTACTTAGTGGTTTTCAATGTAAAGGTTATGCTTGCCAATTAACTTTGAATAATTAGAAAGATTAGTCTATTAAGAGCCTATGATATCATTTATGTTACTCATTAGTTATTAAGCAGTTTAGTGACATGAACACTATTGCCAATTTATTTAAATGAGCTAACATAATACATGTAAATGTACAATTGCTGTATTCTTGATAGTTCAAGTTTCATTATAAACTACCTTTATCGATAGAAGTAGTAGATAAATCTATTTGCTATGTAAGTTACATTTTGCAAAAAGTAGGGCATATTAGACTCCCTACATTAGATGTGCTTCATCAAGATTATGTATTTGCTAGGTTTCAAGGGTTTGATTTACCTTGTAACAGAGCCAAATCCATGTAAGGATGAACCATGCTATGCAATGAAAATCCTGAAGTAATTTCTGAGGATGTGTAAGATTGCTTGCACATTGTAAATACACATTTGTGGCAGAATTACATGTGGGTAAAATTCATGGGTTTCCTAAAACAAGGCAATAATATTGATGTCTTAGTAAATTTAGTGATTCATACTGGACAAAGCAACAAAATACAAAGGCCATATTTTCAGTTTTAACTCTAACAGAAGGGTTGGCATAAAGTAAGGACTTAATTTTGTCCTCAGTGACTCCAGTACTATTTATTACACAGATTTTCAGTATCTTTATTAAGTTGAATTATTCAATAACGTCATTTACTTTTGCTTTACTAAGCTTTAGAATGCAGAAGATAGCATAAAGAAATTGAAATTATCTGAATTTAAAAGAATGAGTCAGATTAAAAGTGTAGTTATTCCAGCCAGGAAATATATATCTGCAATTAATACCGAAGGATTATGGATCTATCTCAGCCACATAAGTTATTGAACTACTCACTTAATCTGACTAAAACTATGGGAGTAAAGCGAGATGAAACAAAATAACAACCAAAAAAAAAGACACAGGCAAAATGATTATTCAGATCACCACAAAATCTCTACTGCCCCAGCCTTGTGACACTTGGCATCCTCGTATACGTGCTTCTATAATCATGAGGTAGGGCAAGAGAGACATGGAGGGTCTTGAATCAGCAGTGAGAATGACACTTCTATTTTTAAGAAGCAGAACAGTGCTCAGACAGAGAACTAGAAGACATTATAAAAAGGTTGCTACTGGAACTGCTACTATTTGTTGAAAAGAATATACATCATGAGCTTTAAAGATATTTATATTCTGTGATTCACTAATATCCCTCTATGAATGTTTTGCAGTAAATGATTAAAAAACTAACGCTAGAAAAAGGTCATTCAAAGATGTTCATACCTGTATTATCTATAATAGCAAGATATTGGAAATAACTTGTAACTTCAGTAGCATAAAAGTGAAAATAACTTACAAACTGAATAATTGAGGAATTTTAAAATGAATTGTGGTACATTTATAATATGTAATAATATGGGGCCTTTTAAAATGAGTACGAAGAAATTTAATGACGGGAGGAATTGATCAACATTACAATAGTGATATTTTTTGGAAGATCATCTTTTTTCATTTCACTGTATTGTACATTCTTTTTCTTTAGAGTGTAAAGGGCTAAGAGGATGATCAACAGGAAGAAAATAAGTCAGGGAGGAAAAGACTTCATCTAGCTGGGATATTATAGGTGCTACACTTCCCTTTTCCTAGAATTTCCCTCCCCTTCTCTTTTACTGGCAAACATCCAGATTAAACATAACCTCTGTGAAATGACCCCTAATTCTGCCTTCTGAGTGCAACCTATTGTTTATTCTTTCTGATTAAAACACATATTGTAATTGTGTGCTCTTATATGTGTGTTCCAAAAACTGTATTTCTTATAGTACAAGGTAACACAATATTCTCATATGCCTTAGTATACTGAATTGTCTATTAAATAAAAAGTTTTGGATACATATATGCTGAGTGAATAAATGCATGAAAGAATTAATAACTTTGTAAAATGAATACAATAGATTAAGTGATTTTTTAAGGAAGCATCCAGGTTTATGATGCTTTCCTCAAATATGCATATAAGTAAAGATTTCAATAAATATTTGCTCAACAATATATATGGAGTAAGTCAATTATTTAAAAAGTGAATTACTTTCATTTTAATTTTCTTTAATACATGTGTTGCATGGGTGCATATACCCTATTTATTGACTGATATACTGATATAGTAAGGGTTGTATTTAATTGTGTATATTCCTTAGAGAAAGGTGCTCTTAATAAGCATGCTAATTTAGTTCTCTATGCTTTGGGCCATCTAAGAAAAATCATTAATTTCTCATCTTATTCTGCATGAATAATTTTTAAACTCATTGATAAAACTCTTTAGTTATCATTAAGAATATCATTTCAGTATTTTTGTAGAATAATGCCATAATGTTTCTGATTTAGAAAGCAGAAATACAAGTTTTTACAATTCTGAGTGCATTGTGTATTCATAACAAGTACAAATGATATTTCCTAATTAATGTTAAGAAAAGAGGCACTTTGTCAATCTTGTCAAACAGTGTTTAGTTTTGGAAATGCAAACTAAGTCAGCTTACTTCCTTTCCCTAGCAGCGCTGCCACTGTTGTGACATTGTGTTTCATTTTGTAACCCATCTGCTACTTAGGCCAGATATGCATTTTCTGGATGCAATCTGTTGGTTTCCAATGGTTTACTACATGGTGGGCTCTATTGACAAGTAGGTGACAAAATCTTTGGCACAGTAACTGGTGTGGTGTCCTGTGGTTTGTCATGTGCTGTGCCCCCGTGTTGCATGATGAGTGTAATTTGCCATTTCCGTATTGCAAATATGGTGTATTTTGCATGCACAGCTTATGTTCTCGTGTTATACATCCTGTATTCAAACTTCCTAAGCAGTAATCTGTTGTTGAATTAAAACAAATCTTGCTGCATGTGAATTTTATCACTTTTGTTTAGTTTCTAAAGCTATTTCAGTTTTCTGTTGTCTCTAGCAATAACGTTATTCCTATGGGCCTAGGGGTAGAGAAAATCTAACTGTTCAATGTTGCGATGCATTGATATCATTGTGGTAACTTCTGGAAATCTTCGAATAATTTAGAGATGCTCCTTTTAAGTCAGATTTATAAACTGGAGCATTTCCTTAAGAGCTTCCTTTATTCTGGTAACATATATCAGTCTATAATTTCTAAGAATTTGTTAATTAAAAAGTCAAATGTGTGCAATGTGTTAGTATTAAAATACAAATTCTTTTATATGGATGAACATGATTTATAAGAAATATAAAACTAAACATCATAAAACTAATATGCCTATAAAATGTGCTAGCTTTCCATTAAAAAAAGTCAGCCAGAGCCTTCAAAACAAAATGCTAAAGTTACTAATCAAGAAATTTCATGCTTATGTTTTGTCCTGTAGATTGAAAAAACAAAGTTTTAGAACTTTGGAAGTGTTTATTGGCTGTGGATACATTAAAGAGCAAACTGACTAACATTTATTTAACCTCTACTCTACATTAATATAGTTTGCATTATCAGTTTTCTTAATGCTAATCAACTAAGATGTAGTTAGCTGTACTAAAATAACTATTTAAATTCATAAACATGAAATCAACCTATATTCTTCACTAGTAATGTTACTTTGAAATGATAGTATTCTATTGAAATTCATTAGAAAAACAGAATATTTAAAAAATAAATAAACCTCCCATCTGTCTTTGCTGATGTAAACTATGAAATGAATTCTTTCTCCGTAAGAGTGTTTATGGTGAGGAAAAGAACCAAGAGGATCAAATTCCTATGATTAGAGATGACACAGGATTGGCAACAAGTTGATCATTATTGAAGCTGGGTTGGGTAATTAGAATATGGAGGTTCACTGTGTTCTTCTCTTTCGTTAGTGTTTGAAATTTTCATTAAAAAAACAAAAACACCTTTGAATGAATTAAAACACTCACAAACAGTCCCATATATTCATACATTCACATTATAGTTCTCCTTGAAAAGGACGGCTTGGAAAACAGTAAAAAGGAAGTTGTTGCCATTTAGATTATCTTTTTTCATGAATATTGTCTTTTTTCTTAGGCGGCCATCTGGTGGCCAAACTGTGTAAAGCAACCGTGCTGAATTAAAAAAACAGGCAGTGGCTTTCGGAAATAGGATAGTGTGGAGAAATCACGACAGATTAAAAAAAGGAAAAAAAGAATAAAATGTAGTATTAAATGGATATAAAAATAAATAATTTAAGGTTAAAACCTGAAGAACAAAATGTTTCTACGTGGTTCTGAAATGCCATTCCAATTTTATTTTCTATAGATTTAAACTCATATTTAATCATAATTACTAAAATCACTTGCCAAGGTTATATGTAAACTACAACAGCCAATATTTAGAGTATGGAATTAACTGATACATATAGATGTAGCTATTAGCTATTTAGCACAGGTACACAGAGTGAAATTTTTTGTCAAGTTTCAACTTCATTGATTTATTATTGATGAAATATTCACTTTTCCCATCATAACTTGTATCTATATATCCTTTAACAATCAAACTTACCTTCTATCACCTTATCTTTCCCTTTTCTTATATAGATAATTATAATGGAGAGATCATTTTTATTGAGGGGGAAGATCATAAGAGCTGAAATAGAAAGTGATTTAAAATTATAGTAAGGTGGATCGAAGGCATATGACTTGGGCATCATTTTTATGGCCCATAAGGGACCATATCACATTAATTTTCCACCTACTTCTTTTTAAAAAAAATGTATTTTGATATATGAACAATTATGAATTTCCAAGTTAAAAGAAACATCCTAATAAAGTATTTCTAGGGATTAAACTTGATCATCATATTAATTGGCAATTATGGCCCTGGCCCCTCTCATCATAGGAAATTTATTTGGAATAACATTCTGTTTCCACAGTTTTAGCCATAAAATCTCTGCCACAGAACATTATTCCTGAGTCAAGCAAAATTTTTTTTTTTTTCCTGGACTACTCCTGGGGATCTTGGACTCAGAGCTTTGGTAATACTCTCTCACTTGATGTGGCTAGTTCAGCCAATCATATGCTTGGAAAAAGATCCTTAGGGAACTGACCTGCAATTTAAGAATCTAAAAGAACTACTTTTCTTTAAGTTCTCCACTTCCTATTTTAAATCAGAACATGTGGGCATCAATTAGCCCAATTCTCTGTCTTCAGTCAACTCTGTACTTAGGACATTCTTATACTCCTTCAAGTTTAGTCTCCTTTATCTGATTCAGTTATATTTTTCTAGTTTTATGAAGCAGAGTCAGGGAGATAGTGGTTTCTTTGTTTCAGCTTTAATGGCAACATTTTCTTTTAATTCGTTGGGAGAACAATAGTGTTTATCAGTGATAAGGGAGAAGACTATTATAATTCATAGGAACTTCTATCCTGGTTTAGCAGTTATTTCACGCAATCAAAGAAATGAGGTTATTAAATCACTGGCTCAAAAAACTTTAGGCTGACTGAATGGTAAGTTTGAATACAGCTGATATTTATATATTTTTCATGCTCGTGGCTGTGTAGAACCAATCTTTAACACATAGCTTTACACAAAGAAATAATACACATTTAAAAATAAACCACAGTTTAATATTTCTTTGTCGGGCTAGACCATCTAAATTAATATAAGTACTCATTTCTACTTTTACCAAAAGTATCATAAGGATTAAAAATATATATAAATGTCATGTCTTTGAAATAGTGTGCTAACCATAAAAACACAGTTCTAACATGCTTTAACTCTATTTGATTGCAAAATGGGTGTTTTTCATGGTTTAGTTATATAATTAATAAATATTAAATAAAAATTCTTAACGCATAATGCTTTGAAATGGTTGAGATCTAATGAAACATAAACAGCTCAAAAATACAAATTATTTCATATCAGTGGAGAATACTATATTTTAATTCCCATCAACATCTATCTACCAGGGCAAACTGTGTGAAAGCCATCTCTAAGGGCAGCCTATACAAGTGCAGTGGGTAAGCAAGCACTGATCCTAGTATGGTGATTTATTGAAAGTCCATTCTTCTCTGTTGATTTTTATCAAAGCCTAGATGATTTACTCAGGTGTGGAGTGACTTTTGCTGCCAACATGGTGGTTGTGGACAAGGAGAGTACCATGAGTGCGGAGGAAGACTACATGGCAGACGCCAAAACGATTGTAAATGTGCAGACCCTTTTCAGGTAAATGTCTCAGTAACTCAGCCCTGTGGCTTACTTACTACTAAATATTGGTGAAATATTTGACTCTGACTCTGTATATAAGGAATGAACATGAGACACTTACGCTGAAGTTATATTCATTCATTTGATCTTAAAACAAGTGCTTATTTAGCCTCCAATACTGGCACCGTATGGTTAATTTTTAACTCAGGGTCATTCTTTTAAAAATAAATAGAATAACAAATCTGTTTTCTGATATAGTTTAACAATAACAAATTCTAAATCCTGTGCAGTTGCAGTCAAGATTTATGAGAGACCATGCATGATCTAATTTTGGTTTTATGCCTGGCAGTGGCCAAAAGTATGCATTTACAATCTGGATTACTAAGAATGAAATATTGTAAGACTGTGAACAGATAATTTACCCATGTTCAGAGCCAAGTCATGACCTTATCCTCACTATTTTCCTGTCTTTCATTTATTAAACTTACTGAGATAGGAATTTCCATTATGCTTATCTTTGGGTAAGAATGAAAACCAGAGAAAAGTCCATGTTATAAGCAAAGTCAAAATTACCTATAAATGAAGACATCTCTGTCACTTGAAATGGTTCTTTCTGAAATCATTTTAAAATGCAAATATCTAAAAGATCATTATTTTAGTTTTCTGAGTTTTGTGGGAGTCTAAAGAAAATATCTGAGCTACCAAATTATGGAAGTAAATAAAACAATCTGAACTCCTTCATCATCTTCCCTTGCTTCACCTTTATACTTTCATATTGTAGCAAAGCATATATTGAGGATAATTATCAGTTTGTTGTTTGAGTTCAGAATTCAGAAGAGAAAGCTTAGATGTGAGTACCACTTAAGTTGATTATTTATTATATGATTTTAGGCAAATTACTTTCATTCTCTAAACCTCAATGTCTTAATCACAAGGTTGTTTGGGATTTAAAAATATATAATGCTGTAGCACATGGCTGGTCATTTTCAGTTACTCAATGAATGTTAGTGACTAATTAATAGCACTATCATGATCACTTTCATGTGACAGAATAGAAAAACCACAGACTTTGGAACAGTATAGCAACAAACTTCATCTGGAACCTCTATCCCCGAGGTTCCAGCAGACACTATGTGACTTTAAGTATGTTTCTTAACCTCATAGAAATTCAGTTTCCCTCATGTATAAAATGCATGTGGAAAATAATTAACCCTTCTTGCGGTGTTAATGTAAGGACCAGAAATTAAGTGGGTGAATAATCTGTCACAGCATCTGGAAAATTTACTCTGAACTTGCATAAGAACCTCTTATTCCAGAAGAAGAAAAATGTACCCTCTAAAGTTACTGTAATGTGGCAATTCATTTAGAATATAGCTAACTAGTTATTGAACTAAATGAAATAGTACATTTAAAGGTCACATAGCACATGTTTAAAATATGACAGACATGTAAGTAATTTTTTTTCTCTAGAGAATGAAAAAAGAAATTATAAGTGGAAAATTAATTCAGAGGGATGAGATTTATAGCCAGTGAACAAAGTGAAATCATACTTTTTGGTTCCATGCATGACAAAAGCTAGTTACATTTTTAACAAGAGAGGATTCTTGGTCTGTTTGATTAAACATACCATTTTAATTTTCAACTTATCAGGAGTTTATTTCTATTATGGTTTATTTTTTATTATGGTATAAAGTTTAAATTGATTTGATTTGGCTTTTATTATATAGTCTATAAATGAGTTATTTTGATTTCAAGATAATAATAAATAAATAATAATAAATCCCCATCTTACTGAAAGGTGCAAAGGCTCTAATCTTTTAAAACTAACTGACCAACTAAGAGCAGATACATGTGTGGTGGCATTATCATCATTTCACTAAGTACATAACAATATTTTTCAGGAAAAAAAAATTCTATGAAACTTTTAAATAGAGTAGTCCTTAAGCTGCTGGTCAATGCATGCTAAACTAGGCTAGTCTTACATAATAAAGTAAAAAAGTAAGACACTGATAGATCCCCATGATGTACAAAATGTTATTTATATGGACAAATGACCAAAATCATGCAGATTTGGTCGTTTCATTTTATAGGTGCAGTCAGTTACCACTTTTGAGGTCACATTCCCACATTCCTTGAAGATTTTGGTTCTTGATTCACTGTGACTCTTGACAACCCTGTATCTACCATCATTCTTGATGATTTCAACAATTCTGTGTAGACGATACTTTCAATATCTTACCTTATAGCCACCTGTTCTGGTCACAGCCTTTCCCTTGAAGTACCAATAATCCCCACCATCGTCTCAATTTCATTCAGGTCTATGAGTACTACTGTTTATTTTCTACTTCATTTCTTCTAATACCCCCAATTCTTAACAGTCCTGTGTCTCTACTGGAACCTACTATCCACTGGTTCAAATACATTTTCACTGTCCTTAGTCACCTGAGAGCTTTTCTTCCCTCCTTATCAGATTAAGTTCCAAGATCAATCATTATAATCACTCCTTAGCTGAAACCCTAAACAGATAATTACTGATTATCTGCTGTGGACTAATACCAATCTCAACTCTCTTTCCCATTCTCCCTTCCTCCACTCCCAGTTTTCTTTCAGGTTCTCTGCCCACTACCTTGCATGAAATTCCTTACAGACAGATGACTAATTCCAGAGGTAGAATCCAGTTATCCTCATAAGTGAACAATAGGCAACCAGAAATCTAGTCACAGTGGTTGGATCCCAGGCTATTTAGGATTAAAGGGTAAGGCTCCATAGGATAAAGAACAAGGAACAAGAAAGAGAAAAACAGAAAATGAGTAAGGCACAAGGAACGAAGAAATAAGTGTAGAGTCCAGAGTTGGCTTGGCATTTGGGGATTGGCTGACTGGGTATACCTTGTTTCTGGTCAAGTGGAGCATTTACGGGTATCAAATGACAAAACTAAAACGATTTAGTAATGAGCTTGATAGCCTTTATTCAAGGGAAGACAACCCGTGGATTGGAGAAGTACAGTGCTTCACAAGGTGGAACACTTTTCTGGAGAGATTTTGGGCAAGAGCAAGATTTATAGAACGTTAGAAGAGGCGCCATGTAAACAGCATGACGGCTAGGAGGTCAGGCATTTCCTGGTCAGACTAGCAGGTCCTGTTTTCTAGCATAAGCTGAGCTAGCTAAAGCTGATTCGAGGATTGAGATTAGTGTATATTAGGTTTCCTTAATAGGTATTTACTGTAACTACATGTGACTTAAGTTTAGATTTGTGATGTGGGCTGGGGCACTGAGGCAGCCTCCGTTCTGTGGGTCCTGATATGCAAATTAATTTTATCACAGAGACACAAAAGTTATCTAAGTTTTAGTTTGCTGACATGGCAACCCAGCAGGAGAAGCTCTGTCTTGAGCCTAGAAATTTATTTCAATAATTGTATCTCTAAAATATCTCAGCTAGTCCTTATATCTTCATGAACAGCATCAATTTCCTCAAAGGAGAACCAGATTCTAATCTGCTTGGCATCTGTACGCATTCAGCAACTTAAGATGACCTTATGCTGTTGCTCCGTATGGGACGATGCTACATTTTATTTTAGCGTTTGTAAAGGACTGTGTAGCTCTTTGGGCCCATGCCATTTTAACTTGAGTATTTTGACATTCCATTTTGCTGTGGGGGCATTTTCACTTTTACATTTTCAGCTTTTGAAACGACCTAAGGAATATGTTAGAAAAATCTTCAATCTGTGCTTGTATTAGAGCTCAGGAGACAAGAATGAGATGGAATTCAAGTATGAAATGAAAGTAACGGTGCTCTAATTCACGAGTTATTGATGTAACTAGTATCACCTGTTTTGCCAGTCTGGAATAAAGTTAAATTTGTTGTTATTCAGAGGCTCAAACTGATCACTTGAACCCCTGCTTTACTAGGACATACAGCTTCACTTGGCAGGCCTTTATTCTTTCCAGATTGTCCAAGAACCTTTCAGAGTTACTCAGTCCCAAAAGACCAAAGGCAAAAATAGGAGAATCTCATTAATCCACTAGCAATATATTTGGGGGTGGGGTTTGGAAAGAGTTAGAGGAGAGTTGGGAGCATGGGGAGAATTCCTTTTCATCTGGAATTGCGTTTATAACTTAAACGTAGTTTTATAATTGAAAACTGGACTACACAGTTCAGTGTGTCTTTATCCAGTGTGGCAATTATGGATTTGCTGGCTTGGCCCCTGCTTGTTTCTTCCAGAGAATCCACTCAGGAAGTATTTCATTTTCCAGATCCAGAGTATAGAGCTTGGCATACAAAGTTTCAACACTCAAATATTTGATGAGCACTCCTGAAGTTTGTGCAATTTTCCAAATTGAAAGAAAAGCAGGTCCTCACTTTAAAATTTAAGTTTCTCTTGCTAAAGTTTTACCTAAGAAGTACTTGGTATATTTGAAAATATTGCCTGTTTTTACAATTTTTTGAACAAGTGTTAATATCTAAACTAAATTTAAACAACCATGCCAAAATATGCCTTGAACTAAAAACAACTGCTTCAAAATGGCTATGTCAGACTATCAAAGTGCTCTACTTTGGGAATGTTTGGCATGTCAACGGCATCTCTCATTATTCTCATTTAACGGGGGAAAAAAGCAACATTGAAGACAACTTACTGGCTCATTCTATCCTATATAGGAAAAAAATGGCTGATTCCAACCAACGGCCTAAGTCTGTGCTTCAGGAAAAGGAAAGATGAGAAAACTTTCTCTAGAAGTTGAGAAGCAGATATTTTTCTAGAGAGCACACAGGATAGTTAAACATTAGTTTAATACAGAATGGGTACAAATGGAAATACTTGTTAATGTTGAAAGACAAACTAAGGCATATTAAATATTTTAAGAGTTTATCTGAGTAAAAATCAGTTCAAATTTGGTAGTGCGAGACAGGAAGTGGTTAGAAACACTCCAAGGACAGGAGTGAGGGACTCACAGAGAAGAGGCAGAAGCAAAGCAAGGAAATTATTTGGCAACAGCTTAAGCGGTTGTATTATTTGCGAAAGCCTAGTTGACTGTGATTGGTTGTCTTTGGTTTTGATTTCTCAGCCTTGAGGCATTTACAGGCTGAGATGTTGGCTTGCTTAAGTAGCCTGCTAAAGTATTAGGACCTCCTCAGTCTAATGGTCTCTTTATTTAATTTATTTAGCATTGATTTATCTGCATTGTAAAAGTCTAGGAGTGACTTAGTTCAGAAGTCCCTTGGGCTGATTTTGTTTTAATATGAAGATATTTTTGTTTTTGCTTTTTCCCCCTAAAATTTAGCTGATCAAACTGCTAAGATAACTAGTGCTCTATCAGTGGAAACATTCAGTCAAGTCATGGATCTGTGATCTGTTTGGAACGGAGAAATTCCCGCATTAACCCCGTATAGGTCAGGAGGACCTCTACAAACACCTGCAGTTGTGATTTATTCAGGTGGTATGATTGGGCATCTAGTAAGTTTGGGGCTATGCAGGATACTCTCTCTATGGCTGCCGTGGTGCTGAAGGCAGACGTAGTGATCAGGAGTGATGAAGGCTTCCTGGCCTTGGGTTGCTGATAGTCTACGCTGGGAACATATTAAACAAGTCATTTAAAAATTTAACTGGAGAGGGGTGCCTGGGCTCATTCGTTAAGCATCTGCCTTCGGCTCAGGTCATGATCCCAGGGTCCTGGGATCGAGCCCCGCATCGGGCTCCCTGCTCAGCAGGAAGCCTGCTTCTCCCTCTCCCACTCCCCCTGCTTGTGTTCCCTCTCTCGCTGTCTCTCTCTGTCAAATAAATAAACAAAATCTTTAAAAAAAAATTTTAACTGGAGAATGAGAAGTGTGGCAACTACTGAAAAAAAAGCAGAATGTTATATAGATCCAGACAACAAGAATATATGATCTCATCCAGTGGATCAAGGAACACCTCCCTGAGAAATTGATAATCTGTTCCTGCAAGATAGACAAAGTGGGCAGAGAGAAGAGGAGAGCATTCCACATGGGGGCAGCAGAGCCAAAGGCTCTGAGGTGATGGCTTTGCAGAGCTTTGTAACAAGTTGATCTTCATGACAGGAATAGAGTTTTAAAATATTGTTTTAGCTACAATGTGAAAAGTGGTTTGGGGGAAAAGTACGAGTGGGGAGAGCTGCTCATTTAGAAGACTTGCATCCCCAGGACGCTAAGAGCATAAATGGCAAGCTAAAAAAATAAAAAATAAAAAAGGGAGTATTGTCTTCAGCTTGGCACAAGTAGTCATAGTCTCATTGAGGAAATAACATACCTATACACATGGAAAATGACGTAATTGAAAATATTGATAATGAATATGTATAAATACAAGAATGATTCCTTTATATAGTATAAAAATATTTTTTATTATTTTGATTGGTTTACATGGATAAATTTAATTAGAGGAGATATCTGATATTTATTATAGTCTCATTTATTACTAACTTGGACTCAGACCTGTAGTTTTTAAAAAGTATTTGTAAAAATATATATTCATATTTATTTTCGTGTTGATAGTCAGTTGTAGTCTAAAACTAGTGTTTCATGTATCTAAGTGTATGTGTGTACCTATATATTAATGTATACCCCCAATTACTCAGAAACATCATTCCCAGCCACCACAGCAGATCAAAACTTACAGTGTAGCACACTAGCTCAGTATTTTTATTAAAATATTGTAAACATTTTCCAGATTTGTAGGTACTTATGTTTGTTTTGCTTGAATATATAATTGCAGCTAGTCTCAGAATTCTCCCAGTAGTCTGGGAAATAGAGTATATAGTGTGTTTTTCATCTCTGTATTGGTTAGCATACTTGGGAATGTCTGTCAAAAATACTTTTTGAATAAATTAATTCAGGCAGAGAACTATTCCATAGAGATTTTGCACATCTCCACAATGATACTTACATCTCTCAATCAGAACATAAATTAATTGTAGAAAAGTTTTAAATAGAAAAAACTATATTATTTTTCAACTATAATATTGCTTTATTATGATCCTCATACCTGGGGAAGATAGACTTTTTATGTCATTTTATTTCTAGAATGTCTTATATTCAGAATGTGTTTTAAGCCATATTAAGGCCCAGAAATAGATTTATAGTTTAGTATTTTAAAGATATATAATTAAATCTATTTCAGAACCAAATTTATAAATGTATTATAATTGAATGTAAGTAATACTTTGTAGATATAAAAGGCAATGCAATAAAACATTTCATTATTTATGTATTATTTAGTTACAGATTTTCACTAGATGGCAGACTTAGATAATGCATTCACTTTCTCAGTTTAAAATAACAATGGTATAGGTTCATTTATATAGAACAGAAATGGTACATCATATACAATTTTTTTTGGTTCTATCTAATTTCCACTCTATAAGTCATTTAAGTACAATGACCAGGTCACTCAGTCATATTACTACTCACTCTTACTCAGACCTCAAATATATAGCTATATATATAATGTGATATAATGTGTTAGAAAAGGATTATATCATCCAAGCAATCATAAATGCATCCAAAATTAGAATAATAATATCTATGAAAGATAAAAATCTATATTTCTCAGAGAAAATGAAAATTTCCCAAAAGATGAAATAAATTTTTGTTGGTTTGCAACTATGTTTTTCTCACAAATTACTTTTCTAGCCTTATATCTCAACACTGTCCTAGATGCTTCTCATAAGCTATCCATTCACTGGTGTTTTAATGCTACATAATCTGTGAAGACTCAGTCAGCTATATTTATCACCCCTAGAAAAATATGTACAGCCTTATAATTTATAAATTTTTGTAGTTCCCTCTAGGTAGTAGGGTCTAATTTAAAGGCAAAAGTTTCACTTTATACTTCTTTTTATGTCCTGGAGACCAGAGCTGTCCAATCACAAATACTTGATCATGACTTGTTAACTTAGATATTAAATATTGCCCTCAGTAAATAAAAATAACAATAATGAAATTATGATCTGACAACTACTATCATGTGTGTATGTGTGCACGTGTGTGTGTGTGTGTGTGTGTGTGTTTGTGTGTGTTTTGGGGGAAGGAGGTGAATAGGAAGAAAGTTAATGCAAAGCTATGGGGTTAAAACTCAGGATCGTTTAGAATAACACTATCAATTGAGCCTTGGCCTCAATTCATTATAATGAAATGTTAATCAGCTGAACTATTTTCTCTTCTCAGAAGTTCATGGTAGCAAGATTTGACATTTAAAATTGCAGACTCTGAGAACAGGGAATCTTAGAAGATCAAAGAACTCATATTATGGACAATAAGCTCATCACGTGATATCTCTGTCAATCAGCATATTCATCTTACAAATTTCTATTTTAACATTATCCACAAAGTCACCTTGTAGCTTCTTATATCAGCTTCATGAGTTTCTCTTCTATGCCATTTCATAATTGTAGAGAGAAATGTCTAATAAAAGCCAAATTACTAAATTTATTTTTCTTCTAGTGCTAAAATGTTGGTTAAAATATTCTTTGGAAAATAGTGTTCCATTTTTCTTGCATTGTACAGACAGTTTATGTGGCAATGCCTACTGCTGTTAGTGTAATGCAAATTTTTGTTTGTTTGTTTTTAATGTAGGTTGTTTTCCAGTCTCAGTATTATCACAGAACTCACTCACCCAGCCAACATGAGATTCATGCAATTCAGAGCCAAAGACTGTTACTCTCTTGCTCTTTCAAAACTGGAAAAGGTAAGACTTCATATTAAGGAAGTTGCATTTAACTATTTTTCCTGAAAGAGTAACTCTGAAATTCCTATATGTAGAAATAAATGCTATGAGGTAGTAAAAATAAAAACGCTGTTTTGAATTCTTATTTTGGATCTAAAATCTTAGTTTACAATTTCTTAATGTGAATTGATGGATTTGAACCATTTGTATCACAAGTGAACATAATGAAAATATCTTGTTCTCTTGTCATTTATTATAAATTGAAAGCATGATCTATGAAAGAGCTAAATGCAACAAGAATGCATATGCTCACTTATAATGTCAGTTATATTGTTAATATCATGAGTGCTATATCAAGAAATCTGTGTTTATAGAGGGCTTTGCAGTTTAAAATAATCCTGAAGGCCCTAGAAAAGTTGTAGGCTTTGTTGAAAGTTAGTTTCCCAAATGTCGCCAACACAATCTGAGACAAAGCTGAGTTAACTGCTTACTTATTTAAGGGAGAGCATCACCTCAGGGGAGCTTTGGCAATGCTTCAGAACTGGGGAAGCAAAGTCAAAGTTTCTTGAGTCTAGGAAATCTTATTTAATGAGGGTCTTTGGAATGGGGGTTTGATTAGATTTGGGAAGGGAACAAGGTAATGTGAGTGGACAAAGTAGGATTCTAAAGTTATGTTATATGGCCAGAAAGGTGTGGTTTCCATTCTTAATGTCTAGCCTGAGTGTGGCTATAAATGGATTTTGCATCCAGCATTTACTTGATACTGGTATATTGGAAGAATTTGATGTAAGAGAAAGCAATAGGATTCAATCTTACTCATGTGAAAATGTGTTAAATCTATGCCATCTTTATTGTTTATGACAATATAAAAGGTACAGATAACGATGCCTTACATTTGTTATTGTTGTTTGGTTAGTTCATTTTTTCATGTGATTTTGATTACCCGTTATGCTCAACATTGTCCTAATTGCTAGGAGACATATTGCTGAATAAGGGCCATTACTGCACTCTGGTTTGTTGATTTCCCTCTTCAGTCAGAGCCGCTCACATATGTTGTTAGCAGAGCCCTCCCGCGGCTCCTTTGTAGTCATAGTTAAGGTGCTGTTACGCACTGCCTTCAGAAGAGGAACCTGAGTGTCAGACAGGGCAAATAACTTCTCCAAGATTGTACAGCTATCAAGTCAGTGCAGTAAGAGAATCCTAAGGACATTATGTTCAGGACAGAAAAATTCCATTATGCCCCACTGCTTTAACAACATCGAAAGGGTGGCAAGCATGGCTAGATTGGCTCAGCACCCGCAAGCAAACCCAGTTACCAGGAATCCAGCTGGAATCAGTGCTGACATGGTGTCTGATGGTCTCCTTTGCTGCAAACTAGGATTACCTAGTGATGAAGAGTATAGGCTCTGGAGTCAGATGGGCCCATTTCTCTACTACTTTCTAGGAATGGAACCTGGCTAAATTATTTACACATTGATAGCTTTGGGATTCTTCTCTAGTAATAGTGGTGATAGCTAAATAATAAGGTTATTGCAAAGATTACACCACATGATCTATCCAAAACATTTAGCCCGGTTTTGGCGTATAATCAGTATTCAAATAAATGGTACTACAAACATAATTATAAATTACTGTGGATGTCACTAATAAATATTCCATTCTGTGTATTCAATTTTACGCCAAGTGAGTGGATGTTTCAAGGTCATAATTGTGGAAGATGTTTTCAAAAGTGTTGAGTGTGTGTGTCTATATTATTGTGTGTCTATTGCATTAAGGAAAAAGAAGAACAATATGAGATTAATTCCCTTGTGGGGAATTAATTAAAAATAAAGTCTTCTACCAACCTAGAAATCCTCTTCACAAATGTAGGAAAATTTTACTTGAATAAGCATTAAACCAGACTGTGATATACATCTTAAGAAATCCACTAAAGAGATTGCAAAAATAGAAAGGCATCTCACTCTTTTATATAGCTAGGCAAATACCATCACTTGCATACATGCATAATTGTCTTAATGTAAAGGAAAAATAAAACTTCTTGTATCTTTGCAACAAGCAAGAAGTTACAACTTCCAGCCAGATACCTAGACTAACCTCCCCAAAAGACAGAAAGACAGGATGCTTTATGCTCACATTTCAGAAAGATAGTCCCAAGGCTTCCAAGAAAGACTTCACTGAGATACAAAACTGGCTAGAGATTATTCAGGTTTTCAAAAGGTTTGCATCCCTCTGAAAGGGACATAAAAAGGATTTACAATCGTAAGTTTTCTAAAGGAAATGCTCTAGGGAAAAGAAGAGGAAGAAGGGAGTTTTCTTCTCTTTTGGCATCAGGGAAATTCATTTATTTTTTAGATTTGTATTTACTCTTACATATACTAGATATTTCCTTAAAAGAGTAAAGGAATTCAGTATATTCTCTAATTATTAAGGAGTAGAGGGGCTTGGGTACTTGGAATTGAAACCAGTTGGTTCGGAGGTTATAAAGCCATAGAAAATTCTTTTCAATTCAGTTCTTACCATTTTATCCATTGAAATAGGGATTTTGTCACATAGAAACTTTTTAGACTTTAGTGCTGTTATGGCTTAAATTGTATTCCTCCCCCCCAAAAAGATGTGTTGGAGTCCTAGCCTCTAGTACCTCTGAATGTGATCTTATTTGAAGATAGGGTTTTTATAGAGGTAATTAGATTAAAGAAGGCCATTGATGTGGGCCCTAATCCAATACAACTGGCATTCTTATAAAGACGGTAAATTTGGATACAGAAACAGACACAGATAAAGGGAAGACAATGTGAAGAGAAACAGGGAGAAGACAGCCATCCACAAGCCAAGGAGAGCAGCCTGGAACAAATCCTTCGCTTACAGCCCTCAGAAGCAACCAATGCTGCTGACACCTTGATTTCAGATTTCCAGCCTCCAGAACTCTGACACGATAAATTTCTGCTGCTCAAACTACCCAGTCTGTGGTACTTTGTTATGGCAGCCCTAATAAACTAACATATGTGCCATCAATGATATAGTAACTGTTCATTTCCAATCAGTGCTTTTTATCTGATACAAATACAGCTAACTTAGTAATTATCTTTCTGTATTTGTAGTCTGGATACAACGAGATATTTTTAGGCTTGGGAAATTGATCTTTATTTCTAGTATTGAATAATATTCCAAAGTTATTATTGGCTGAGGAATAGGTAGGTTTTTAATCTTTCAAACATATTTATGAATATCCTTTTATTCTATCTATTATTAGATGCATTTTCACCTTCATAGATAAAGCCTTCACCTTTAGAAACATAATCAAGGTTTTGAATTAGAAACAAACAACAGCTCAGCTGCTTGACACACTTTTTTGACACTAAGTTGTTTTCATTTAAACTTAAGAAGTGCTAGAATTTGTTAGAACGAGTGTGGGAGATTAGATTGCATTGACCCTGGCTGCTTTACTTGTATGATGATTACGTTTGGGTGGTTTCCTGGTAGACCTTGAATTCTAATAGAACGCTCGTTGCCACTGGTATTGGAAGTGATAATCTGTAAGAACTCTCTGGAAGAGACCACTCACTGAAGAATATCCACAATAATAAATTTCATTAGGAAAAGGAGAGAACTGAGAGCACAGAAGGATCACTGGTCTGTGACAATGATGTGAGCAATGAATGAATGATTGTTGAGGACCCCTGTCTGTTCTTGTGAAAAGGAAATTCCTTGATTATTCCTTGATTATTTTTTTAGATTTGCTGTCTCGAGGAATTCCCTTGTCTGTTGTTTTATGTGACCTTTGTGTCACCTCAAGCTTCTTCCTGAGCTGTTTTTAATCCATGTCACTTTGGGAGTACATACTTCTTGCAGCCTGTGTGAATTTTTATCCTGCTTATTGCGTATGCAAGTTTGAAAAAAATCTAAAAATTTTTAAGCTTATGAAAGCATTTTCCCCCTAAACTTTTAAAGTCTAAAGATTTCTTAGAGGAGTCTGCTAATTTCTTATAAAACTTGATAAACTTCTGGTATACTTACTTCCATAAATTTTTATGACCAGATGATGCCCAAAGTTCCTTCTTAAATATAATTTTTAAGTTCTTTATTTGTTTGCCTTCTTAACCCATGCATCTCTCTATCTCTTTGGAAGCTACCTTTGACGTTATCGAGACAATAGTGCTGGGTTGGACTTTGTTGTTCAGTGCCTTGTTTCAGTTTTCTCTCCTGTTGGCATTTAGAAGCGCACAATTTTTAAATATTAGAGGCTCCTAATCTCTGAGCTCCCTGTTTATTTTTAGTCTCTACTTGAAAATAATTCTTGCTTGAGCTACTGTCTTTCTTGAAATGTACAACTAAAGGCGGCAAATAACAGTATATACACACCAGTAGTAAACAGATGGAAGTTTTTATGGATCAGGTCTGGGAGGGACACAGAGACTTCCACTAACATGCCATTGGCTAGAACTCAATCTTTTGGCCACACCTAACTTCAAGGGGGACTAGGAAATGTAGTCCAGTCATATGCCTATGAAGAATAGGGCAATGGATTTTGGTAGACAGTCCACATTCTCTGTCACGTGCAATATACCACAAATTTATGAAATTTGTCAAAACATTTTCTGAACATCTGAGCTTTAGCTTGCATTTTCCCTTTGTTGTTGTCCACTTTTGTTCTTGAGTTGTTTTGTTTTATATTATCCTTTTTTGTCTTGGATATTCCCATTACTACCATTGTTTTCCCAAAAGTACTTCCCATGTTCGGTCATTGGTTATGTTGGGTCATTGACACTTCCTCTAAAAAAATAGGTGTAGCAGGCATCAGAAACACAGTGTATGAGCTAAGTGGACATGGAAAATGTGACAGGTAATAAAAAACAGAGAAGAGGAGGACATCAGTAGGAAAAAGAGACTTTTTCATCTCATTTCCCTATAAAGACTTACTTCATCTCGTTTTGATGTATTTTATGAAAATACCTTTTATTCATGCTTATGGCACAATTTGCTTTAAAAAATTGCTTTTGAACTATCACCATTCCCCAATAATGATCATAATTACACTTAAGCTATCATATGGTAATTTCACACTGATGTAAGAAGCAAAGTAATGAAAAGTGAGATGAATAGTGTGATATATATATATATATATATATATATATTTGGTCTTTGTCCCTGGTTCCTGACACAGAGCTTCAAAAACCCCTGGAATTTATGAGTAATAGGAGTGTCTTTTGTTATTCATATCGTTCAACCATACCTGATTTTATGCTAAGGAAGCAACTCATGGAGGATCCTTTGGGTAGCTTCAGGATGAGAGCCAGAAAAAGTAACCACGTGATTAGAATATTGAAACTTTAACATCTTCATCACCTTTCAAACCTCCAGGGACAGCAGAGGGGCTGGACGTGAGTTTAATCATGTGGCCAATGATTTAATTAATCATGTCTACATAATGAAACTGATAAAAACTCTGAAAAAAAAAAGACTTGGAGAGCTCCCTGGTAGGTGAACATAATGATGCACCAGGAAAGTGGTGCATCCTGACTTCATGGAGACAGAAGCTACTGTGCTCAGGATCCTTTCAGACTTGACCTATGTACCTTTTATCTGCCATTTATTTTCATTCTTTATAATAAAATGATAATCATTAAGTATAGCATTTTCATGAGTTCTGTGAACATTCTACCAAATTATCAAAACTGAGGGAGTTGTGGGAAGCCCCAAATTTATAGCAGGCTGGACAGAAGTACAGTTGTCTTGGAGACATCTGGGACTTGTGGCTGGTGTCTGAAATGGGAGTCGTCTTGTGGGACTGAGCCCCTTAACCTGTGGGGTCTGCGCCAACTCTGGGTAGTGTCATAATTGAATTGAATTGTAGGACATCCAGTTGGTGTCAAAGAATTGGCGTCAGAATGCAAAGAGTCATGTCTGTAAATCATATCACTTTGTAGTCAATGATAGAGCAAAATGATAAAAATTGGAGATTGCATCTGGGAGAAATAAGTGAGACTATCAGATTTATTTTTTAATATATTCGCTGTGTAAACAAGTAGCAAATTCTATATATTCTCAGTTTAAATTCAAACCAATAAATATTTACTGAGCACCTGTTATGAGCCAAATACCTTGCTCAGTGCTAGATGTTACCAACAGAATAAATACATGGAATTTATAATTTGATGGGAGGCATAGATATATAGGAACAAACAAAAACACTTGACCTTACTTTTTTTTTTTCTGTCCAAACAAGTTGGACTACCTTTTATTCATAATCGTAGTATTAGAATGGCTGAACGGAGTTTGGTGCCATCTGCCTACACTGGCTTGGATTCATTAGGAAATTTTTTTATCCCATTTTTAAGAAAATATTTACCTTTTCCCATGGCTGTCCAGAAAGAATTTGAAGAGAATATTGATATTAGTTTATATTTCCTTTAAATATGGAAAAACATTACCTGATCCACTCTAGAGGAGTGATAAAATGTTATTTATGTGGATAATTATTTTAATATGTAAATTTATCTCTTAAGAATGTGCATAGTATTATGATTTCATAAATATGTCCAAAGTTGCCATAGGCTGAATGTTTGTGTCCCTCCCCAAAATTCATATATTGAAACCTAGGCCCTGATGTGATGGTGTGGGCCTTTGGGAGGTGAGTAGGTCATGAGGGTGGAGCCTTCATGAGTGGGATTAGTGCTTTTATAAAAGAGACCCCAAAGAGCTCCTCCACCATGTGAGGACCCAGGGAGAAGATGACTGTCTATGAACCAGTGTGGGGCTCGATCCCCTGACCCTGAGATCATGACCCGAGCCTAAATCAAGAGTCAGACACCTAACTGACTGAGCCACCCAGGCGCCCCCTTAATCAGTTTTTTAGGAACAAAACATATGCAACGATCCTTTGGAAGTAGCCTGAAAACCAAAAAATAGTCTAGACTCAGCAATGAGTCATTCATTTGAACTCCTGTTAGTTTTTCAAAATCATGACATAATTTTCATCGACAGCCCTTCATGTCATAAAACTTCCACAAGAAATGTATGCACCCTTTGTTTATCTTCCAAGGACTCGGGTATATTTAGATATTACCCTTAAACTCATAGGCTTCCTTACTTAAAACTAGTCTCTTGAATGATGCTTTTATTCTTAATGAAGGTAAAGCAAACTCTTTTTTCAAGTACCCCTCAAAACATCACATCTACACCGATAACCTAGTCAAACAATGTGGATTTTCTCCTCTAATTATCATGTCAAGGTTGTTTTCTAACCTTTTCTGTTCCAAAATTTCCCCCAATGGGGACTGCCAACTGCTTCTGCAGACAGTTTAGTTGGTTCTAATTCTTCATCTCTTTTCAGCGAGGTACCAGCATTTCACAAGCTGTTTTATTTTTCAGGCCTTCCTTCATCATGGGGACTATTGTTGATTTAGCCTGTTTTAGTAATTTTTAAAACTATAGTTGTGTTTTATGAGTTACAACTTTTGAACATCATTAAATAGTACAGAACTTACCTTTATTTTTGAAAAGTAAATACACATAGTTTATTTCATAGTTTTATAAAAGCACAAAAAAGAACAGTGTTTGCTTTTCTCCAAACTGAAGCTAATAAAAGTGTAAATATTTTAAATCTCTTGTTCTATAAAAAAGCAAAAATAATAAGATCATGCATATGGAATGCATGATTTCTTCCTATTTGGCAAACTTGTCTCTTAAGGTTCAACTATGATGTCATTTCATGTATGACACTATCTGCATCCTCCTTAGGCTTCCTTAATACCTGGACTTCTGCAGGCTCATATCACATTGTTTTGTAGACGCTTGATTTTAAGTCTGTCTTCTATGTAAAACTGAATACCTGCAAAACTGGAATCTTCTGTTAATGACCTCGGCATCCTACCAACCTAGTTCAGTGCTTGATATATAACAGTTTATGGATAAGTGTTTCTTGATTACACAGCTTCATTTTTTCTGAAGCCATGGGAATATTCTGTAGCCAAAACTTTCTTCTGTTTTTTTCTTAATTTAATACACATTGTAAATGTGTTTTTAGTTTACTGTGTTATTTCTGATATAAGTTACTGTTTAAACAAGATGTGCGCTAACAGATCCCTTGACTCATTTCCAACTGTGTATCTTATCGTCCAAAGTGGAAATCAGGAGCCTGACCATGCAATTAGGTGATACAGATAAATAAAGTGAATCATATGTAAGAAAAGATGAATCTCATAAGAAGCAGATGCTTTCAATTCTGGCCAGTTGTTGACATGACCTATGATATCAGATTTTCCAAATTTAAAAGGAATCAGAAATTTAGGCTTTTATGTTAAATGTTGGAACTTATTAGACATCAGTAAATATATGCGGGCCAAATGAAATTCCTCTGTAGTTACGATCTGGATTATCTATTGCCAAAGTATAAAACTTCTAGCTTGTATGTTGCTTTTGCAATACAGAGAGGTAGATAAATGATTTTGTCACAATATCATATTGGAATGGACAGTAAGACTAAGTATTAGTTATCTCCAATTCTTTTTTTTCCCACATATAATAATGGCACTTATAAAGTGCAGTTTAAGAAATTAATCCAACTTCTTCATCATCTAGAAGTAAAGAAAGAAATTGTGGAATGTATTCTCATCAGGATGAAATGAGTTACTTGAGCTCTTACTTTTTAATGTAACTTTAAAACTAGTAGGTCTTGAAAATAGTGTTTGTAAGATCTTTGGTGTTTTTTCTCTACTGTAAGGAAAGTTAATAATAAAAAAGGAGAGTAAATCACAAATGCAGAATTATTCACACAAGCAGAAGAGCAGTATCCTTGGCTGTGAAAGGGTTTTCTGAGGGTGTGAAGCATACTAGACATTTAGAGAGTGGGGAGGACGTGCAGAACTGATATTAAGAACAGTGAATTCTCCAAGATGAGAATGTTATCCATACTGACATGAAACCTGAATCTGGGGAAAGAATTTTAGGATTTCACCAGACAACCAATCTGACTCAACAACAGTCCATGCAAGGAGGAACGGAGAAGTCATCTGCAAGGAGGAACGGAGAAGTCATCTACAAACGACCTACATGTACTGTTCAAACGAAGCATTCTTGACACCTAGGCTCCTAAATTAAAGAATATACTATGATATAATGGAAACACACAAAAATGGGGGCAACCACTTGCTTGTTTTACCCTTTATTCTCTCCCTACAATCTCAAGTGAGGGTATTCTTATAGTCTAGACAGTCTTCTCAACCACATCGATGTGATAGATGTGGTGGAATAACTCCTCTTGCTACTTGGAAGGGCTGAGTCTGTGTCCCAACCTCATCTGTTTGTCCAGGGGATGCCTAGGGGTCAAGTCACCCTCGTGCCTTCACAACAAGCAACAAGAGTAGCCCTCTTTCGTTCCTTGAGTAATACTCTTTGGCACACAGTTTTAAAATCTGGGTATGGGAGGCTTTCCTTCTCTTGAGGAGCCTCCAAATTTGCTACATTGGAAACAGGAGCTTCCTTGCATTGCCTCAAAGAACAAGGACTGATTTTTTTATTTGCTTAGCTGTATCTATCTTTCCAAGTAAAGCTGGCAACAAATAAAACCAGCATTTTTGAGATTACTGTTTGCTAATTACAAGATTAACTTAGATTCTTAAGAAACTCCTTACAATCTTACACAATCATTTGCTCTCATGTCTTCATTCATTAACGGAAGATAATAGCAACAGAGTTTTTCAGAAGAAACTCCCACACACAGCAATATGCACACACGCTGTTTTCTTTTCTTCTCTTTTCTTTTCTTTTCTTTTCATTTCTTTTCTTTTCTTTCTTTTTTTTTTTTTTTGGCATTTACAGAGTTTAGTTGCAGCTGCAGTTTGGTGTGGCTGACACAACTTAAAAGGCATTTAGAGAAATGAAAACTCAGATGAGAGAAAGTTGGAAGCCATGGATGTGGTGGCTTCTACCTGCCTATTTTTGTGTCCTTACATATATTCAGAATATCCAGAATATTCAAAAGCAAAACTTCCAGGTGTTATGATATGTTATGTGGCTTTAGGCTTTGTTTGTTTTTTTACATCTTATTAAATGCTTTTATTGTGTTTGTTCCTTTTATTATATTACCTCAAGTCCTTTGCAGAAATATTTACGAAGAGTAAATACTCTTAATGATGGAGAACAAACTGATGGTTACCAGAGGGGAGGTGGGTGGGGGATAGTTAAGTGGGTGATAGGGATTAAAGAGTGCACTTGTGATGAGCACTGGGTGTTGTATGGAGGTGTTGAATCACTAAATTCTATACCTGAAACTAATATTGCACTATATGTTCACTAACTGGAATTTAAATAAAAACTTTTTTAAGGAGAGTGAATACATGTTTAGTGTATGAGAAGATTAGCCTTCCTTATAAACATTAAAGGGACATATTAAAAATACAGCTATGTATACTTACTATAATGTGTGAAGTAATGTACATTCATACCTAACAACTATATAATGAAAATATCTTCTTCACATATGTCAGGAAAAGTTAAGCAGAAAAGCATAAATTATAGAGCCCTCACAAATTTTTCTATTTCAAATTTCTGAACAGAAAGAACGAGAGAAAGGTTCTAATTTGGCCTTTATGTTTCGACTGCCTTTTGCTGCTGGGAGGGTGTTTAGCATCAGTATGTTGGACACTCTTCTCTATCAGGTATGCAGTGTTTCTTGTTTTCTCTCTAAAATGTTTATTCTAATTTCATTTAAATTTTATTAAATGAATAATACATCTAGTGTTTCTCATGGAGCTGTTAACTTATAATGGGCCCTAGAAGTAATTCAGTGTTTCATTTTGTGTATTTAATGACAAATGTGCCTATGAAACATTGTGTAAGGAAATTTTTCAGAATAATCAAAGATTATTTTTCAGAGTAATCTATGAAATAATTTTTAGTCATTCTTTAGCATCAGTGTCCTACAGTGTTTTTTGTGACATTTTAATATATTTTGCTTATTACTGTAAGCATGTTACCAGAGTAAAAAAAGAAGGTAAGAACAAAATGACTATATTAAAAAAAAAGACAACCTTCTTCATAATGCACATTTAAAAAAAAATAAGACATCAAAATGATGTCAATAAACTGATAAACCAAGGATATTTTAAATATCCGCTAATTACCACCTACTTTAGAAAAAATATAAAAAGATCTTGCAACAACTAAGAACCATTTAGTTTGTTCCTGAATGCCAAACTTAAAAGAAATAAATAAATAAAATTGTCATTTGATCATAGCTAAGAAATTTATAGAGATATTATTTTCCACCAATATATTTTAATCTTTTTTTAACTCTACCAGATACTGAATAGCACTAATATTTCATATTTTCTGATTCAAGTAATCAGACAATTTATAAATATTTCTATTAAGAGAAAACAGATATTCATGGAGTTTTAAATTATTTGATAATTTTAATCTCAAATTAAGCATTCAAACATTTTGTTGTGCTATTTTCTTTTTGATTATGTATTTTATGTACCCTCTTCTGCAATGCTTGGCTGAATAAACTAATCTGAAGATGGCTAAAGCTTTTCTACTGGCCTTTGGGCTAATTATGCCCAAGAATATGCTTCTGGCAATGTTACAAACCATCTGCTTATGTCAGATGAGTGCAGGAACAAACGCAGCAAAGGAGAATAAGCACTCCTGTTCACCCTAAACTTTCCAGACACATTATCTGGGCACTCCAAGAGGGGGGCTTCCACCCCACACACCATTACCACGCACATACTTCTGATCTCTTAGAGAGGGGATTGGAGGGGAGGAATTGTTTGAAGAACGATGCTGAAACTGAAGATTTTACGTCAGTAGCAGTCAAATGCTTGATGTCATTATGCACCAGTGGTTTTCAGATTTTTTAGCCCTGGTATCTTATGTTTAAATAAAATCTCATGAGAAAGTCTACTAGATGGACTAAACAGAAGAGGAATTGTTCTACGGAAGTGGAATGCAATAGTTCTTTCTTTCTCTTCATTTTTACCTTATGTTATTTTGTTGTAAGTACACAAACAGGAGTTAATTTTTTCTGAAGCTACTGCAGAAAGGGTGAAGCAGAACAATAATTTTCAAAGTAGTAACTGCCTATTTAGCTTTGCCTGACGTCAGACAAGATACGTTATGTTTCTTTTTTTCAGATAAAGAGTACTCATTTATTGATTAAAAATAAATATTAGAAATCAGATATAATTCCTAAAAGTGCCTGTCACCACTGCTCTTGGTGGCCTCTGGTTAGTTCATGTTATAACTACCAGGATACTAACACACCTCAAAACCAAACTGCCCTTTCTTTGGCCTGAGGAAAGGGAATGGATATGGTTCCTTTGTTCTTGTTTAGAAGGCAGGATTTAGTTTTCTGATGCTAGCTGTTGGTAAAATAGTAATGAACAAAGGAGCCTAGTAAATTTATTTAAAAGGTATTAAAAAAATATTTGCGATGCAAAATAACTAGATGAGTATTTAAATTTTTCATTTGTTTAACACTTGAAGATTAAATTCAAGACAGTCATTTCATACAATCTATGAAATAATTATTACATGTTATGGTGAAGTGTGCTTGTATCTGTTGAAAGTTTTTCTTTTCACTCAGAACTAAGAATAAATTCACGAAATTGAAAGCATTGTTAACTTAATACTCTGTTGAGCAATGTTCTAGCAATATATCAAAATATATCTTATATACTAGCACATCAAATAGTCTGATAATGATATTTAATACTAAATTATTAATTCATTAATATTTAGATTTACTGAAATATTAGAAATTTATTCTACTAGCAAAGAGCTTAATCCTAAAAAACCTTTTGGAATATTTCCTTGCAAATTTCAGTTTTCAAGTTTTTTTTATATTCTCTATTTTAGCTCATAGTTTTTTGTTATTAAAAAATCTAATTAAAATCTGTTTTATCATGGGGCACCTGGGTGGCTCAGTTGGTTAAGTGACTGCCTTCGGCTCAGGTCATGATCCTGGAGTCCCTGGATCAAGTCCCACATCGGGCTCCCTGCTCAGCAGGGAGTCTGCTTCTCCCTCTGACCTTCCCCCTTCTTGTGCTCTCTCTCTTTCATTCTCTCTCAAATAAATAAATAAAAATCTTAAAAAAAATCCGTTTTATCATGTCTAATAGTACATAAAACTTAAGCATGTCCAGGATATTCTAGTGAATAATTATTCCCCATATTTCTTCGTGGACAGTTTACCTGTACCTGTGTATTTAAGACACTGAGAAGATAGATTTTTACTTCCTTTTTTTGTGGGGGTTTAATGATGTGTTATGAGAAGTAACCTTTTAGAAATGGTAAGATGTTCTCACTGAGCTATTCTGTACATTTCATACACATAATAAATACATATGTTGTTTATATTGCAGTCATTTGTAAAGGATTATATGATTTCTATCACCAGACTTCTGTTGGGATTGGACACTACTCCGGGATCAGGGTTTCTTTGTTCCGTAAGTTAATATTTGCTGGAATAGAAGATTGTTCTAATAGATGTTTCTGAAATCCATCTATAATGTACTTTGGCTAATATGTGCTCAAAGAATATCTTCACAGTTTTTTAGTTCTTTAAAAAATTTTCAGAGACAACATTATTTTAAATTAATCATGAAAACAGCCATTCTATACAAAATTCAGAACAAGTGTTTTTTTTCTAGCTGGCATTTGATACCGATGGTTTCTGACATAAGATGCCACACTGTTGAGGAAAACAGCGACCATTAAGTTTAATCCCACCTCTTTTTTTTTTATAAATGAATATACTTTATCCAAGTGTATTCAATGAGGCGACTTGCCAACATTTCACATTTATGATAAGCAAAGGGGGACTAGTACTTATGCCTCTGTCTGGGAGCCCTAGTCTCATTTTGTTACACCCTTTTGTCAATATGAACATTATTAGGACTTTAGATGGACAATTTCTTTTTGTGCTGGAGTGTCTTTTGCATTTGAAAATTTGTAGCATCAGCAGACCTTGTCTGCTAAATTCCAGTAGCAGCTTGTAGTCATTGCAACATTCAAAAAAGTCTACACCTGTTTTCCAACACCTCCCAATTACGAGTGACTACTACTGTCTACCGATACTGAACTAGCACAGTGTTGTGCTGCCACAAATTCAGTAGTTGGTCTTCTGAAGTTTGTGGAACCCCGGGGATAAGCTAAGGTAGAGTCCCATAAATAAGTTCAGTACATGCATAAGCACTTACGAAATGTCACTTTGAGATTTCAAAATATTCATACATTTAGCCTTTAAAAAATGAAAAATAACCCCTGATGTTTTTTTTTTTAATAACTCATGTATCTTATAGATGAAAATCACTGAGGATGACCTGTGGATCAGAACTTATGCCAGACTTTACCAGAAGCTGTGCTCTTCTACCGGAGACGTTCCCATTGGAATCTACAGGACTGAATCTCAGAAACTTGCTACATCTGAGGTTTGGAAATAACAAAATATTCCAGTTTTAATGATTAATCTGATTGAATATAGCCATTCCTAATCTTGGAAATGGATTTCTAAAAAAAGTCAGAAAGTGAAAAAGAATACTCTCTGAACACACAGTGTCAGTTCTCAGAGGCAAAAAATTTAAGTATTTGTTGAAGTAAATTATATCAGAATTCCCTAAAATGTTGTTGGCTAAGGGACTCTTCTAGAGTTTGTGAACTTTGGGCTCTGAATGCCTTCTGTAGGTCTAGGATTTTGCATGTCTAGATTGTCAGGAAGCAAATTAATTTTAAGTAACTTTCCGACATGTAAGAGCAGTTTTCAGGGCAAGCCATATAGCTTTTTAATATACTCCTTATTTCACATATACACATTTGGAAGGAAGTTAAACAAAGTTAGTAAGCATTGAAATTCACATTTCTCAAACTCTAGATTAAAGACTACTCTGAAACCAAGATAAAACTCCAGGAGTAGTACCAGACCTTCCCAGAGGAAAGCTCAGTATTTTTAAAAGCAAACTAGAATCTGTTAATATGGAACAAAATTTCCAATGGCTTCATACAGCTAAAAACATCCACACTGATGTGGCCACAGTATGTGGTTCTAAATAGTTTTTATATCCTTGGTAAAAAATCACCTTTTAAATTAGATTGTTTTATGAAATAAAAATTTTGGATAAATACACTATCCTACCAATATTTATAAAACTGTTTACTATAAATTATGGTTTGTATTCTTGAAATATTTTTCTTCTCAAATATCTTAAAGTTATTCAAAATTTTGGTTAGCCATATCTATTTTTGTCTTATGCAAAGTTAACTAAGAGGCTCAGATCTGTTATTTGCATTTTAGTAGTCCATGCAGCCATTAAACTGGTTTATATTAAAATCACTGAATCCATATATAGCAAAAAAGAGCTTTATAGAAAGCATATGAGCAAAGGAGTGGATTTTTGTTTACTTGCTAAAATTTATGGTTTGACATTTAAATAAGTAATATTGAGGACAGCAGGAAATTGTTCAGTTTTTCTGAGATGCTTTCTAGAACTTTCACTGTAGATCAGGCATGCTAAAAGGAACTTTATTGCCATCTCTGCTACTTTGTAGGATAGTTTGGCTAGATATGCCTAAAATTTTAAGAATACTGTATCTAGAAAATTAGTATTTGATTAAAGGTTAAGAGAAGACAAGTGCTTTCACACTTAAGCAATTAACCACTTCTTATTTGAGCTTGTTAAGTACAAAGAAAGTTTCCATTCACCAGAGTAGTATTATGCTCTTATCTTATGTATAGCCTTTGTGAATTTGAACATAGTAAATTCTGCCCTTGGTCAAGTTCATATTCATGTCATCATTTTATATTATTAAGGAACTTTGTTGTGTGCTGTTTACATTATAGTAGGGAAAGGATAATTGATGGCAATAATTGTGTTGCCATCACAGAGCATTTAACATTACATTTTGGTCAGTTCTTCCCATCACATAAAAAGATCTTTCAATAAAATGCTTATAAATCCCCAAAACTCTAGCTTGTATGAAAAACACACGTCTTTGGGAAGATAAAAGGAAACTAAGTTAAATAAAGATAACTTCTGTCTTCCTATATTGAATTCAATTCATCTTTTGGCACATATATTTTTACTTAAATTTTATATTCTGCCTATTGTGTAAAAATTGAGGCAACCTAAATAATTAAAGATAAAAATCTTTAAAAAAAAATGAAACCATCAAGATTTTTTACAACACAATATATTAATAGAGACAGAGAAATTAATGTTATCCTACATCTAAAATAAACTGAGTGTTACAGTTGAGCCAGAATTCTACTTTTACTTTCCTGGTAAGTAAGGCAAAAATAGAACTGTTGAATTATATAGTAATTATAGTCTGATACATGAAAGGATAAAAGTTAATCTTGAGAAAGATTTGCTATTAAAAGAACACGTATATTAAAGGTTTTCTTATTTAAAAGGTTTTAGATAACATGAAGAACAGTATCTATCTTCAATCAGAGTTTTACAAGATACAAAAGTGCCATTAAAGTGAATATCCTTTAAGTTAATCTTTTATTTTTTTTTTAAAAAAGGACATCAATTAAATAATAACACAAAGACATTGGATTTTGTATGAAGAGGAAAATTTATTTTCCTGATCATATAAAAATAAAGAATAAGACCTTAACATCTCTCCTGAGATGAAAGATGGGCTCATACATTCCACCACCTTTCTCAAATATCAGATGGTTCAAGAAAAGTCAAGCGTTAGAATTCAGGTGATTTATCTTTGCCCCACATGCCAATTTTCTCTTACTTTAATTAAAGAAAGACACCGATTTCAGGAGGTAGAAACTTCATCTAATAATTAGAATTGAAGAGTCTAACATATTCTTGCATAAATAGCTGTCAGATTCCCATTCCCCCTCACAGTTCACACAGCTGTAGCATGCAGGCAAAGATTGAAGGTTTGTTTCTATGGCAAGAGGACACAGATACTCTGTGGATTGAAGGGACAGGTGAGGGCAATAATACCACACTAAATTCAGAGAGCTAAGTGAAAGGTCTATTCTGTATACTGTACCCTTCAGCCCCAGATTAGCGATCTTCCCTAGGGAATCCGAACAATCCAAGTGAAATACCTAAAGATGTAGACATGGGACATTCAGTAATCCGGTGGTCACCTTGAAACTCAATAAAAAGAATCTCACCCAGAGCTTTCAATAAATTTTATTAGTCCCCTACTTTTAAGTAGGAGAAGACAACTAAAAATTCCCTATGTTGGGAAATAGAATGAACCACAAAGGCACAAAATAAACAGGAAGGAAAAAAACATGTAAGAAGGGCAGATCATTGAGGAAGAAGACAATTTCAAAACATGAAATAAAGTATTTACCCAAGAGAAATAAAAATATATCCACCCAAAGATTTGTATACAAATGTTCTTGGCAGCGTCGTTTATAATAGCCAAAATTTGGAAACAACCTAAATGTCCATCAACTAGTAAACAGATAAGCAAAATGTGGTATATCCATACAATGGAATACTGTTTATCCATAGAAAGAAACTACTTATATGTGCTATTACTTGGATGAACCTAAAAAATACTAAGTTCAATGAAAGAAGGCAGATACAAATTGTATGATTTCATGTTTATGAAATGTCATAAAAAGTAAATGTATGCAGACAGGAAGCAGATTAGTGATTGCCTAAGTCAGGGGGAGGTGGAGGAAATGGGAAACCAGTTAATGAACATGATGGGGTTTATTGGGGTATTGGAAATATTCTAAAACTGATTTATGGTGATGATTATGCAACTTAGTAAATTTACTAAATATCTCTGATTTTATATTTGAAAATTATAGATGTCAAATATGTATCAGTAAAATTATATATTGAAAAGCTAGAATTAATATTATTAGAAAAATAAGATATTACTGGGGCGCCTTCGTCTCAGATCATGATCCCAGGGTCCTGGGATCGAGCCCCACGTCAGGCTCCTTGCTCAACGGGGAGCCTGCTTCCCCCTCTCCCTCTGCCTTCTACGCCACCTGCTTGTGCTCTCTCTCTGTCGGGTAAATAAATAAAATCTTTAAAAAAAAGAAAAAGAAAAAGAACATATTGCAAAGATGAAAGATGAACAGGAAACTGAATTTTTATCTTTTTTTTTTTTTTGAGAGATAAGGAGGAGATGGGATGGCAGAGGGGGAGAGAGAATCCCAAGCAGGCTCTATGCCCAATGCAGAGCCCCATGCAGAGCTGAGATCATGACCTGAGCCAAAATCAAGTCAGATGCTCCACCAGCTGAGCCACCCAGGCGCCCCAGGAAACTAAAGGAACATTTAGGAAAAAGAAAACCTTGGGAATTGAAAATATGATAGCAGAGGTAAAAAAAGTTAACATCATAAAGTTGAGGAAATCACCAAGAAACTAGAGCAAAAATTCAAACATGGAAACAGTAAAGAAAAGATAAGATTAGAGGACTAGTCCAGGAGGTCTAAGATCTGAATGGTAACACTTCCATACAGAAAGAATGCAGTAAGATATCAGTGTCATAATTTAAGAATAATCCCAGAATAGTAGTGTGTTAATTTCCAAATGGGAAGGGTCACCAAATGCTCAGTATAATGAATTAAAATAGACTCACATCAAGACACAGCACCATAATATTTCAGAATATTGAAGCAAAGGAGAAGGTGCAGGAGGAGAGCAAGGGGTAGGTCACATGCAAAATATATTTGGGATTTTTCAAAAGCAACACTGTAAGCCAAAAGACAATGGAACAATTCCCTCAAGATCTTGAAGGAATATTTCCAAACGAGAATTCTATATTCAGCCAAACCTATCAAACTTGTGTAAGAGTAGGATAAATCATATTTCAACATTGTCTCCAAAAACATTCTACCATGCCTGCTTCCTAAAGAAACCACTCCCACCAAAAGGAATGAATACACTGAGAAAGGAATCATGGTATGGAGGAAACCAGACATTTTATGGAATCCAGGCAACAAATATGAAGCCAAGGAAATCCCCAGGATGGCAGTGAAAAGACCATCAGACCTAAGGGAACCTGGAATGGGTTAGAGGATTTCAGAGAGATTTCTTCAGGAAGATGAAATCTATAGAATATCTTACATATCTCAATGTCTTAAAGAAAGATTAAACAATTGCCAGAGATCTCAGGGTGAATTACGTACATTTATAATTAAGCAATTATAAAAATAACAGAGTTGTTAACTTTAGGAATATATTATCACCACCACCACCAACAAAAAAATGTATGCAGGAAATTAATAGTAACAGTGTTTCCTGTATAGCTCATCTGTAAATTGCACTTAGTCATAATATGCCCTCAATTTTGATCTAACCAGAATTACACTTGAACAATTTTGAAATGATGAGAGATGGCAAAGGTACTGGAATAGGCGGAAAAGATTAATTTCTTTTCTTCCAGAGTGTGAAGTGAATAGATGAAAGCAGAAACTGAAAAAAAAATAAAATAAAATCAAGCATGTTATAGAGAAACTGAGATAAAGACCTACATATCCAGCTAAAAGAGATAAAAGTAGATGTGTCCTAGGAAATAAAAATGATCATGGTGGAAGCTTCTATTTTTCAAAACAAATCGTAACATTTTCTGACAACACAATGTATTTATAACTAATAAAAACAACTAATAGATTTATAGTCATATGGTAGTTGCATTAGACATTGATCATTTTTTCAGATTATACTTTTAAGTATTAAATTCTGTCCTATTCTATGGATAATTTTTTATTAAGTGCCAACATTTCATATCAGAACATGGTAGGAATAAACACAGGTAAAAACTAAGCCTTGCTTCCTTATTTCATGAAGTTTAAAAAAATACAGTTTAAAAGCCGATGCAGGATTTCATGCCACATCATTTTCTAGTGTGTCTTCCCATGTTCTATGTATAGAAAAAAAGCTATTTAGCTTTGTCTGTGGGAGTAGGGGAAACAGTCAATACTTAGAGCAGATGTCTTTGGGAAGACAAATGATGATAAAGAATATTTATAATTAAAATTATAAAATGTACAAAAGACCTGGAATACAATCTCAGTTTTTTGGTGGGCTGAATATTGGTGGAAGGAGAATTCATACAAACACAAAGAATAAAGTGGAGGTGCATACAGTGACTCAAAAATCAGCCCATGGATACAGCTATATTGTAGGGTGCAGCTGGATCCTGCCCCTTTTTACCTGGTTGTATATCACCTTGCCAGAGCTTCTACCACCATCTATATATGTCTGTTTAAGGGAATCTTTATAAACATCAGAATCTCCTGGTTCAAAAACATAGGAGGCATAGGGACTAATGCAGCTCTTGATGACAAAGAGGAACTATACTTCTGTCCATAATCCTTTATCCACAATTCTGAAATCCAAAAAGCTCAGTCAATTTATTTTACCTCACTTTATTTGGGAAATTTTAATATTACTCCATGTCAAGTGAATATTCTTACTTTTCATTGCAGATATATTATTATTTTTATTGTGAAATTTATTATTAAATTTTATTATTAAATTTATTATTTTTTATTATGAAATGCTACCCAATTTTTTATTATGAAATGTTACCCAAATGCTAGGGACATTTCCTACCATACAGTATATGGTATAGTACTACCTTTCCAAAATCTGATAAATTCTAAATTAATAAACATATTTGTTCCTATGGTTTTTGGTAAGAAAATGTGGAACTGTATTTACCTCCAGTTTTCCAGTGTACATTTGCTTGAAGTGTACTATAACCATTGAAAATTTTACTAGAAATTAGAGATCATTTAAAAACATATTAAAGTACCAACATCTTTTCAATGTACACAATAAATTTGTGAAATATGTTACTCTGATTGTTGGTCACTTTCTTTTTTTTTTTTTATTAAGATTTTATTTATTTGACAGAGAGAGACGCAGTGAGAGAGGGAACACAAGCAGCGGGAGTGGGAGAGGGAGAAGCAGGCTTCCCGCGGAGCAGGGAGCTCGATGCGGGGCTCGATCCCAGGACTAAGCCACCCAGGCACCCTGTTGGTCACTTTCATAATAGCAAATCTTATAACTTTAAAGCATTTGATATAATGGAATAATCATTGATTTTCCCATCTACCAATCATTAACTCTTTACTCTTAAACTGGAACATAGTATTTTTAAATGTATTATTGAAATTAGTTTATCTTTTGCAAAATCACATTAATAAAATTATTTTAATAAGGATTGAGATAGGATAGTTTTGAAATTCTAGCTGCCCATTCTCTCCCATTATTCACTCAAGCAACGTTTTTATTCTCTTGGGCCATGTGTTAAGAATCCTGAGATAAACAGTTTTAAGGAGCCTATAATCAAATGTTTATTATGCTTTTTTAACATTTGTATCAACAGTTAAAAAGGTAGATAATTTGCTAGACTTGAGTTATGTTACACCAAAGAATATAATTGAAAATTTTGTTTCTACTTATTGAAAAATGAATAGGATATTATTCCTTAGAATTGAAGACTAAGATAGCATAGCTTGTATTGCCCCTCAATATTTAAGAATTATATGGTGACTGGGAAGGTCAAATTTTAGACTTCGCAGCCAAGGTGAAAGCTCAGAATATTTCTATAAACTAATTAAATTTATACATCAGGGAAAAGCAATCTTATGACAATATCTAAATTTAAAAGTATTAAATTTTAAAAAACAATTTTATATGCGATCTAAATTTTTATACAGTACAGATATTAATGCCAATAATGGTTATTGAATGCCAATAATTATGTCCAGTATTCTCTCATGAACTTTATAAGCTCCTGTCAATTGTTTTATTTTCTCTACCAGTACCACTTTTTTCTTTCTATCAAAACCTTAGAGAGATAATTTTACTAAACAAACAGACAAAAAATAATCTAACAGGAATTTTTCTGCTACACTTTTAAAATAACTTATTCCTTATCTAATTTTATTCAGAAGCCCTGTAATAAATAATGAAACACATAATTGTATTATAAGTGTTAAGTGGGGACTTGTCAGATTTTGTCCTTGTTGCTGTTTCGTGTATGTATTATTTAGTCATGGTTTAAACTGTATTTTGTGTGTTTCTTTTTTTCCCTCCCTTTGTGTCAGTCTCGAGAAACAGCATCACAAGTAAGTATTTTTGTCTCCCTTTCCTCAAATAGTTGAATATGTGAATTCAGAGCTGTTAAAGGGAAAGAGAATTGAATTCAGTATTTCAGATGTTAAAATAAATTAATTAAGCTGAAGTGTTATAAATGTTCTATTTTCAAGTTAGCATGTCTATATTTCCCTAATAATATTGCAAGTTCATCTTACCTGTTTGTCTTGAAATTATGTTTGTATATTAATCCAATCATATATTTTACTGTGTGTTGTCATTACTGCTCGTCGCTTACTGGCTGTGTATTGTCTGTCTGTCCTTGAATGAGGTACCCACCTTCAGTGCAATCAACTGAGACTAAAAAAGGGTTGGCAGTCATGGGATGTGAAACTTATCTTTCCCCATGCTACCTATGTAGGCTGGTCCTCCTAGAAAGGGGTATAGGAACAATAGGACCTGGGATGGCTTTCTCTAGTACACTTTTTAACGTTGAATTTATTCTTTAATAATTTTAATTTATTGTCATTAAGAAGCCATCAGTTTAGTGTTTGATAACATTGACCTGGGCTAATAACTGATTTGTTACAATAAAAATAAAATTCTTAATAATATATATTATGTATGTATACATGCACTTATATTCCTAAAACCATGATATTATCTTCATGGGATTTGTATTTTTAATTTTATTTTCCATTTTCTTCATATAAACTATGATAAATAATTGTCATTGTGTTCTTAACACTTAATGCAGACTCCCAAGCATAAATATAATTAATGAAACCATTACAAATATAAATATTTTCCACTTTAAAAATTGCATTTTGAATGTCAAAGCAATGGTAGAATTTAGCACATTAAGTGTAAAGCTTGTGTGCCAAAGTTACCATCTAAAAGGACAGGTTGATTTAAGAAAAATAAAATTAAAAAAAAGAAAAAGAAAATAAAAATAAAGCTGCAAGTCTATTTTTGAGCTTGTTGAATTTAGAGAAAAGTTCTATATTCATAATATCCACATTTTTGATGTAATGACTGTTAACTACATCATAGATTTGAATCCATATAATAAATGCAAATTTTGTTCATTAAATTCTTTTAAACATCTTAAATTATTTATGATTTTATGAGCTATACCTCTGTTATATTTTTCAATATTCTTATTTTGTTTTATTATATATTGAATCCTTCAGAATTTACTAAATATTACCAAGGAAGCTTCCCTTGGGCCTGAATGAATAACATTTTAGAGGAGTGCTTTCCTCCCATCATGGTCCACATTGAAAATGTAATGTTTGTTTGGCATGGAGCTGCTTAGGGGTTTCAGCTACCATGGCTACCTGCAGGTTGAGCAAATTAAAATTTTAGATCAAAACAGAACATATTCCTGGCACATACTGGGTTTGGGGAACTCATTTTATAGTTTTATTGTTGCTTTTTTAGAAAATGTTTTATAATGAGATCAACATATATTTCTAAATTTTTAATTTATACCAATATTTGACCTGACCAGCTGTACAAATAAAATCGCAAGGGTATTGAATTGGCATGCATTAATTCATAAAATATTTTAGTAACATGTCAACAGCAGAGTTGTTTCACCTTGTCTTTCCTAAAGGGATTCTCAGGTATAAGTCCAGACCTGGTCCTCAATGGTAGAAACACTTGCTGGGGTTCACTCTATGTCCCAGAAAGATCAGAATTTTCATTTGGTTAAAAATTTTATAGCTTTATGTTTGGAAGTGGAGTGAAACTTTTAGGTGTAGGTTTTGGCTATGTTGTAGTTCTATGTATTGATTCAAATGTTCTGCACTTTTTATTCAGATGTTACACATCTCTATCACCTCTTTTCTCTAACTTACCATTTCAGATGCAGGAAGGCAAAGGTTTGGCTCATTTCTGAATCATGGCAGCCAATTGCAAGTTGACTTTTGGAACTTTTTCCCACTAATTGCTTTCTTTCTTATAGTTATTATTCTAGGGTCTCGACATCCTTCAATCAGTTCCCTATGTAAGCAAAGTGCCTTCCCTCTACTGGGAAGTTTGAGTTTTCCAATATAAGTATTTTTCTTACAATCCTTTTTATGAAGGAAAAAAGAAACTCTAATTGTACTTTGGATATGAAGACATTTATCTTTGTAATTCCATTTGTTTCTACAACAATTCCCATTCTTTCCAGCTCTAGTTTTTGTTTTTAGCGTTTTTTTTTTCCTCTCCATCAACTCTCTCCCTTTACCTTCAAATATACCCAAGTTTCGCCAGTTCTCAAGAAAAATTTTCCCTTTTATCCTCTTTTTTAAAGATTTTTTATTTTTAAGTAATTGCTATGCCCACTGTGGAGCTTGAACTCACAACCCCAAGATCAAGAGTTGCATGCTCTACTGACTAAGCCAGCCAGGCTCCCCATCATTCAATTTTTACTTATCTTATTCTTGTTAAGCTCTGAGAAAAGTTCGTATATGCTGTCTATTCTGTTCCTTATCGGTGTCTTCCACAGTTTTTTTCCCCACTACTCTATTCATCCTGTTCTTGAATCAGTAGAAATCTTTAAGCCAAAATCCTTGGCATTTTATATTAGTTTTTATTTGTTTAAACATCATATAATCTTTAGCAGGGTTCATTACCTCCTACATCTTAAAATTCTTTTATCCTCAGTTTTCATATTATGAATTACTTTCTTTACCTGTTTTACCTGTTTTTATTGGTTTATTTCTTAAACTTTTCCCCTTCTTTCTACTGTTCAGTTTCTGCCTATAACAGTTCATTTCAGATGCTGCCAATGTGATCTTCATCTGAAGGCTTCTCCCTAAACCATTGTCCCTGGGATTGGCTCTGGAGCTCAAGACTCCAAGTAGCTGCAGCAATCTGCCTTTGTCTCCCTTCTAGGACTGGACTTCATCTTTAGTTTCCAGAAAATACTCCGTTAACCACCTGAAGGTAGGCTAAGCTTCACTGCCGTTAGTCTCACCCAGAGCCTTAATCTTGATCCCTGCACAATGCTAAGCACTTTATCATTTTATTTAATCCTCACCAGAAGCCAATATGGCATACAATATTATTCTTATTTTTAAATAAGCAGAGATATAGACAAGTTAACTTGACCAATGTCAAAGACTTTGGAAGCAGCCAACCTGGTTTTTAGAATTTATCACTATCTGACACCAGAGCTTCTTTTAATCACTGGGTCTCACTGTAGCAGCCTCTACTGATTTCTGAACTACATCTCTCTGTCACCATCTATTTTGAGGTCCTCAAATGCTTTGGTTGAGAATCAATATGGGAAATGACACTTGAACAGTAACCAGGCATTTACTAAAGTTATGTTTTATAGTCTTTTGGTCTTTTTCTACACTTGATCTCAGAACACTTGTTATGTCTTGTGGTTTCAATTATTACTTCTATGTTAATCGATAGCAAGTTTGTGTTTTCTGTCCTTCTAATTTCTAAAAATGAAGAACAAGCTCATTTTCTGCCAGATTCTCTTCACTTTACTATCTACCAGAACTACAAATATTTATTGAGCACCACTAGGCACCAGATGCACCCACCTAGATGCTTGGAATGCATCAGTAAACATACAAGAAAGATTTCTCAGAAAGCTAACATGAAAATTTCATGCCTATTCTTTAATTACTTCTTGATGGATTTACTATATCTAAATTCTCTTCCCTTCAAAATCTTACATAGAACAGACAGATTAATGACCATATTCCTTACTTTACTCACATGATACATGATGCATATAGTGGATGTTTGATGCCTACTTTATCAAGTCAAATTTCTTGTTGCTGGATTTTAAACTGCTCTATATTCTAGCCATTCTTTATTGATACTCCTTCTGTTCCTGTTCCCCATACAAATAATTTGTTCAATTATTCTGTCTGACCAAATAGCAATGGACTTGGTACCAGATGATCTGGGTTTAAATGTTGGCTCTTCCTTTTACTAGCTGTGTGTGAAATGGCCCATTCTCAACACATAGCAAAGTGAAGACTAAATAGGGAGCATATGATTATCACTTCACAAATTATAAAAAGGGGCAGATATGTGTTAATTGTTCATAGCTAATTGCAAACAATTCTGGGGTAAGTACATAGAGTAACATAGATCTTATTTCATCAATTTTCTCTGCTACATCACTTTGAGTGGATGGCATTCCCTTAGAAAACATTTGTTTCAATACACTTACATTTATAAATAATATAATAGTAAGTATTCTTGTAATTGGATAAGTAGATACCTTGCAATATTAGTCAAACATAGATATATTCACTAACCTCAAATGCACTCTAATTTATACACACACACACACACACACACACCAACACACCTTAAGTCTGGGCTCATCTGTCATTTTCTTTCACTTTCTTACAGAAGTTTTACTCTTGGATCTTTTTCTTACCTTATTTTACAATTCTTTTAAAATATTTTCTGGCTCTGATTCTTATCTTGTGCATTTCCATCCCCAGGAAAACATTTCTTACTTGCATTATTTATTTACTCTAACTTAATAAGAATCTCAATGGTATACTTATTAGCAAGAAGCTGTTTAAACGCATCCAATCTGTTTGATTTAATTTAACTACATAGTCATGGCTTTTTGTCCATTTAACATCTTAAACTGCATGGAGATCATTCTTTCACTTTGCACTGCCATAGGAAGTAAATTAAGCCTTTAGTCACAGCCCCTTGTTGAATGGCTGCTAGAGTCTCTAAAATAATCAGAGCCAAATGGAAAATTATAAAGTTGATCTAGGTCACCTAGGTTTTCATAAAGGAGTGGTGATATGTAAGCAACAGTATACTTGGATCAATAATACTGTTTTGTATAGATTCTTTACATAAGAATGTGAATATTTATGTCTTCCAAGTCTTATATCATTATGTCTGTTCTTTAATTAAGACATTACATATATCATAGAAATTTTCTTTCCACAGGCTCATTTATCCATAACTGCATATGCTTTAAGGCAGTGGTTCTCAAATGATAGGAAAGAGGAGTTTGTGTGTGTGTGTGTTTAAAATGTTTGGGGCATGGCAGAATTGGTGCTATATGCCTATTAGAATCACAGTAATAGTTTCTCATAAATTCATATGCTTAGGTCCTTTTTTCCTGGAATGTAAAATACTGGAGGTGATAGAATGATATCCTCCCTGACTTACCCTATAGTCTGTAGGACGTACCTCACACACATATACCTGTGGTTGAAACCATTGCCTTAGGCTGTGTATTCCTGTAATTCTGCAAAATGATGAGAAAATTGAACTGTGAAGAGGACAAACCTGGCAATGAAAGGATGATTCTAATAATGTACATTGGAGTACATTTATGAGCATGTTAAACCTGTGTGCTTTTTCAGTGCTCTTCTATTTGTTGATTATTTGTTTGTTGTAGGTCAGTTTTAGAGTTTAAAGCTATTCAAGTGTATAAGCTATTCTCTATCCACACATATATAAGTCTGTATAGTATATGAAAACCTATACATAGAAACCCCAAAAGGATGTTTTATGTAGAAAGCAAATATGTTCTTTTTGTTTTGTTTCGTTTTGTTTTTATTAACATATAATGTATTATTATTTGTTTCAAGGGTACAGGTCTGTGATTCATCAGTCTTACACAATTCACAGCGCTCACCATAGCACATACCATCCCCAATGTCCATCACCCAGTCACCCCACCCCTCCCACCCCCCACCCCCCCACTCCAGCAGCTCTCAGTTTGTTTCCTGAGATTAAGAGTCTCTTATGGTTTGTCTCCCTCTCTGGTTTTGTCTTCTTTCATTTTTCCCTCCCTTCCCCTATGATCCTCTGCCTTGTTTCTCAAATTCCACATATCAGTGAGATCATATGATAATTTTCTTTCTCTGACTGACTTATTTTGCTTAGCATAATTCCCTCTAGTTCCATCCATGTCATTGCAAATGGCAAGATTTCATTTTTTGATGGCAGAATAATATTCCATTGTATATTTTTACCACATCTTCTTTATCCATTCATCTGTTGATGATCATCTAAGCCCTTTCCATAGTTTCGCTATTGTGGACATTGCTGCTATAAACATCGGGGTGCACGTGCCCCTTTGGATCACTACATTTGAATCTTTGGGGTGAATACCCAGTAGTGCAATTGCTGGGTCGTAGGGTAGCTCTATTTTCAACTTTTTGAGGAACCTCCATACTGTTTTCAAGAGTGACTGCACCAACTTGCATTCCCACCAACAGTGTAGGAAGGTTCCCCTTTCTCCGCATCCTTGCCAACATGGATGTCTTCTTTGGAAAAATGTCTGTTCATGTCTTCTGCCCATTTCTTGATTGGATTATTTGTTCTTTGGGTGGAGTTTGATAAGTTCTTTATAGATTTTGGATACTAGCCCTTTATCTGATATGTCATTGAAAGCAAATATATTCTTATATGTAGTTATTTCTAGACATAAAATGAATGAATTGGTTAAGGAAAACCACTTTTTAGTTTCCTTATAAAACAAAAATTAATGATGGAGAAATCAGTCTAAATTTGGGCCAGATTTTGATTCTGATCTATTGGACACACATCAATGTATGGAACACAACAGTTAAAATTAAATAACTATTAGAAGAGTAAAAAAGTATCTTGAGACCTACAAAAAAGTAGTTGCAAAATGTACAATAATAACAATTCTGATGCTGGTAATATTATCACTCCACCTTAAAAAAAAAAAGACAAGCATTATTTTGAAGAGAAGAAAAAATGCTATACCAGAGAAGATAAAAAACATTTCACTACTACACAGTGAAAGAAGGTGGACATTGTCTGACTTCATAAGAAAAACAATGAGAAAAGTGGTGTTAGTGGCATTGGTTAGTAGCATTGTCATAGAAACATGACATAATTAAGGCAATTTCATTAAATACTTGAAATATATTTCTGAATACTACAACTCAAAAGAGTTATGTATACGTTAGAGAAATATTAACCCTTAAATATTGTAAATTACTATTTAGAAAATTCATCTCTCAGGATTACCAGTAACCTCTATAACATACATATGATTAGAAGATGTAAAACCTTTATTAAAAAAATCTCCCATCATAGGGGTGCCTGGGTGGCTCAGTCGGTTAAGCATCTGACTCTTGATTTCGGCTCAAATGATCTCAGGGTCATGAGATCAATTCCTGTGTCAGGCTCTACACTCAGGGGAAGTCTGCTTGAGATTCTCTCCCTCCCTCTCCCTCTGCCCCTCCCCCACCTACTTCTCTCTCTCTCTCTCTCTCTCTCTCTCTCTCTGTCTCTCTCTCTAAGTAAATAAATAAGTCTTAAAAATAAAATCTCCCATCATAAGTAATGCTATGATCCTAAATAAGCTAAGACCTTTTATTACTTCTCTTCTTCTTCCTTGGTGTCTCTATAACAATAGATATTATTTATGATATGTATGTTAGAGGGCAAAAAGCTGTAGTAAGAACTATTTGATAATATTCATCACCCATCCTATTCCATGAAAAATACTTCTTTCTTGGCCTCCATGATAATCAATTTTTCTATACATTCTCATAGTCTTAATTTCTTATTTTTCTTCTACTTTCCCAACTGAGGATATTGAGGTATAAAAGTTAAAATTAGGGAGTTATCTCTAAAACACATCTATCTTTTCATTATTGTATCCCTGTACCTTGAACAGTGCTTCACACAAGTGCTCAGTATGTTTACTGAACTCAGTCATAGGTATCCTCAACATAGAGCAATCCTTTCAAAAAATCCTGTTCGAACTTATGTGATTTTATTTGTATCTCCTCTGTCACTAATTTTGGTGCTTAATTATTGTTTTACTCTTGAATTTCATGTAAGTGCTTAAGGACATCTGCCTTGTAATTCCTGTTCTCATAATGTATAGCATATGACTAAGGTGGACAGTTTCTTGCATTGAAAGCCCATGGGCAATTTGGTCATTGTGAGTAATTCAGAACTTCCAGGATTACTAGAGGAGGAACTACAGTAAAGGCATCTGGGGGTAGAGGGCAGAGGAGGGAAAGGGGAAACTAATGTAATTGCCTGTTGTATTGCTATTTGGAGAGAATCTAGATTCTTTTGTTGTAACTCATTCTGTGTGGGTAAATTTGAAAGTAGCAGCATAAATGGGCTTTAAAAAATTGTAAATGAGGAATATGTTGCTTCCAGAACCCAAAAAACTAAAAGATGTAGATTTGTTTTAATATTATTTGTTCTACTAGATCAATAACTTTTTCTTGATGGTATCAGAGTTGGAACATCCCTTGACTGACCAAATACGCCCAGAAATTTTACTAAGTTGAAGGAACCTTGCATTTTGTGCAAGACAATGGCCCATTCCTTTTTGTGTTCTCCTTTGTGAATTTTTATATGTCCTGAATGAGTATGTCAAATAAATCCCCTTGCAAGAGATATCATCAGTATAATGTCATACCTATGTTCCCAGGGAAAGTTGGGTGCAGTAAAGATCTTGCTTGCAAAGATTGAGTGCATTTGCCAGGCTTTTAAGGTATCCTATATGTAACCAGGTAAAGAAGTATTTGTGTTCCTTCGAAGGTGAAATTGGTTGAGAGGCTGTCAAAGTGGGCATGAAACAGAAGATGTTAGTCAAGTCTATGACTGCAAAGTATTTATCAATTGCTGATTGAATGGAGTCAATAATTACAGTAATATTGGGTATTGCACTTTAATACTTGACAACATGTCATTAAGGTTGGGATACTCTACTGTGGGGTTCCATTCATTCTTTCCAAGTTTAAGAACTAGTCGAATGGACGTTAAATGGAGAAGCAGTGGTAATTATCATCTCTTCTCTGAATAGTTCTTATAATTGATTTCAATCCTTGAAAGCCCTGTTCAGTCCTTGAAGGCCTTATTAACTATTTACATTGGACATACAGAAGGTTCAAATGGCCCCATTTTGTCAAACCAATTGTAAGTGGCAAGGATTTTATTTCATTTTTTTTAAAAGATTTTATTTATTTATTTGAGAGAGAGAGAATGAGAGACAGAGAGCATGAGAGGGAGGAGGGTCAGAGGGAGAAGCAGACTCCCTGCCGAGCAGGGAGCCTGATGCGGGACTCGATCCCGGGACTCCAGGATCATGACCTGAGCCGAAGGCAGTCGCTTAACCAACTGAGCCACCCAGGCGCCCAGGATTTTATTTCATTTAATTTTAATTTATAACTCAGTGGATTAGAGTGTGCAGTGTCTACTAGGGGATATTGTAGGGCAATGGGTGTTATGACCATGGGGTATTTAGGCAAGGCGATAGTTCTGATGGTTAAGATGAGGTATACCTATGTACCTATGTGTTTTTATTTTATGTGTGATAATCCCTATTGGGATTACCTTAATTTTAGTGCAATCTCCATATTTACAGTACCTGAAGTTTATTGGAATCTCCAGTCATAACTATAATGTGAACCCCAACCAAATTAAAAAAAAAAAAAAAAAGCCCTGAAGGTTTGCCAGTTGGTACAGTTCAGGAGATATTAAAACTTGGAACCTATGTTGCAGAAGCACAAAGCCAATCAGCTTCCTTTTATCTTTTTGTTTTAAAAATACTTTTGGCAAACTAAGAATTTTCAAGTTGAACAAATTGTGGACTTTCTGTTTCAGTTGTTTCCTCCCATATATCCAATTTTTTGTTTGTTTTTCCCTTCCCTTTGATTTCCTGGTTAGAGCTGTCTTTGGTTGCTAGACCCTCAGGGGGATCCTTTCTACCCTGCTCATGCTTATACGTCTCCTCTTCCAGAGAGTCTCAAGTCAGTTTCATTAGAGTTATGGGTCTCCCTGATGGCAATGGTTGCGTTATTGGATTTATTTATTTATTTATTACGAACCTAAGGCTTCACTCAGTTTTGCATTAACCCCTTAGCTATGCCACCCAGGCCCATGGGTACTTTTCCTTCTAACTGTGGGGATCAGGATCTTTGCTGTTACAGAGTCATAGCAGCAGAAGCAGCATTTTGTAACACCTTAGTGAGCCGTTTTCTCAGCATGGCCACTGCTCTTCCTCCCCACAAGCAGCCATGTGATAGACCTGTATAATACACAGAATATCAGTTCTTCCCCTGAATGCTCTATGGAATGGAGATCGATGCCTGGTTGAGGCATACAACCAATGGTCGTAGGGTAAGACTCATTCCCTGAACTTAGTGTCTGTCATGCTTCGTACTGATACCTGTACACAAAATTCAGTATGAAACACACAGATAAGTCAGAGACATATGGCATAGGGCCACGTTAACAAAAGCCCCAAACTCATACAAATGGCCCGGGCCATTAGTAGTTCTACCTGGATTAGGTTCTTGCAATTTTCCATTGACCTACATCACAGAGTATGATAATATCAAGAGAGTCCTAAAGGAGCTCTTTTGTTCTCAAAGAAGAGTAGCCATTCACAGAAGATGGCAGGGCTTTGCTCCAAAATTCTAAGGGCCTGAGCTGTAATTCATTTATTAGGGCCTGCCAAAGGCTCCAAACAGCATCCCTATCTGTCAGTGACATTGCACACACCATTGGTTTTACTCGATCACATAGCCCAAGTGGCAAAGCATCTAGCATAGAAGGCTGAACCTCTTACAGAGCCTTTTTTTTTCTGGACTCTGCTAAAAATTGGCAGGGTTTTGGGTCACTCGGTAAATGGGCCATAGTAACACACCCAAATGAGGAATATGTTGCCTCTAAAATCCAAAGAAGCCCACTAGATGTTGTGCTTCTTTTCTGGTTGTAGGAGGGGTTAGATGCAACAACTATTCTTTACTTTGGAAGGGATATCTTGCCATGCCCCACACCAATGGACCCCTCAAAATTTCACTGAGGTAAGAGTCCCCTATATTTTTGCCAGATCTCTTTTCCGTCCTCTGACCTGCAAATGTCTTCTCAGTAAGTTTTGGATAGTTGCTACTTCTTGCTTACTAGGTCCACTCAGCATAATGTTATCAGTGTAATGAACTGGCATGATACCTTGTAGAAGGAAAGGATGTCAAGGTCCCTGCAAACTAAATTATGACATAGAGCTGGAGAGTTGATACACCAGTGAGGTAGGACGGTGAAGATGTATTGCTGGCCTTGGCAGCTGAGCACAAAATGATTCTGGTGTTTCTTATTGATGGGGATGGATAAAAAGACATTTACCAGATCGATAGCTGCATACTAGGTACTAGGGAATGTGTTAATTTGTTCAAGCAATGAAACCACATCTGGTGCAGCAGCTGCAGGTGGAGTTACCATCTGGTTAAATTTAGGATAACCCATTGTCATTCTCCAAGCTCTGTATGTCTTCTGCCCTTGCCAAATAGGTGAATTGAGTGGGGATGTGGCAGAAATCACTACACTTGCATATTTCAAGTCCTTGATGGTGGCACTAATTTCTGCAATCTCTGTAGGAATTCACTATTGCTTTTAGTTTAATATTTTCTTAGGTAGAAGCAGTACTAGTGGCTTCTACTTGGCCTTTCCCATCATAGTAGGTCAGTATGGTCAGGGAGCCAATGTGGGACTGGAACTGGGGAAATATCCATAGGATGGGTTCTGGGACCTACTGAGTCCACTGTGAGACATACCTGAGCTATTGATGACCTCCATAAGCTCCTACTCTAACTTGTGGACCAAAGTGATGTTTTGAGTGTCGTGGAATTAGTATCATTTCAAAGCCAGTCTCTACTAGTCTCTAAAAGTTCTGATTATTTCCTTTTCCTCAGTGTACAGTTACCCTGGTGAAAGGTCATATGTCCCTTTGGGGAAGCCTGGGAAGAAGATTACTGGTATAAATTTTTAGCAGTGTACTGGGTCCTTCCAGAAAAGGAATAAGCCTCTCCTTCATCGAAGGGTTTTGGTTCTGTAAACTGGCTCAAATCTGGGGATTATTTGAAAGGTTGTTACTCTCTATTTTTATGATTCAGGTTAGAGTTTTGTTCACTTGATCTAGACGTTTTCTGCTTATGCAGATTAGGTAAAAATTTAGTAGTTTTCCTATCTGTTTTACCTATAGGAACACAATGATTAATTAGCCAGTGCCATGGGTCTGGGCAAGTCAGACTATTCTGATTGCTGCTTTGACTCTGCTGTCCATTATAGCAACCATGTTCACTCACCTTGCCTTGGGCAATTGATTGCCACTACTTGGCCCCTGCCTCCTTGGGATTGAACTACTCCCATTGCATTTAGTGACTGCAATTACCACTCTAAGGTCTGGTCTTAGAAGAGTAATCGTTGAACTCTTCAAGGATACTGGGGCTCTGCTCACAAATTTATTTCTCACAGTTGTGGTCAAAGGAATGCCTTCTAGACTCTCTCACTGTGGGTCTTAAATGACAAATCTACTCTTACATTCCAATCTCAAGGCTTCGAATCCCTTGCTTTACATTAAACCAAATTAGGTCGTGCATGTCCAGCTTGCTTACTATGGACCACCTTTTGGTACATGTTACAGCCAACCAACCAGATGAACTGTTAGAACCCTTTCTAACTCCCCAAGCTTCAACTCCCAATGCAGAATCTCTGCTTAATGAGTCCATATCAATAAATTATGCCTGATTCAACTTAATGTTTCTTCCACCATTATCCTGCACCCTTAATATCCAGTCCCACACCTGTTCCCCAGATATTGGTCTGTATATGTTTGAGAACTCAAGTAGTTCTTTTGGAGTATAACTTCCTGAACACGTGGTGAAAAATAAAATAAGTAACATATATGCCATCTATCTATCATCTACCTATTTATGAATCACTTTATAGAGGACTCCTAACATAATAATACAACCAATTAAAATAAGGATGACATTCCCTTCTCAACGTGCTCTTATTAACACAGATGAATTATTTAATTTATTTAAATTAATTATTTAGATTCTAAGGGAAGACAGCCACCATTTAGTTAGCAATAGTATTCAAGATCCTAAAGAAGGCAGAAAAAAGTACTATTTTCTGGGTTTAAAGCACTAGGAAAGACAGTAGGCAGTTGAAATCTCTGTACATTAGTTGTTTCTGAATGACAGTTTTGAAGGCTCAAGGGAAAAGAAATTAACCACCAATGTGGAAATACTACCAAGACAATAAATTAGCTAGGTTTCAAATTCCACAGAGACCAAAAAAAGCAAAGATATAATCAAATACACATACACACATACATGCACACACACATACACAAAACCAGATTGCCAAGGATGTGTGAATAGGCAACTTGATGTGTAAATTTAAAACAAACAATAAAAAAAAGAGATTGAACTCATAAAAGTAATTGACTAGGTTTAATTTTCTTTTAGGGATAATAACAGAAAGATGGGTGTTGTTTATGGGGTGGGGGAAGAGGGAAAGAGAAAGAGAAGAGAAAAAAACAAAGAGAGGGAGATGTAGTCTGTTCAACAGTAGTAGAAAACTAGCCTAAATTTGTGGATTATTTAGCATTATCTCTAAATAGAGAACCTGGACTTTTTTTCACTTGGACATAAAATTAAATTTTGACTCTCGAAGTTATGGGATTGGAATGACAGGTTAATGGAGGTTCTACCTACTATGAGTAAACCTTATATTCACAGAATAATAGATGAAATAGAAAGCTACCTAAGAGAATATGTAGGTGAAATATCTGATTTTTAGATATGGAAAATAAAGTCAAGAAACTGAAATAATTTTTGTTATTCCACCAAGTGATTAGCTTTAAAAAGAAAAAGCTATTACTTGAACCTAAATTCTTGAGTAATTATTTGGCTTTAGAATTTATGTTAGAGTATTACTACAGATTCTCTTAAGTTTTGTTTATTTTGTCATGAGAACTGTGAAAATTGTCACTATTTTTCAAGAAGTTCAGTTGGTTTGTTTGAAGTCATGAAGTATTGACTGGATGGGATTGAAAATACAACCTAGTATTTGATTCCAAATTCAGCATTTTTTAGACTATAGTATTGATTATTCTCTAATTATCTCTATGATTCTGAAAATATGTTGAAAATACATCTAAATACAGGACACCTGGGTGGCCCAGTCGGTTGAGCGTTCGGCTCTTGATTTCTACTGGAATCATGATCTCAGGGTCCTGGGATCCAGCCTTACATGTGGCTCCATGCTGGGTGGGGAGTCTGCTTAGGACTGTCTCTCTCCCTCTCCCTCTGGCCCTTTCCCACTCCTGTGCTTTCTCTCTAAAAATAAATAAATAAATAAATAGACAATACATCCTAATACAATGTAACTAGTTATTTTCTATCTCTACTTAGATCACAGACTAAGTGAACTTATAAACTGAGCCTTTATAGAAAGTACAGAAACATCTTTGTGTGAATTTTTTTTTTTTAATACAAAGAAATTTCCATGGAACCCAAAGTCACTAGCCAAGGTGTATATGGATTTAAATATAGATGATGTCTCAAGTATTCTTGCAATTTAACCTTCCTTTAATGGAAAACATTAGATAGGAATTCTTTTATAAAATGTTAAACTAAGGGGAAAAAGAGAGAGAGAGGCAAACCATAAGAGACTCTTAACTATATGGAACAAACTGAAGGTTGCTGGAGGGGAGGTGGGCGGGGGTGGGCTAAATGGGTGATGGGATTAAGGAGGGCACTAGTTGTTATGAGCATTGGGTGTTGTATGTAAGTGATGAATCACTATATTCTACACCTGAAACCAATTTTACCATATTTATTAACCAACTAGAATTTAAATAAAAACTTGGAATAAAAAATAAATAAATAAAATGTTAAACTAACATATCTTCAGTGGTTTCATTTTCCTCTGTTTTCTTTAGCAACAATTCAGAATGTCTTCAGTCGTAAATCAGATAGCACAGTTTAAGGCTATTTTAAAGCCTATAAAACTATTCTTAAGGGAGCCATGAATCCAGATTACAAACAGTCACTTTCAAACTACTGAGCGAATTGATTTATTTTAAAATACCACTTTATTCCACAGATTGCTCAATAACCTTATGACATGAATAACTTCAATAAAAAAAATTGAGAGGAAGTTGAATTGGGTCATTTTGGGGTGTGTGTGTGTGTGTGTGTGTGTGTGTGTAGAGTGTGGAAAAGAATGTTTGATATTTATTGTGATCCTGACACTTTCTGCCTTTCTGAAAACAATGAAAGTAATTAAGCTCTTTTAGGCATAAGAAACATTTTCTCATTTATAAAGCTGCCAATTCTTATTCTTGTGAAGAAATATTTTTAGCCCTTTTTAAAAACCATATTAAGTTTGATAAATATTTGGAGAATATTTAAATATTTAAAAAATAATAATGCCTTAAATTTATATGAAAATTGTTGATTAATGAATTTTTCATTTCCGTATTGAACTGTATAAATACGGTCCCAGAAGCATTTCATATAAAATATGTCTTATTCATGTTGCTATAATATAATATGTCCATTCAAGTTGCTATAACAAATTACCATAGGCTGGGTAGCTTATAAACAATAGAAATGGATTGCTCACAGTTCTGGAGGCTGCAAGTGGGAGATCGGGGTGGCAACATGGTCATGTGAGGGCCCCCTTCTGATAGCAGATTTCTCATTGTATAACCACAGGGCAGAGGGGCTAGGGATCTCTCTGGGGTCTTTCTTCTAAGGGCACTAATCCCATTCATGAGGACTCCACACCTATGGCCTAATGACCTTCTAAAGACCCCACCTACTAATAGCATCACCTTTGGGGTTTAAGATTTTAACAAACAAATTTTGAGGGGACATAACATTCAGATCAGACCATAGCAATATGAAAATATCTTTTTTCATTCTCATAAGCATTAGTATTAAATCTTGATTTTTCACATTAATAATTATATCAGTCTTCTGATAATTAAAATACAAAACATCAAACCATAGTCCTCTCGTTATTCATAGAAATAGTGAAGAATAATTTATAGAAGCAGGGCAGGGCAATAAATCTCCACTTTAACTTAAATATTGTTCTCTTCTTCAAATTCATGAAACTAACCAAGGAATCTTTACCCCTGAGGGTTTGTTTCTAGCACCTTGATTTCTTGTGAAATATGGTCACTGATAGAGAAAACTGCATCACAAATATGAGTCACAACCTGTCTTTTTCGTACCCATTTCTCACTTTTATATAATCCCTCATAATTATTTCTTCTTCTCTCTTTTACTGTCTTTTCATACCAGATCGTGAGCCATAATATTAACTAATATTTAGTGAGCATTTGCTGAGACAGGCACTATATTATACCCTTTTCAAGTTTTATCTCTTAGATCGTCTCAAAAACACTGTGGGCAAAATAAAAATATAATTACCATTTTTCAGATAGGGAAATGGGAATAATCTTAGGCGGTTTATGTAACCAGGAATACAGAGCTGGTAAGTGATGAAACATGTATTTAAACCCAGGTCTATCTGATGGCCAGCACCCTTGCTTTTAAGCATTCTATCACTCTGACTCTAATTCAGGAAAAGGTCCTATGATCAAGGCACTTCTGTGTCTCCAGCACACTGTGTCCACTAGATGGTGCGTCACGTTCAAAACACAATAGAGTCAAATCAGATGATGAAATGACAGCAAGAAAGTATATTTATAAATGGACACACAGGCATACACATACATATTCTGTACCCAGGAATAGAATAACTAATGCTTATTTCCACTGAAATTGATATTGTCAATAATCATTTTAACTAAGATATATTAACATTATTATTATATGTGGAAATTTATAGTTGGCACATGTTTTCTTTATACATTAATGTATTATAAGAATTTGTACAACATTTCTATGAGGTAGAAGATGGGCATTATTATTATTCTCATTTTACTTAGTGCTTAAGCAGTTTTGTTGTAGGAACAAAGCTAGGAAGTAACCAAAATATCATTCAAATTTGTAATCTTATACATAAAATTCTATGTCCTTTTCATTATGTCATATGGAAGGATGGGAGAAAGACCTGCAAATTCCAAGCATAGAGAACAATCTATTTGTTGTCGGTTTCGATTTCTAACCCTCAAATCCTTCTGATTACTTTTTTTGGTACTTAAAGTGAAATATACAAAGAAATGATACTTATTTTATTGAATACTTGACAAAAAGACCTCTCGATTCCTATGGATTTTATGTATAAATCATGCTATTCTTTTCTTAGGGAAGTTCAAAACAATGATGAATAGGGTATTCAGTAGTGTTTAACTAACACATACATAGGCTTCAGTTCATGTTCTAGATGTTTACTTGATACAATTCCTAGTATATATAACTAAGAAAAAGCATTCACAAAGACAGATAGTGTTTCATCCTCTACTTGAATTATGGGACTTGCAAGGCTACTATTTCCACGTATTTGTAGGAAATCAAACTATTACTCACTGGGACTTATGACTAGAAAGATCACTTCAAATAAATCTAAGATTGTGATTAACAAAACTCTGCAAGACAAATGTCTAAATATGAATGTTTTCATTTTTGCTACAGAGTACATATAAACTGAAACTACTGAACAAGGATTGATATTCTTTACTGATGGTAGATATTAGTCATGGCTTATGTATTTTACTCCCACAGAAGAGGGTTTTCAGTATATTAAATAGGTGAGACTAGAGGAAGTTAAGACTTATAAAGGTATCCATTATTGCAAAACCATGCAACAGTCTACATTTTAATACTTCTAACGTAAATTCTGTATCTCAAATAAGTTTTCTAAAAATATTTTAATAAAATGTTCTCTTACTATGGAGACTTGAAAGTTAAAACAAACTATTTTTAATATCACTCACTGTTTTGAAACAGAAATATGGATGAATATTTACATTTTTCATTGAATTTAAGTGTGAGATAGTTTCATAGCTTGCCACTAGGAATTGTACGCAAGTCATTGACTGAGACTCCATCATTTATATTCACTTTTAAAGGATTTTATTGGATCTACCTCTTGACCTTATTTAAATTGGTAATTTAAACTCTATTACTTTAAAAGCCAGCAAAACATGACTGTTAGAGCTGAAGTTCAAACTTCAGTCAATAGAAGGGAAACAGTTGGCAGATTCATGAACGTTGCTGTTATGCACAGTATAATTCAGGAAACTGTTCATTTGCATTACATGCTTTTAGTAAGTAAAACTTCCTGCTTTGATCTGTGTTGCATTTCATTTAACTTCCTGGTATCAAAAGCAACAGTTTGAAACAGGAAACTCTTATTTATTAAGGGCCTACAATCAAAGGAAAGCTTCTTACTTTAAAGTCAGATTTAGTAGTAAAAAAGTAAATTAAAATAGACTCTCTGAGTTTGTTCATTGTTTTTCCTTCCTCTGGAGAATAGCCTGATTTAAGTTTTATTTGTGATTCTAGAATACATTTGTGAAATATTAATATTTATAACATTTTTCACTTAGAATACTGAGAACAGTTCCTGAAATATGTTTTAATATTTCAATCAAAAAAAGGTTTATGTGGTGAATAATTAATGTATGAATTAAATAAAAAGTGCTTTTTGTTTTCTTCTGGCTCAGAGGAGTGAATTAAAAAAAAAAAATTCACATTTTACAAAGTTCATTCCAATGCCATCTTTAGAAAGAGCAATAATTTAAAAATCTTTTAAAATATTATTAATTCCATGGGCGCCTGGGTGGCTCAGTTGTTAAGCGACTGCCTTCGGCTCAGGTCATGATCCTGGAGTCCCGGGATGGAGTCCCGCATCGGGCTCCCTGCTTGGCAGGGAGTCTGCTTCTCCCTCTGACCCTCCCCCCTCTCATGCTCTCTGTCTCTCATTCTCTCTCTCTCTCAAATAAATAAATAAAATCTTTGGGAAAAAAAAAAAAATATTATTAATTCCAAAAGTAAAACAATTTTCATAACCTTAATTTAAATTTCGTATAAAATACCTGTTGTAGATTTAGAAAAGTCCATTACATTGACTTTATTTGCAGATTTAAATTATTATTTTTTGTTTGTGTTCCAAACAACTCTATGCGAGCTAGTCATTTGATAACAGATGCATGAAAAATGAAATCCTTTCATAAAAACTTATATGGGAGATGCAAAGCTATTTTATCTGCTTCATATATAAGTTCAAAACAATGTATTTTCAAATAATATTTTTAATAACAACAAAGTAAATCAATGATTATGATTTGTTCTTTCTGTGAAAATTCTCATGAGCTATATAATGATACCAAGTTATTAGCAAAAATTATTAGCCTATCTCCAGGTTTCAGTAGTTCCTAAGATATCTAATTATCAATATCCATTTCCTTTAAAGTCTCAGATATCCATCAGTGTAGAAGAGTGGGAAGACACCAAAGACTCCAAAGAACAAAGTCATCACCGAAGCAACCACCGCAACTCAACTTCCAGTGACCAGTCAGACCATCCCTTACTGCGGAGAAAGAGCATGCAGTGGGCCCGAAGACTGAGCAGAAAAGGTCCAAAACACTCTGGTAAAACAGCTGAGAAAATAACCCAGCAGCGACTGAACCTCTACAGGAGGTCAGAAAGACAAGAGCTTGCTGAACTTGTGAAAAATAGAATGAAACACTTGGGTCTTTCTACAGTGGGATATGGTATGCTCTTTAAAAGTATTGTATGCTATGGACTTGTGATTCTTGCCATAGTCTTTGTGTAGTTGGTTCAGATTTAGTAAGTTAAGAATCACATTTTTGTTTCACAGGCCAGTTTGAAGGAACTACTGACACATATCTAATACAGAAAATTATGATGACAGTAAAAGTAAATGCTAAAAATATTAAGTATTTGCTTAGTTCTCTAGGCACTCTGCTGAACTTATTATATGAATTATCTTAATTTTAATTTTCTCCAAAACTTTTCCATTTTAGAGATAAAGAAACTTAGTCAATAACTTGCTAATTAGCTTTTTAATAGCATGGCTGAGATTTATATCCTGTTCTGTCATGCTCTTACACACACACACACACACACACACTCTCACACACTCACACACTCTCACGCACACCCAAACCACATTTTATTCTAGGAACTGGGATAATATGAATTTGAGGCATTGGCAAGTAACTAAATGTACCAGTCACAAATGAGCCAAATCCATAAAATTTGTTTAGTTTCTTGTGGTCCAGAAATAAAAGTCTACAAAAGCTTTAATTTGAAGCTCAAATAGTACTTGATTTCATATAGCGTAGATTGCATCAATAATTATTAAGTTCCTGTGTTGATCTATGATTGCCATATAGACCAAAAAGCACAGCTTAAATAAATAATGCAAAGATAATTTTAAAATATATTCTTTACTACTCTATGAATTTTATTTAAAAAAGAAATTTAGTCAACTTAGAGTAAAGCCAGATGACAAAGTGGTTTTTGTTTTATATATATAACTTGGGTAAACCAGAAGCTAAGATAATATAAATATCATGCAGGTTAAGGATAAAATGGAATGCATTCTATATTTGTCCCATCTCATCTTTATTATTAAAGTCTCAACTTGAAACAGTGTATATAGGGAGAAATTTCAATTATTGAATTAGGTAGAGTTTAAAAGAAGTTAACCTGCTAGAACTATGCAAGGTGCTTTATGTGTGTTTTTTCATTACTCCTCATAACCCTGAGTGGATAAGTGTCCCACTTTACCCTAAGAATTTGAAGCTTAGAGCTTAAAGACCTTGCTCAAGGGCATACAGTTGAAATGTGTTGGAGTCAGGATTCCATATGTAATTGAAATAATTATTTAGTACTTACTTAAACATAGTACAGACTAATCTGTTAGCAATAATTTTAATATAATCACACAAGGTCTTACGTTAAAGAGTAAATTCAAAGAAAAATTGATCTTCCTTTTAAAAACTATATTAATAATTCTTTGCTAATTTGATGACAGTATGATTGTATTTCTTATAGAACTATAGTCCTATATTTATGTGTACTTTTGTTAGTTATTATTCAGCTACTCTTTCTTTTTTTGGAAAGTTCTAGTAAATGATTGTTCATCCAAGTTCCAGCTGTGTTTCATGAACATTATAACTCAAGGCTGGTCCTGTAAGCAGTGTGGCAGATAACAGTTTGACTCTAAGAGACACAAAAATGCATGAACTGGCTGCATGGGAGAATCATCAGGGAACATATTATGTTTTTGCTAATGAAACTTCTATCAGGTACCTTGCATTTAGTTATTCTCTGTGTTTTTTTTTTTAAATAAATCTGTTAATTTAATTCTCACACTAACTCTTACAGAAAAGAAGAATGGATATTGTCCACCTTCTTTTTTTCTCTCTCTTTTCATCTTTCTTTCTTCCTCTCTCTGTCCCATTCTAATCATCTACTCATCCATAGGTCCATCAATCCATTCTAAGGCCATGTACTAGCCACCTTTAATAACATAAAGATTATGAAAACAGGATTGGGATTTAACACATCATGAGCTTCTGGACTTCTCCATGTGTTCCTAACTCACAATAATTCATCCATCCAACAGATAATATTGGGCTACACTGGGAATAGAATAATGACCTATTCACATAGGACCTCTGCATTTTTGGAACTTATATTCTAGTATCAGCCAGTAGGCTCATTGAATTATTTAACCTCTCCAAGCCTCTTTTTATCACTGTGAAATGGAATTAATAATGTCTGTCTTATAAGTTTCTTGTGAGGGACAAATGGGATAATGAATAATAATGTGCTGAGCCCAGAACTGGCATTCAGTTAATACCACAAATCTTCCATTTATCGATTTAAGTACTACTGTATGTACATCTGTGCTTTATACATAAAAGGAGTAGATTTTTCTTTGCCCACCTCAGCCAAACCAAACAAAACAAAAACAAATTTTGTACCCTCAGGGGCAATATTGCCTCCATTGAGGATGCGTGCTTTAAAACAATTATTTTGCATGTTTGTCTTCCTTCCTTGAGAGAAAGGGAATATCTTACTCATCTTTTCAACTTTGGATCCCCAATATATTACACATTTCCTGACACATAGGAACCCAGTAACTGCACATTGAATGTGTGAACAAATGGAGTGCTTACAGGTGAGAAAACAGGGTCTCAAATATAAATGATTTCCTAGCCTACTAGACACTCAAGTCAGTATTTTAACTTACGACTTTTGACTCTATGTCTCTTTGTATTTCCACTACACCACATGTTCTTTGTGCATATCATCAATATTCTATAGTGATTTATAGTTGAAAAATGTTTTTACATACATTAAAAAAATGCATGATGATTGATTTAACCATAAGTCATAATCTACTTTTTTCTGAGTTAGGTCTGGCGTGCTCCAAAAGAATGAATAGATTACTTTTGACCTCTTGGATATGAGACATAAAGGAGAGGGAAAGGGAAGAGTCAAAAGATGACTTTTGAGGGTTTTCATTTGAACAATTAAGTATATGGTGGTGACATTCACTGAGCTTAGAGAAAGAAGACAAATATGTTGGGGTAAAGATAATAAATTTAACTCAGTCCTAACTAGGCAATGTTGTAAAAGAAGCTGGATATCTGCTATCTGGTTCTCAAGAAAAAGAAATGAGATGTTATATAGACTTAAGACTCTATATGCTGATAGAGCATATGGATTTTAATTAAAATTGTAGGAGTAGATGAAATAACCCCTGGTAAAGGACTATAAGAGAACTTTGGAAAATATTTCAAGAATGTTAAGGGAAGAAGTATTTTTTAAAAACAAGAGACTGAAATGTCTAGAACTGAATTACCCAAAATATGATAGTATGCTATCAATTGGTTACATGATTTATCATGACATTGATCCTTTATACTTTCAGAAGGCCATGTGGGGCCTGGGGTGGTCAGAGGCACTCCTCAGGCTGGTTACTTCCAGCCATAAGCAGTTTTGTCTGTTACCCCAATGTGAGTACAAATATCATTTGTTATATGTTCTATGATGTGAAAAAAATGGTGGAAAGTATTGGACTGAGATATAGGGGGCAATGATTAATAATGCCAAAGAGTGTCATTGAGTGATAGATCATTGATGGACCTTGGTAAAAGTAGTATCAGTTAATTAGTATGTGTGCAAGCCAAATTTGAGTAGCTTGAGGAATGATGTGAGGTAAGGATTTGAATATAGTGGATTTAAATATATTAGAAACCCCAAGGTATTGGAAATTTAATGTTCTATCTCATTGCTCCACCATTTATTGCTTCTATTGCCAAAATCATGTCACCGTACAAGATAGATGTGGGAACTCCAATTATTTTGTCCACATTCCATCAAGCAGGAAGGAGGGAGATTACCAGAGAAGGAAAGGTCTCTTCAATTAAAATATACTATGAAGTAATTGCACTCACCATTTCAGCTAAGTCCCATTGGCAAGGAATATGTCTTATTTTTGGTGGCCCAAATCTAACGTTAAAGAAGACAAGAAGAATTACTCTATTGAGAGACAACTGTCTGTCTGCCACAGCAGATATTTTTAAGAAGTTTCATTGTGAAGGAGAGGTGAGAATATGGAGTTAACTGGATGGGAAAGTGGAGAGGGAAGCGAGACTGTTTGTTTTGAAGAACAGAGAGATACGAGCATGTTTATTAAAATTGAGCCATTAATGAAGAAGTTGAAAATACAGGAAAAAGATCATAGTTGGAACCTTTTGCTTTGGTAATTGGAAATGAAGAAAAATACATGTTTTAAATGCAGTAAACTTGTAGGTATTTTGACAGGAAGGTAAGTAACATTTCATGTGATATTACATAACGCACGTTGATATGACCAATATTATTTTCTAAATCTAGAAATTCAATTCTGGAACATATCTGGCCCCAAGGATTTGAGAGATGGAATTTGAGGACCTCTATATTTTGGTAAAATAGCTAAAGTGAAAATCTACAAATTCTGCTTGCTTTCCATTGAATTTTGGGGGGAAATTTCTTCACTATAATTTTTTAAAACTTCCCCTCAAAGTTCATGGCATTGTATACAACAAACTGGCCATGTGTTTTTGGGGCAAGTCACTATCGCCCTGAAATTCATGTTCTTTAACCATCAAATGAGGATAATAAAGCCTTCCTAAAGGGGTATGGTGTAAAATAATAAAATGTATGTGAAAAAATGACTTTTTAATCTGTAAGCTATACTGCAAATATGAATAATTATACTTTTCTTTATGTTCATAACTGGCATTATTCTTCAACAATCTATTTAGAATAGCTCTCACATTCACAAAACAAAATTATTCTTTCTAACTATTGACAGATTCTTAATGATTAGCTCACAGAATGGCGCACACTAGTGAGTATAAATTGGCAAGTAAGTCTTCCTAGTGTGACTGCTCCTACAGGTGTTAGCCAATTTTGACATGGATTGTTGTAAGTTTCATACTGTTACTAAAAGATAAAATGCCAAGGTAGAAAAAAACCAAATCCTTTTAAGTGACAAAGAGATAACTACTAGTTATCCACTGGCTTTCATTACATCTATCAGAAGGTCTTAGTTTCTTTCTAAAGTAACTTTATAATTGCCTGAAATAATGGACAAATTAAACAAGTACTATTTTTTTTTTAAGACAATAAGGAGACTTAATCCTTTCATTCTCTTTCTTATGGGAAAGAAATAAGCAAAATTAACAAAAAGGACTGTTATTTCAACCCAAAGTTATGATAGATAAGGTAGTGGTAGTAGCAATAGTAATAGTAGTGGTAGTAATAGTAGCAATCATCAACTTCTCATATTCTTTTGTAAATCAATTATCATTTTTATGTAAGTTTTAAAAATTTTTTCCCAAAATCTTAGTCAGTAAGTCAGGTACCTTTTCTAGTACAAAATTATTTACAAATTTTCCTAAAGCAAATTACCAAAGAGGGAAAAGGTACCATAGCTAGATATTTCTTCAAGAATGGTGGAGGGTGGGAGGGATGGGGTGGCTGGGTGATAGACATTGGGGAGGGTATGTGTTATGGTGAACGCTGTGAATTGTGCAAGACTGTTGAATCACAGATCTGTACCTCTGAAACAAATAATACATTATATGTTTAAAAAAAAAAAGAAGAAGAAGATAGCAGGAGGGGAAAAATGAAGGGGGGGAATCGGAGGGGGAGACGAACCATGAGAGATGATGGACTCTGAAAAACAAACTGAGGGTTCTAGAGGGGAGAGGGGTGGGAGAATGGGTTAGCCTGGTGATGGGTATTAAAGAGGGCATGTTCTGCATGGAGCACTGAGTGTTATACGCAAACAATGAATCATGGAACACTACATCAAAAACTAATGATGTAATGTATGGTGATTAATATAACATAATAAAAAAAGAAGAAAAAAGAATGTTTTGCAGATTTTAGTACTTAGGAGGAATAATATAAGTATCTGAGGTCACTGTAACAAATTCATCAACAATTTAGCATTTCAAAATTAATTGATATTAAATTATTATTTTTGAAATGTGTTGTTTACCTTTTTCCTATAAAAATGAGTATAAGAATATTGATATGCAAAATCAATATACTCCCAGTATAGATTCCCAGAATATGGATGATTTTATGTTACTCTGTATTTCCAGAACTGATTCTCATGAGGAGGCCGTCAGAAACAGAAGGATACATAGATGAGCTTGTTTTATGTTAATCTCATTCTGTATACAGAATATTAATAGAAAAAAACAAACTCAATGGTTTTCTCAATAGATAAAGTAATGAACTTTCAAAAGGGGTAATTGTTGAGCTGATAATGATTTTTGGTAAATGGAAATATTTGGGCAATGAATTTTTCATATATCCCTAAATTAAAGCTATATAGTTTTGTTTCATGGATTTGTAACATGTCCTTCCCAGAACATTAATTTTTCAATATCAATATCTTTATATAATTTAACATTGCAGTCAACTGCATTTTAAACATACATATATTTTATCATTATGACTAGAAGTTCAAATGTGTTTTAGCATGTGTGTAAGAAGAATGTGGCCAATTTGAATAAAATGAAATATTTTTTACCATTGAGAAAAAAAGTTTATTGGTTGAATGAACTTTTACTCAATATTTTTTGAGAGGGCAGAGAATGGCTTCCTAATTGCATTAAGATAACAAAAAGAAACTTCCAGTTATGATGACCATTTATGTTCTCAATTTAAATAACTTGAAAAAATATAGATCAATAGTGTGCAGACTCTGGACAAAAGAAAGCATATAACTTTGTTACTTGAGGAAAGGGAATCAAATGAATTAAGACTTATACAGGCTAGAATTCAATGAGATGGACCCCAAATAAAATATGTATTCATATATATGAGCTTTTCCAGTAGAAAAATCAATCAACAGAAACAGATCCAGAAAAATGTGAATATTAAAGTAGTTATTACAGTATGGTTTATATGCTCAAGATGTAGAGGAACACAGAAGCATGATAAGGAGAGAAACTAAAGATATAAAAGAGACCATACTGAACCTCCTAGAGGTCAGAATTTATAAAAGAGACCATACTGAACATCCTAGAGGTCAGAATTTATGATGCAGTATTAAAAATGAAATGTGTGCTGGATGACATTAACATCAGGATAACTGTTGCAAGAAGAAAATATCAATGAACAATAAACTATCCAAAATGCAGAATAGAGAGGGGGAAAAAAATAAAAACCTTGAAAAAATAAAGAGTGTTACTTACTGGTGGGACAGTACCAAGTAGTCATGCAATTGGCGTCCCAGAAGGAAAGAAGAGAATAGATATTTGAAGAAATAAGGACCAAAATTTTTCCAAATTTGATGGGAACTCTATTCAAGATCTTAGAAGCTCAATGAAGCTCAAGCCATATAACAAATGAAATAATGGCAAGACACAGTATACAAAATTGCTGAAAAACTTCAAAAGGAGCCAGAGAAAAAAGACACTTTATGAATGAAAAACAAATACACTTGACTCTTGAGCAACACAGATTTGAACTATGCAGGTCCACTTATACATGGATTATTTTCAATAAATATACATACAATACTCTAAATGTATTTTCTCATCTTTATGATTTTCTTTACAACATTTTTTCTCTAGCTTACTTTATTCTAAGAGCACAGTATATAATACATACAACATACAAATATATGTTAAGTGACTATTTATTGGTAAGGCTTTTAGTCAGTAGTAGACTAGCAGTAGTTAAGTTTGGGGGAGTCATACATTACAAGCAGATTTTCTACTGCACAGGGGGCTGGCAACCCTAATTCTTGCCTTGTTCAAGGGTCAGCTGTACAAGGATGACAGTAGACTTCTTGACAGAAACTTTGCAAACCAAAACACAATAGAGGAATATCTTTGGAGTACTGAAAAAAATAGTTTGCCTAAAACTTTATACACAATAAAAATATATTTCTAAAATAAAAGCAGATAAAGACTGTTTTAGACAAACAAAAGCTGAGAGAATTTGTCAACAACAGATCTGCACTATGAGAAATGTTAAAGGAAGTTCTTAAGACAGAAGGAAATTGATGCCAGGTGGAAGTTTAGATCTAAAAAGAAATGGTAGGGGAGCCTGGCTGGCTCAATGAAAAGAGCATGTGACTCTTGATCTTGGGGTTGTGGGTTCTGGTGCCATGTTGGGTGTAGAGATTACAAAAAAAAAAAAGATAAAAAGAAATGTAAATATTGAGAAAATATAAAATATATGTTTTTATTTTATACATTTTGTTTAAAGACAATTTACTGTTTATAACAAACATTTTAAGATTTATAGAACATATAGAAGCAAAAATGTATGACAATAATAACTCAAATAATAGGAAAGTAGAAATGGAAATATAATTTAGTAAGCTTGTTATACTACACATGAAGTGGCATGTTATTTAAGCATAGCCACTGAGAAGTTAAGGCTGTATATTGTAAACCCGGGAGCAAGGGCAACAAGTATAGCACATCTGATTTTGTTTAAAAAAAAAAAAGCAACCATCCTTGCTTGTTTATGTATTATCTATGGCTACTTTCACTTTATAGTATAAACAATTTACTAAATACAACAGAGATCATATGGCCCAAAAGCCTGAAGTATTTACTACCTGGCTCTTCACAGGAAAACATTTGCCAAATGATGACCAAGAGAAACTACAAAATAACTAAATTAAAGAGATATAACAATGCCCAATAGTGCAAATACATTGGAATGATTATAAGAAGAAATTTTTTAAAATCTTAATTAATCCAAGCAAGGTAGAGAGGGGAGAAGAGAGGAACAAAAAACCATATGGGAAAAATAAAACACAACTACCAAGAAGGTAGATTTAAACCCAACTATATTGATATTTATATTAAATATAAATGGACTAAACATTTCAATTAAAAGACAGAAGTCATCATATTAGATTAAAAGAGGCAAGATTCAACTCTGTATTGTGTATGAACCCACCAAAAATTTAAAGAAACAAACAGGTTAAGAGTAAAAGCATGAAAATATATATTTCATGCAATCATAAATCCAAAGAAAACTGAGTGGCTATAAAAATATTAAAGTAGATCCATGCTGTAACATGGATGCTTGATAAACATGTGAAGAAGAAAAAAGCCACACAGAAACACACTGCATACTTCTAGAAAAGTCATTGTTCCTAGAAATCACTGATTGCTAAGGGTTGGGCGTGAGAGGAACAATTGACAATAAAAGGGCAGGAGGGACCTTTTTGGCATTATGAAAATGTTCTCTATCTTAATTCTGGTATAAGTTGCATTACTGTATGCATTTATCTAGACTCTGTGCACTTGGAATTAGTGAATTTCTTTTTTTTTAACCAGCAAGTCTATGAAATAAACAGAACAGTGATGATTATCCTAAGATAATTTAAATGTTATGCTTAAAATCATATAGGAAGTTTACAGTTAACTTATAAGTAAACCTATAACTAGAGATGCCTGACTCCTCTTGTGAAGATTGTATCTACATAGCATACTGCCTTTCAAGAAAATTGCTTAAAAGGTGTATGAAGACAAGGACTTTGCCTACCTTTTCATTACTCTGTCCCCAGATTTAGAATTGTGACTCTAATCATGTCCAGTTAACATTATTAACTGACTAAACTGAAGAACAAAATAATACATGTGTGACAAGTTATGATTATTAACTGTCATAAAAATGCCTCCTATAAATCATATGGAAATACTACAGGAGAGCTATAAAATTGGAAAACATGTTAATTTTAAATTGTTCAGGTAATATGTTCAATATATTTTTCTTCAGTCTCAGATATTATTTCAGGTGAAGTATCTTTAAATTTAAAACAGTGTGTTCAGTTGTTAAAATGAAAAAATAAAACAAATAAATGTGGTCTTTCCAAAATCTTTTAGACTTTCTGTAGTATATTTATTCTACTTTTTCAGATTATCAACTAGAATAATAGTTTTAAATTTAGAAGTACTTCACCTGAAAACATATAGAACACATTTGAAAATGTAATTAATGTTCTATTTAAAAATAGGTGTGCCTATAACCCTTACTTTGTAAACAATCTGTATCACTTTGGCCCACATCACTTAATATAGAGTATCTGTCATCATAATATTTTGAAAGAAAATAGCATTTATTGAGCAAGTCCCATTCACTGGGATACACAAAAACCTCTGAAAGTCAGTACTTGGTGGGGCAGGGAGGGGGCACACACAGCAGAGAAAGCATTTTAACAAAGCAAAACTGGACTTTACACCATTGAAAAAATATGTTCTTAGACATTATTCACTTTCACTTTTATTAATTTTGTTTTTGAATTCTCTATCATATTAAAAAAATTGCAAGGGGGTTTTGGTCTTTTAATATTTATAAAAGGTAGTAGATTTTAAAAGGTTAGGAAATATTGAATACTGTATTTTAAAAGGAAAATTGGGCCTACAAGAACGAGTTTTGTGTATGAAGCTTGTAAGTGATGGAGTAGCTCTTGGCAGAGTTGAAACTGAACAATTTCTGAAGCTTGGCTTTATATCATGCTACTTGTTTCACTAATTTGAAACAATTCTAAATTGTTCTAATTCTAATATTGATTTCTTAATGGTTTATATGAAGGGAGGTTAAGAGAGTCCTGATATTCATCTTGTGTATCACAAAATAGTTCTAAATTATTGGAAGGTAATGAAAATTATTTTAAATAGAGGTCATTAAATAAAATGACTGTTTTATCCTTATCTCTAACCATGTTTTTCCCCCTAAAATAGACTGGTAAGTTCAGTAAAATTGACAAAATAGTTGTATTCATAAGTGTAGCTTGGTACTAAACTGAAATACATGAGCAAATTAGTTCAACACTATAAAAATAGCCAGTTTTATAGCTGGATAACACGTAACGTGTTTAGAAATTCAGAAGAGGGAAAAATGAAATCATTGCTGGGTTATGCTATTACTGATTATTTGGATTATTGGACTATGTAGAAGAAGTAAGCACTTGTGCAACTGGGAGTATTTCCCTCAATAAGGTATTTCTTGTAGTGACTGAAGAAAAATATACCGTCAGTCTAGTACAGCATCAGTATCTTCATCTTTATTTGCTTTTTGCATCAGCATCCATATATGCTGTTGTATCTCCCTTCTAAAACAATCTCAGTCTCTCCTTTCCTCCCTCCCTTGTTCCTCCCTTCCTTCTTCCCCGTCTCTCTCCACCTCTACTCTCTCAGGTTCTCTAGCTGTCTTTTCTTCCCTCCTTCCAAATATCTTCCATTTCCATTGCTCCCAAGCCACCATCATCTTTCACCTGGGTTTCTATATTGTTTGTCTACTCTTCCTGAACCCAGATTTGAGCCACTAAAGTCAATTTTCCACAGAGCAGCCAAGTAAGGTAATATATTCAATAAGAAATTAGATCATACCACTTAGTCTCCCACCCTTGTAACCCTCCCATGACTTCCCATTGCTTTTAGAATAAAATTTGAACTTCTGATCAAGGTCTGTAAAGCCCTAAAGGATCTGCTCCTAGTTTGACTTTTCAACATTGTCCCCAATTAATCTCCTCCTTGCTCACTTTAGTCCATCCACAAGGGCTTTTTAACTCAACCATCTCAGCTTTCCCATTGATGTTCTCTTTGAACACTTTTTCTTTCCTGTCTTTGCATGCTAACACCTTCATATCGCAATACCTGTATGGTTATTATTTACAAGTTATGGATTGATTTTGCCTGCTACAATAATAGGAAACCTTTATATAGCACTTGATATAAATGAGGCACTGATTCTAAGAACTATATATTTATATTGTTACTTTTAAATTATATTTATTATTCATTTATAATTTAATTTGAACAATAACCTATGAGATAGTACTATTGTTCCCCCCCCCCCCATTTTAGAGCGCAAGAAATTAAAACAGCACAAGAGATTAAAAGAAACTAAGTAATTTGCCTAAGGCCTCAACATGAGTAACTGGGAAAGCTGGATTTCAATGCAGGCACTCTGGTTTCAGAACCTCTGTTCTTAACTGAGTCTCTTATTGATACCTTTGTATTATTTAGAATGTCTCCTTAATTACATAACACATAATGGATATGTTTTTAGAAATATTTAGTGAAATCTACACCATCATATGTAAAATTTAAATTTCTTTCTGATCAAGCCCCGCATCCATCATCCATCAGGCTCCTTGCTCAGTGGGAAGCCTGCTTCTCCTCTCACACTACCCCTGCTTGTGTTCTCTCTCTCACTGTCTCTCTCTCTGTCAAATAAATAAATAAAATCTTTAAAAAAATTAAAAAAAAATAAATAAAAGTACTCTTAAAATTCTTCAACAGGAAATATTTTGTAAGAAAAGTAGGCGTATAAATCCATTTCCTTTCTAATGTGATCTATTGACATGAAACATTCTAAGCAAAATATTTGCTCTATGGAGATTTTGACTTAATAATTGCATGTGCTAATTAATACAGCAAAATAAATTTCTTGGTAAATACTACTAGAAATTTTTTAATTTGACTCTATACAATTTCTTTTAAAGTTTTCAATATTTTGGTACATTTGTTTTAATTTTTCACAAGAATAGCTTCATTTAAGATAATTATATCAATGATTAAATAATTTTAACAAAACAATATAAATATGTAATGATATAATGATTTTTATTTTGCCAGGGTCAGAGATTACTTGTCAGGAACACATCGAATATGCTCACAACAGATTTTTTTAGCACATATTTTCCTGATAGGAAATAGAATATTGATTCTGGTTCATGAACCAAATATTCCAAAGCAATTTTATTTTATTCACTAAATATGTTGTAGTTTTGGGAAAGAGCCTTATTTAATTCACTGGGACTTGTCACCACCAATGATGATGGTGATGATGATGATGATGATGATGATGATTATGGTAGGATGCTTACCACAGTTTCCCTTCCAGAATTCAGAAATAACAAAAAAATAAATATAAGGAATGACCGATAGAGAGTAATACCAGACTTGGCACTGATAAAACTAGATCGTTGAATATGGTTTTGATATGTGACCACAATAGGTTTTTAAAACCTTGCTTTCTAATTCTTTTTTTTTTTTTTTTTATTTGGCAGAGAGAGGGAGAGAGACAGCGAGAGAGGGAACACAAAGCAGGGGGAGTGGGAGAGGGAGAAGCAGGCTCCCCGCCGAGCAAGGAGCCCGATGCAGGGTTAGGGTTAGGGGACCCTGGGACCATGACCTGAGCCAAAGGCAGACGCTTAAGGACTGAGCCACCCAGGCGCCCCTAAAACCTTGCTTTCTAATTCTTAACCACAGAGTCACAAAGAGGAGAATGAACTGTAGGACTTCCAACAAAGCAGCATGACAGAGAAAAAGCAGATAGAATTTACTCTACAGCAAAGCAGACATGAAAGACCAAGAGAGAATAACTTTGAACTCAGCAATTTATTTTAATTTCTTTTAACCTAACACTGAGGAGAAGTCAGTGAAGGGTGGGGGTAGGGGGGAGAGCGTGGGGAAAGAAACCATGAGTGATGAGTTCTGATTGTGTAACCCATGTCTTGATATAAATCATATAGGACCACTGAACTGAGCACATTAACAAAACATTCCCTTCAATTTCTGGAGTGCATGGAAACATGAAAATCTTCAGAATGATAAATAAAACAGACTACTTGAGCAGAAAAAAAAATCAACACAATAGTTGTATCTACTGCTGTAGAGTTCTCAGTTATCTCCAGTTTTTACACTTGTAACAGGCAAACCAAGTCACCGATATATCTTGACTTCATGCCAGAAGACAAATGAGTACAACATTATGTTAATAATCAAGGAAAGAGGTTGGGTATTGATATTGACTGAGAAGTTATTTGTTAAAATTGTTTTCTCTAATGCCATTGTTTAATAATGTTCACTGTTTATATGAGAAATTTTAATAATGCCACTGTTTATATAAGAAATTGAGTTATACATAGCCAAATGAGATGGAGATTTTCTAGTAGACCTGATACATTTTAGAGTATCCTGCTTAAGTCTCTAGAATGTACTATGGATCTGTTCCTTTGTACAACATTTATGGAAATTCTCATAAGGGGAAAGTTTCTCAAAAAGTATAGATAAATCAAAATTGCTTTTTATATAGAAAAAGCACCTTGGTCATCTCCTGGCAGTACAATATGTTTTGAGTTGGAATTTTACCTTATTTGAAGTAAGCTCATCATTTTATATTCATTGGAATTCTGAGCTCCAACTGGTTGAGTTAGCCATTTACCCTTAGGTATAATGGACAGGTTTAAAATACAGGGTACGAGTAAAAATACAGGATTCTCAGTTAAATTTGAATATCAGATAAACAGCATATAAATGTTTTAGTATAAGTATGCCACAAACAGTATTTGGGACATATTTATACCAAAAAAATGTTAGTTTTTATCTGAAATTCAGATTTCACCAGGCATTCCCTATTTGGCCTGACAACCCTATCCCTCTGACAGGATACAATTCCTGTGTCCACCCTAGAGATATGCAACCAAATATGTTCCTTTTTTTAAATATAAATTTGATGATCTTAGGATTATAATAGTTTTACTCGCAAACTTATGGTAAGTTTGATTACACTGCAGTTTATCTTCCTTGTAAGATAAGGATGTTCATTTATAGACTTTAAAAATAGGACACATCTGCATGGCAACTTAAACTATCATAACTGAAAATATTATTAAATTTTACATATTCAAGTGATAAGCTTCTAGTTAGATGAACATAGTGGTAGACATTATTTAACAAAAATGATACAGATTTTCCAGGGCAGGAAATTATCAGAGTCAAATATGTTGGCCTAAAAAAGACCTTTATTTTAACTTTATGCATTTGAGTATTGATGTATCTCCATTGGTATGAAATATATTCTTAGATTTTGGATCAAACTGCAAAATTTAGTACCTTGTTTTAGGAACCAAGCTTATCTGCAACTGAAGTGGCTAGAAGGATACCATGTATGGCTCTAGAGCAGGATTTTGAACAGTACTCTCAACAGCCTAAAAATGTCACCCTTGGGAGGATTAATGTTTATTGAAGTATGTGTCCACATGGCTTTACATTTACATCTTATCATAGCTTGGCAGCTAAAAAATTGAGATCTCAAAGCTGTTTTCTTTTTCAGTGTCCTATATAATATCAAGTTCGCTCTCCAAACTTGAAGACTGACAATGTTTTCAGAGTGAATTGAAAAAATTAAAAAGACAAAGCCTTTTATTTTAAAAATACATATTGTTTTAGAAGAACAACAAATAATTTAGTAGTACACCTCCCTTGAAACTTACAGTTAATTCTGCTCTGCAGGAGTCTGTATTTTGCGAAAACATTAGGATGGCTTATATCAGGTATATCCTATAACAATGTGAAACATTTAGAGCCTTCAAGGTTTTTAGATACATTTCTGTTGTGTTTTTTAAACAGGATGTCATCAGATGACTTTTCACAGAATTTCCCATATGAATATTAATATCTGGCCATCTATAACTACAATTATTTTTTATAATTGAGAAGACATAATAAATTAATAAACATCTTGTCTAAATATTTCTTTAATAGAAATACTTTTTCAGTGTAATAGCTTAAAGGATAGAATATAACTGTAGTTGTTCTGAACAGAATTAGATACTTTATTTTTATCATCTGTTGGGAAAAAAAATGAGTACCTGTCAGATATTTCCAATGACAGTAATTTGAAAATAGTCAAAGTTATGTACACAATCATGCTGTGGGCAAAACTATAGCAAGTTCTCGTTGACAGCTGTATGGTTTGAAGATTAGATGCTCTACAGTAATTCCTGTAATTTTCTGTAAGTAGTATAACAAACTTGGCATTTATTTATCTTCTAGATGAAATGAATGATCATCAAAGTACCCTCTCCTACATCCTGATTAACCCGTCTCCAGATACCAGACTAGAGCTGAACGATGTTGTGTAAGTTGATCTCCTATTTCACATAAGGCATTTATTTTTAGAAAACCAGTAATTTATTTATTTCTATATTTTTGTTTCCACCATTAAAGTCCCTTATTTCTTGTTTCATAAATGCTTATAAACTCCAAGTCTAATTTTTATGTTCAATAAATAAATGCATTTTATGTATTTCTCTGTGTAATACTGTAAAAAAAAAACGCATTGTAGAATTGTAGAGGTATAAAAGAAGAAAATGGCAGCAGGAATTCTGTATTCTGTGAGCTCATATATATTTGGAGAAGTAAGAGAAAACATGCAGAATAATAAGAGAACAGCTCAGAGGCAAACCTGAAATACTCCACATTATCTAGTTCTAAATATCTTAGTGTTCCCAAAAGCTCTAAGTAAAATAAGTCAAAACGCTTACTAGGAAAATGTCTATGGTAGTAACTTGGTTAATCAAAAACTCTGTGCCATGCATGTACAATTGCATTAGTGTTTCCTTAAAAGTGTGATATAGAGATAAGACATTTTTCCTGATTTCAAAGTCTTACACTCTAATTAACAAAATACAATTTAAACATAAAAAATTTAATAGCAATATATAATATGACTTTTTTACTAATGAATTAAGCATCAACTGAGTGAAACAGTGCTTTTCTAATTTCAAAGAGGAAGACATTATTGTGAGTTACAGTGATTACAGAGGATATAAGGATTTGAACTAGACTTTGAAAAGTAGATAAGATTTGTGTAGGTGGAGAGCACAGGACATTCCAGAACAGGGAAATGGCTAGAGAAAATGTACTAAGTGGGGATTGCATAATGTGCTTCATTTGGCAATACTACAGAGTCCAGTTTGACCAGAGTAAAAAAGCTTTGTATTACTAGCATGTCTGTTGTTCACTAAACATAATATTGGAAACGTGTATTAAAACTGACTCTGGAAGGACTTTAGATAACAAAATAAAGAGTTTAAACTCAGTTTAAACCTTATAGGCAATGGGAGGTACTTCGATATATGAAGAAGAAAGTAGCGAGATTTTAGAAAAGGCATTTTGACCGTTAATGGTGTAAGCCTAGGGGAGAAATATCTAATACGGATTTGCCCTTGAGGTCCATGGTCCTGAGGCTGAGCAGGATCAAGAGCTGCTGAGCTAAGGTAGCTAATTCCAGATTGCATTACTGACATAATACAAATACCAAAGATCCAAAAGTTTTGGTGGGTGTGAGGTCAACAGGATGTGTTTGTATCTATAATCAGGAAAATCAGGAATAAAGTCAGAGACTAAGAGGACTGAGAATATTCTGTGATGCAGAGTATAAGATGGATCCATGCAAGTGGTTTAGAACTAAAGCTAGTAATATGCCAAGAATTAGAAGGCTACCTTTATATATTTTGTGAGAGGTTTTGCCTGGGATGGAAAGGATATATATATATATTTTAAAGAGCATTGCAAGAAGTAGAATTTATTAGCAGGATGGATTAAAGTTGAAATAGGCATGAAAATAGGGAAACCAGTTAAATTGCTGTTAGGAAAGTATGAGGAAGATAAGAATCTCTCATAGCATTAGGATAATGGATTGTAAAGGGAGGCTTCTATGTAGATACACTTAGGAAGGCAAAGAGTAAGACTTGTCATTGGTGTGGGAATTGGAAAAGAAGAAGTCTAACATGGCTTTAAGATTTCAATACTATAGAGAACCCAGAAGTGGACCCACAACTATATGGTCAACTATCTTTGACGAAGCAGGAAAGAATGTCCAATGGAAAAAAAGACAGTTTCTTCAACAAATGGTGTTGGGAAAACTGGACAGCAACATGCAGAAGAATGAAACTGGACCACTTTCTTACACCATCCACAAAAATAAATTCAAAATGGATGAAAGACCTAAATGTGAGACAGGAAACCATCAAAATCCTACAGGAGAACACAGGCAGCAACCTCTTTGACCTCAGCCCATAGCAACTTCTTATTAGACATGTCACTGGAGGCAAGGGAAACAAAAGCAAAAATGAACTATTTATTGGGACTTCATCAAGATAAAAAGCTTCTGCACAGCGAAGGAAACAATCAACAAAACTAAAAGGTGACAATGGGAGAAGATATTTGCAAATGGCATATCTCATAAAGGGTTCCAAAATCTATAAAGAACTTACCAAACTCAATACCCAAAAAACAAATAATCCAGTTAAGAAAGGGGCAGAAAACATGAAGTAATGCTTTTCCAAAAAAAACATCCAAATAGCTAACAGATAACACGAAAAGATGCTCAAAATCACTCATCATCAGGGAAATACAAATCAAATACAAATCAAATACAAAAGATAAGATGAGGAGATACCACCTCACACCTGTCAGAATGGCTAAAATTAACAACACAAGAAACAACAGGTGTGGGCAAAGATGTGGAGACAAGGGAATCTCTTGCACTATTGGTGGGAATGTAAACTGGTGCAGCCACTCTGGAGAACAGTATGGAGGTTCCTCAAAAAGTTGAAAGTAGAACTACCCTACGCTCCAGCAATTGCACTACTAGATATTTACCCAAGGGTACAAAAATACAGATTCAAAGGGGTACATGCACCCCGATGTTTATAGCAGTATTATCAACAATAACCAAACTATGGAGAGCCCAAATGTCCATCAACTGATGAACAGATAAAGAAGATATGGTGTATATATATATATACATATATAGGAATATTATTCAGCCAATCAAAAGGAATGAAATCTTGCCATTTGCAACGATGTGGATAGAGCCAGAGTGTATTATGCTAAGTGAAATAAGTCAGCCAGAGAAAGACAAATACCATATGATCTCACTCATATGTGGAATTTAAGAAAGAAAACAGATGAACATATGGGAAGGGGGGAAAGAAAAAAAGGAGAGAGTGAAACAAGCCATTAGTGACTTTTAATGATAGAGAACAAACAGGGTTGATGGATGGAGGTGGGTGGGGGATGGGCTAGATGGTGATGGGCATTAGAGGGCATTGTTGTGATGAGCATTGGGTGTTGTATGTAAGCGATGAATCAGGGAATTCTACTCCAGAAACCAATATTACACTGTATATTAACTAACAAAATTTTTAAAAATTTCAATTCTATGTGATGGCCAAATAAATAAATAAATGCTGGTTCACTGAAGCAAATCAGAATAGGGAGGCAGTTTTCTAGGAAGAAAAGGGGAATTTTTGGCTGTGGAAAAAAAGAAATGATGAGTTTTCTATTATGAATAAATTTGATATGAACATCCAAAAAAAAAAAAAAGATGGTGAGGTAGAGTTTAGATACATGTCTAGAAAGCATATAGAAATATAGTACTGGAGCTTTGAAGAGAAGCTAGTTATGTAGAAAATATTGATTTTTCATCTTCCAGATGAACAAAACTAAAAAAAAAAAAGAATGATTTTAGGGTAGAAAGATAAGTATGTTTCAAAAACTTCATAGGAAAATACCTCAGCAGGAATAACTTTAACCCAAAATCAGTGTGAAAACAATTTATAATGCACCTCAAATACAACTAATTAGTATAATGCTTTATATTGCCATCTGATAATTCTGGTTAGAATATTAGAGCTTTAGGGAATGAGATTCATGATAATTTCACCTGCTTGAATTCTTTTTTTTTTTTTAAAGATTTTATTTATTTATTTGACAGAGAGAGAGATAGTGAGAGCAGGAACACAAGCAGGGGGAGTGGGAGAGGGAGAAGCAGGCTTCCTGCCAAGCAAGGAGCCCGATGTGGGACTCGATCCCAGGACCCTGGGATCATGACCTGAGCCGAAGGCAGACACTTAACGACTGAGCCACCCAGGCGCCCTCACCTGCTTGAATTCTTTTGTGTGTATGTGTGTGTTATTGGTACATAGCATTATTTTCTTTTTTTAAATTTTATTTTATTATGTTATGTTAATCATCATACATTACATCATTAGTTTTTGGTGTAGTGTTCCATGGTTCATTGTTTGCGTATAACACCCAGTGCTCCGTGCAATATGTGCACTCCTTAATACCCATCACCAGGCTAACTCATCCCCCCACCCCCTCCCCTCTAGAACCCTCAGTTTGTTTCTCAGAGTCCATAGTCTCTCATGGTTCGTCTCCCCCCTCCGATTCCCCCCCCTTCATTTTTCCCTTTCTACTATCTTCTTTTTTTTTTTAACAAATAATGTATTATTTGTTTCAGAGGTACAGATCTGTGATTCATCAGTCTTGCACAATTCACAGTGCTCACCATAGCACATACCCTTCCCAATGTCTATCACCCAGCCACCCCATCCCTCCCACCCCCCACCACTCCAGCAACCCTCAGTTTGTTTCCTGAGATTAAGAATTCCTCATATCAGTGAGATCATATTATGCAACCATCAAAAAAACATGAAAGCTTGCCATTTACAATGACGTGGATGGAACTAGAAGGTATTATGCTAAGCGAAAAAAGTCAATCAGAGAAAGACAAGTATCATATGATCTCACCTGCTTGAATTCTTAAGGCAGCTGTCAAAAATTATGTCCAGTGGTGATGTTGAATTTGTGGAGGACTTTAAGTTACATGAAAATATTTATGATGCATTGGCATTTAACTGCCCATCCTGGAGACTTCACTTTGTATATTACTATAATAAAACAAACTGCTCTGTTTTTCTTGCGTCCATATTTATACATGTCTTCCTTCCTTTAAACCTACAAAATTGGGCAATTTTTATTAATTTTCCATCCTCTCTATAATCCCAACCTTCTTATGCCTCCTTTTCAAAGTAGTAATAATTATATTGACTATGTAATTTTTTAAAAAGATTTATTTATTTTAGAGAGAGAGAGCGTGTGGAAGGAGGGGCAGAGGGAGAGAATCTCCAGCAGACTCCCTGCTGATCATGGAGCCTGACACGGGGCTTGATCCCATGACCCATGAGATCATGACCTGAACCAAAACCAAGAGTTGGACCCCACCATCTGAGCCACCCAGGCACCCCGATTCATAGTGTTTTTTAGGGAGTTATGCTTACCTTATTCATATTTCATAATAAATTATAAACTTATGAACCTAATATAATTATTTCCCATGATTATTTTTGATGGAATGGAAAGATATTGTTAACCTTTTGAGTCTATAAACATGTCCTTTCATTGAATAGATGTTTATAATTTGAAATAATTCCCTCCAAATTTAAACTTACAAATAAAATATGTATGTTACAATATGTATTTTACATGTAAAATAAACATGATATTTTCTGCCTTGTGGATACTCTTATTTTTTTATTTGTTTAAAGCTAAAACATCAGCTTGACTGCTATAAAAAAACCTTTTTTTTTTTTTTTGCAATGATCTGTATTTGTGGCCATTGAAATAATTAAGTTTTACTATAACTGGAGCAATGATAAATATCACGAAAAAAAAAAGCCTACTGTGACAAGTAGTACATAAATACATATTTAAGAAACTATTTTATTAGACTCATAGGTTTAGTAGTGATAATAAAGAAAGCAACTTTTGCAGCTATATCAATGAATTTGGGGGTAATAGATTATATCATACCTTTTGGTTTTCTAAAAAATTTCTTTCAAAAGTTCATTTTAAATAAAGGGGCAACTTTAATTTGATTCAAAGACTAATAAATAACTAGGTGATTGGTGTTAAACAGCTTAACATTCTTGAAAAAAATGAAAATCAAAATACAAAGTATCAAATTTTGTGGGATGCAGCAAAAGCAGTTCTAAAGGTAATAGCAATAAATGCATATATTAAGAAATTAAAAAGATCTCAAATAAACAACCTAACTTTACATCTAAAGGAACTAGAACAAGAAGAACAAACAATGCCCAAAGTTAACAGAAGGAAAGAAATAATAAGTCAGAACAAGGGGTTCCTGGGTGGCACAGTCAGTTAAGCCACTGACTCTTGGTTTTGGCTCAGGTCATGATCTCAGGGTCATGAGATCAAGCCCCATCTTGGGCTCCTCACTCAGTATGGAGTCTGCTTAAGACTCTTTCCCTCTCCCTCTGCCCCTCCCCCTGCCAATAAATAATCTTTAAGAAAAAACTGAGAATGAAAATAAATGAAATAGAGACTAGAAAAATAATAGAAAGGATCAATGAAACTAAAAGCTAGTTTTTTGAAAAGATAAAGCTGACAAATCTGTAAGTAAAAATAAATTTGCCATATGATCCAGCAATTCCACTTCTGGGTATATTATCCAAAGGAAATGAAAACAGGATTTTGTTGAGACATATGTACACTCATGTATATTGCAGCATTATTCACAATAATAGATACAGAAACAACTCAAATGCCCATCAGTGGATGAATAAATAAGAAAGATGTGGTATTATATATAGTGGATATTATTCAGCCATGAGTAAGGAAGATATCCTGCCATTTGCAACAACATAGATGGACTTTGAGCACATTATGGGAAGTGAGGTGTCAGAGAAAGACAAGTACTGACTGATACCATTTATATATGGAATCCAAAAAAAAGTCAAACCCATAAAAAAATAGGTGGTTACCAGGGGATTGGGAGGTGGGGGATTAAGATTGATGGTGTTTAAGGGTCCAAGCTTATAACAAGAAATAAAGATAGAGATCTAATGCATAGTATAATGAATATAGTTAATAATAACGTACTATAATAATGTAATATGATGAATATTGTTTCAAGGGCAATCATATTAAAATATATAAATGTATCGGGGCACCTGGGTGGCTCAGATGGTTAAGCGTCTGCCTTCAGCTCAGGGCATGATCTCAGGGTCCTGGGATCGAGCCCCATATCAGGCTCCTGGCTCAGTGAGGAGTTTGCTTCTCCCTCTCCCTCTGCCTCTCTCCCCTGCTCATATTCCCTCTCTCTCTATCTCTCTCTCTGTCACATGAATAAAAAAAAAATTTAAAAAATATATAAATGTATCAAAGTAACATGTTGTACATCTTTAATTTACAAATTGGAACATGTTCAATTTATCAAATAAAAAGTGCTTAATGTTCACATTAGTTTTCTTCATCAATCTACAATGCTAGTGATATTTAAAGTAATTATAAAGCAGTGTGCATAGACAACAATACCCATTTAAGGATTCAAGGACATTAATTCCACCTTTTATTTGATCAGAGAAAATAGACTGTAGTGCTTTAATTTGCCTTTTCTCATTTTCATTAAGGAACATATTTTATGAATAATTTTCCTTTAGTTTTTAAGAGGAAAAGTACAATCTTCATTAGAGTTCTCCCTTTAAATTAGGTTTTCTGCTTATTTTTTCTATCTCCCAAATTATTATAAAACTATGAATTCCTAATTTCATTTGCATCTGAAACAAGGCTTTGTTCAAATGCTGCATTACATGCATTTACTTTCCTCCTCTCTCAGCAAACTGTCAGTGGCTTTCCACTGCCTTTGGAACAGAAATCGAACCTACTTTATCCTGAACCTTAAAGTCTTTCGTTAGCTGTTTTCTACTTTTCTTCCTGAATTTACGTTCCACTATTTCCTGGTTTAACGATTCTCCCGAAGTCAAACTCATTTTCTAAAGAGATCAGGAGCAAGCTTAGAGAGAGAAGCTCAACTCAACCTTCTCAGTAAAGTATTCCCTAATTCTCGTTTTTTTTTTTTTTTATTTTTTTGTCTTCCTGTGATGTTTGGAATTTATTTTTCTTGTTTATATCTGCTTTTTAAATTAAACTCTACTAATCTTGTGCAGGACAGCGGTTAGGGTTTGTGACTTTTTGTATTCCCAGTTCCCAACACAGTATTCCAGAGAAGCTCAGGAAGTGGAAGCTCATGTCATATAGAGTCTGAAGTAAAACATCTCTCTTAAAACAAATTTTAACATTATTGAAATGTATGAGTTTGGCGGATGAACATTTTCCCATTTACCAGTAGAACGAATTAAGAATTATTTTTTATTTTTTTTTTTTAAAGATTTTATTTATTTATTTGACAGAGAGAGACAGCGAGAGAGGGAACACAAGCAGGGGGAGTGGGAGAGGGAGAAGCAGGCTTCCCACCGAGCAGGGAGCCCAATGCGGGGCTCGATCCCAGGACCCTGGGATCATGACCTGAGCCGAAGGCAGCCGCTCAACCAACTGAGCCACCCAGGCGCCCCATTATTTTTTATTCTTTTGTATAATTGCTCACCGTTGCAGAACCTGAATTTTAGATTAATTTCTAGATAATTAAAAGGTTATCTCTGCATATTATTCTTCAGAGCATGTATCAAATGACTACTTTTTTAGAATCCTGAATTATATAAATTAAAAAGACTATAGAAATTATTTAGATCAGATTTATTTATGAATGATAAAAGACTAAGAGCAGTTAAGTAATAGAAGGATCATAGCTGAAATTTAGGTCTCCTTGTTAGAAAAATAGCCAAAGAAAGGGATGATAAATCAACAGGATAGTAAAGTAAAACATAAAGTTTTGATAAGATGAAGGTGGTGAAACAGACCATAACTAAAAAATAATAATTCTTGATTCATCAGCATACATCATCATAATCTGCTTAGGTATAGAAACAAGACAAGTCCTGCCAAATTGTATAGGGCAAGTAAAAAGTGAATCCTTCTACCGGTGCTATGCATAGACACAGTTTAGATTACCTAAAAGCTAAATACGTTTGAAGCAGCAGTCTAAGGTGTAAGTGTGAATTAGTTTTGCCTTTATTTACTATTATAGTTATTTGCTTTGTTTTCTTTTCCTAGATACTTAATCCGACCAGATCCACTGGCATACCTTCCAAACAGTGAGCCCAGTCGAAAAAACAGCATCTGCAATGCCGTGGCTCAAGACTCTCGGGAGGAAACTCAGCTTTGATAAAAGGAAAATAAGAGACCCTTTTTCCCTACAAAAATCTTGCTTGAAACCACTCTAAATCTTAGGGGAAGAATGAGTGGTGCTGGCATGAAAGAAACATGATCAGAATATATTCAGTTCTCTCGTATTAAAAGCAATCTATTCTCTTAGAAGTCTAGATTATTTTGAAATTTAAAGTATTGCTTATCGGTACTCCTCCTATTAATCTGAAAGACATCAATGGAATGATTTTAAAAACCTAAATTAAAACCAAAAATTTAAATCGGGTATTTGTTTGACAATAATCCAAACTGTACGAAGCTAATTTTTAAAAGTATTAAGGTTTTATGAAAGTAAACAGAATATCCAACTATATTTGGCGCATCACAATGGACATAGAAGATTGTGGCTCCTCTTAAAAATTAAAGTCATATTATATTCTTTAAACTTGCCGTTTTATAAAATTGAGTTCATCATAAATGTCTAGCATCTACACAGAGATTAACCAACAAACTTGTGTGGCTGACTTTTGTGTAAGACTCATAGTTTGCTTTAGAGTATAAATCTTTAAATCATTTTAACCTTTTTTGTTGCCTTTTCATATGATATCATATTCATTTTAGAATTTGAGATGTTCACAGCATGTTTTAGAACAGTGAGGAAGCCAAAACAAACAAAAAAATATCAAGTACCTGAACTTTTTGCTAACTTTATGTCTGACACACATTGTATGCCAAGAAAAGTGTTAAAAAGCAAATATTTATTATTCTCCTAAAAGAATGCCTAACAGAGAAAATACTAAAAACACATATGTTGACTTAAATTGAAGCCAAGAATTAAAACATTAACTGGTTTTCATTAGGCTCTTGAGCTTTAACATTTTCATAATCTATATAGTGTATTTCATTAGAAAGAGACTTTAAAATTCAAACAGGCAAAATTATACCTTTTATGGAATATAAGGACATTCCAAAACATTAAAAGTCCTCCTCTATGCTTTAGTATTGAAATACTCACACGCAAAACAATGGTATGTTAAAAAATTTGATTTAATTTTGAAAAATCATCTGTAGGACATAGGTTTTAACACTGTGAGGAAAAAACATGTAGTGAAGATAGGTAGTTTTTGCCATTGAAATTTAATATAAATCATGAAGAATTTTACAGTTATAAATTAAATATAAATTGACCCTTGGTGTTATTTTATTGCTTTATTCCCCTTCAGAAATAGACTGAAAAGCACAAGAGCAGAGTTTGCCTTGTAGTTGGAATGTGTTAAGGTATTCCCATGAGAGAGATATTGATAAATTTAAAAAGATATTTTTCCTCTAATTTTGTATTTTAAAAAATTTCTGGCCTTGACATTGAATTTTAATTTCACAAAAAATTGGACATATAAGATTAGGAAGAGACATTTTCTTCTTCCTTTTCACAAAGAAGCAGATAGGTTGGAAAATCAGTAGAAGAATTAAAAAAAAAAAAAACATAGATAAAGAAAGCCTAAAATTCCCCAAATAATTCTATGGAAATGAAAATGTAAAACCTAACATGTGAAATTATAGCTTGATAGCCATTGTATAATTTGGCTTAGAGAAGATTTGTTATTGTTATTTTTTAGTATTTTTTAGTATTTTTAGTATTTTCCATTACTCTCATTTTAGAATAACAAAAACACCAAGAATATCCCCTAAAACAGGGAAAGCCTATCGTTAACTTTCTTTTTTTTTTTTTTTTAAAGATTTTATTTATTTGACAGAGAGAGACACAGGGAGAGAGGGAACACAAGCAGGGGGAGTAGGAGAGGGAGAAGCAGGCTCCCTGCTAAGCAGGGAGCCCGATGCGGGGCTCGATCCCAGGACCCTGGGATCATGACCTGAGCCGAAGGCAGACGCTTAATGACTAAGCCACCCAGGCACCCCTATCGTTAACTTTCTTTAATCAGTCAGGGAAGTAGAGAATTTATAACAAGTTACTTAAAATTGGAAGCGGACCTTAAAACGAAGATTGTATGCATATTCATGCATGTATGTTGTAGACACGTGAAATATATTTGGCAAACTTATATATTCATCTGTAAATTATTCAAACTAAAGGCAGAATTGAACTAATATATGTAATGGAGAACAATAATGAGTTTAATTAATTTATTTTATATTTGACATCAGTTATCAAATGTGATATTTCTTTGAGTTGCCATTTCATTACTCCGTTATAGTTATTTTTAGGAATAAATGTAAGATTTTATGAATATTCTATTTCCCCAGGAGATCTCAAGTTTAATATTTTTGCACATTGACCATTGTCAAGACTAGGACTCTAAGCTAGGACATGACTATATTTCCTATAAAACAAAAGTTTTGTTTCATAAATTTTACAATAATTATTTTTGATTATGAACATTAGTCCAAATTTAATAATTGACACAATTCGTAACAGCTTGCTATAATAATGATAGTTTATTAGTTTTTCTGTTATTTAAAGCATAAAAATGCTTCTAAAAGCCTTTTAACGAACTGTTGCCTTTTTAAAATACTTGCACACAAAAATAAAACATAAAGTCAGTAACAGTCCTTGTAATCCTATGGGAATCGGTTCTGTTTATTGTCTATGTACCATTTTGCTACCAGTTACATTGAATCGCTTAAAATAAATAATAAAAATTATTTCTGATGGTGAAAACCCTTGGTGCTTTTTGCCAAAACTTCAATTGTTTAACCAATTATGTTTTGAAACTACAAAACTCCTTTTGTCACTTCTATATAAAGTAATATAAACATGAAGAAACACCAACATGAACAATGAAGGTCATCTCACTGGAAAAGATAGCCATAAAAAACCTGTTGAATCACTTCTTAACGTAATAGTTTCTGAATAACTATGTGGTAGGAAAAGAGGAGGGAGGAAGGGTCAGGGAGAATGGAGGTAGTGAAGAAGTGAACAAAGGGAAGGGAGGGAAAAGCAGAAAAGAAAAGGAAGGTGGAAAAGAACGAATGTATGTGCTAGAAGAGAAATATTTTTTTATGAAACAGAAACACTAATTTAAAGACCAAATACACTAAAGACCAGAAAAGCACTGGCTAGATAATATATAATTTTAAATGCAAAGATAGACTTTTGGCTCCAGGGAAATGGAGCCTATTCCTCCTAAGTACAGATACAAACTCTAGATATTATTTATCAAACAAGCATCAGAAGACTGAAAAGTGAAAAGAAGAAGGAAGACAGACCAGGAAACTGGGTCTTTCAGAGCAGCATGGTGGTGAGTTCCCTGGGGTTTTTTGTTGCCTCCTAGGTAGCCTGCTCTGCATATTGGGAAATGCCGAGGAGCACGGACAAAATGTTCCAGAAATAACCCGCTCTCTCCGTGCAAGGTATTGACTCGTGCAGCGGGTGCAGCTTCCAGCACAGACTTCTGATGCGCCTGCCCTTCTCCAGTCAACCTCCCCAGGGGCCAGGAGCCCCCCTCAACACCCCCTCAGATACTGTTGTCCTTGAATGCCTCCTGTGAGACCATTCCCCATGAACGACTCTCCCCACATCTCCAGCAGGTTCTGCCAGTGCCGGTACCACAGTGACTTTCTGCAATTCTGTGGGCCACAGCTGTGACCTCTCTAGCAGCCTTGAGTTCAGTCCCGGGGTCTCCTCGTGGGGCACTCTGTCTCAGCCCTGATAACGACTCCCTTTCCATACGGCCGCTGTTGCCATATTATTTTCAGTTCTCTTTACTTATTATTGACCCATCTGTCATTACTGCAAAGCTCTGCTACAGCTAATAATTCTCTACATTAAACTTTGTCTAAATCACTGTGTGGTTTCTTTCTCTAGATTGAATCCTGGCTGAGACACGACACACAAATCAGCCGTTCTTCGATCTGATTAAATCTGTGATAATGTTGATACCAAATTTCAAGGACTGCAATTTAAAGGACAGATTTTGGGAACATTCAACAAATTAAGTAGCACCTGCTGGGGAACTTTTAAGACAGACCATGCTTGGGGCGCCTGGGTGGCTCAGTTGGTTAAGCACCTGCCCTGGCTCAGGTCATGATCCCAGGGTCCTGAGATGGAGTCCCACGTGGGATCAAGCCCCCAGTCGGGCTCCCTGCTCAGCGGGGAGTCTGCTTATGCCCCTCCTTCTGCCCCTTCCTCCCACTCGTGCGCTCTCTCTCTAATAAATAAATAAAATATTTTAAAAAATAAGACAGACCATGCTCATCCTGCGGATTATTAGACCACTTTATATCATTTTGCTCTTCTCTGCTTTTTTTTTTTTTTTTAATAAGACTGCTCTCCAAGCTATTTTATTTGGAGGAACACGTCAGCTTTAATTATTGTGGATCAATGTAATATTATACCAAATTGTCCTAAAAGTATAGTTATTTGGCTTATAATTAAAGTCTGTGTTCTATCTTACTACACAATAGAATTATATTATTTATATCTAAAAATGTTTCAATAGAAACAAAATAATGATCTGTCTTCCTAAGTATAAATATAGCAGAGATCTTTAACAAATTGTACTGTAATTTAGTCTCACTCTGAAGAAATTTATAGTTCTACACAGAGATTTATATTTCCATTTCTACCATATACAAAATAGGTTTCATTTCATGTGATACCAGGCCAGATATCTTTGCATTTGCAAGTTAAATACAATTCAGACAGGAAACATTCCTAAATTTACAGACATCATTCCCTGATCTGTATGTTATTAATATTCGTATAGAATAAGAAAGTTTAAAATGGTCTTAGAACACGAGCATTTATTTTCTTCTCTGAAAACTCTCAGCTCGCCAAAGACAGGGCTATGAGATGTTATTACTAGACCTGTGGTAAGTACTGAAGTTGAAGTTTATAAATACAGTGCTTAGTCTTACAGGACACAAATAAATTATATAATGGCTAAAGTAATCATTTTTAACTTGTATTTTTTAATACTGATGATTGCCATATGTCAAAAATTATATCATTATGCATCAAATGTATTGGATTCTAAATTTGAATGGAGACCAGAGAATGAAACCCACAAAAAAATCTGTCAATCTATTAGTCTTAGTCCATTTGGGCTACAAGAACAAAAATACCATAGACTGGGTGGCTTAACAAACATTTCTTTTTCACAGTACTGGAGGCTAAGAAGTCTAAGATCAAGACATCAGCAGATTCAACGTTTGGTGAGGACCTGCTTCCTGGTTTATAAATGGCTTTCTTCTTGGATCACCACATGGCAGAAAGTGGAGAGAAGCAAACTTTCTTGGGACTCTTATAAGGGCCTGAATCCTATTTATGAGAATTCTGCCCTCATGATCTCATCAAATCTTAATTTCCTCCTAAAGACTTCAGCTCTTAATGTCATCACATTGGGGGCTAGGGTTTCAGCATATGAATTTGCGGGGTGGGGGGATATAAACATTTGGTCTATAACATTCTGTCCCTGTCCCCATCCCCCAAATTCACAGTTTTTTTCACATGCAAAATACATTCATTGCATCCCACAATTTCCAAAACTCTCAACTTGTTTCAGCATCAACTCTAAAGTCTAAAGTCCAAAATCTTATCTAAATACTATCTAAATCAGACATGGATGAAACCCAAAGTACAATTTATTTACTTACTGTTTTAGTCTGCTTGGGCTGTTTTAATAAAATACAATAGACTGGGGGTTTTAAATAACAGAGAGTTATTTCTCAGGGTTCTGGAGGCTGGGAAGTCCAAGATCAAGGCAGATTTGTTTGGTGTTTGGTGAGAGCCCACTGCCTGGTTTGCAGGTGGCTGTCTTGGGGTACACCCAAATGGCAGAGAGTAGAGAGAAGCAAGCTCTCTCAAACCCTTTTAAGGGCATTAATCCCATTCTTGAAGCTTCACCTTCATGACTTCATCTAACCCTAATTATCTCCCAAAGGCACCTAACATCATTACACTGGAGGGTATGATTTCAAAATGCAGATTTGAGGGAGACACAAATATTTAGTCTATACTGACCATAAGATCTCACAAGGAAACTGGAATTTTGTGATACGTATTTGGCAGGACAGGTTTGGCTATACTGCAGTAATGCATAAACACCATAATCTCAGGGCTTAATATAATAAGAGACTATTTTAATCTAGAATAATGCCCAATGAAGAAAATGACCTTAAGTTTTAGGTTAAAGATTTTATAAATATATATTCGTTGGAAAAATATACATTTCCAGATCATTTAAGTAACGTAAATATAACAGAAATGGTTATTACCTTAACTAAGAATTCAAACTTGGACAGAAAAAGTTGAGAAAACTGTAATAATCTTGAAAAATACTTCAGTTTTCATGTTTTGCACCAACTAAGCTACAAATGATTTGATTTTGAAAATAGAATATCTTATGATCACTTTTTAATGAAAACTAATTGATTTTTAATGTTTTTGGCAAAAAGCATGCTGTGAAATGACTATGACATGACTGAAATTTCCACTGGAAAACATGTTGCTAAAAATAATTAAGTAGCTGTGCTTGATTTATTGTCTCTAACTAAAGGAGCAAAGTTCTTTGGTTTGAATTACTCAACGTCCTCCAACTTCGTGTGGGCAATCCTCATTTCTCACTTTAGTGAAATTAAGATTTATCCTTAACTAGGAAACAAGCTGCAATCCAATTTGAAGTAAGAGGAAGAGTAATCAGTTACCTCTGAGTCATTGTTATAAACGGAAAAGTCTAAATGAGCAGGGTAGAAGATGGTTCTTTGATCACTTAGAAATGTAAATATTCCAGGGCACATATTTTTAAAACAAGAAATCTGTTAAAACTTTTTTTTTTTTTACCTATTTACTAATATGCTTGTGATATTTATCAGATAGTACTAAAAGATAAAATCACTTTATAATCATTAAATAAAATGATTTTATTTCATTGAGTCCTTTTGGGGTCATGCTATCATTTTTTCTTATTTGTTGAAATATTGATACCCGTGTACTGCAAGTAAGAAACCATTAAAAGTGTATTATAAGAATCTGTAAGAGCAAAAGATTAGTATTTCAAAATAGTTTCTGTACTATTTGTAAAGTTTTTCTTAAATAGCCACTATTAAAAGATATTGACAAGCTCTGCCTGCCTTATAATTATTAGGTCTCAGAGCAATTTTTCAATATTAGAAGAATCAAACTTTCCTGACATCTTTCAATATTCCTTAACACTTTCCTTTTGTTTACCTCTTTATATAAAATAGCCACCAAAGCAATTACAAAACTCGTATAACTTTGACATAACTTAGTGAAGTAATTTAACATCTTTTTGTATCACAGAGAGAAGATGATCTTCATCTGAGTCCAAAATACAATTCTTTCTTTGTAACTCTTCCGATATCATTACAGAATAAACCTCAGGATGCAGATGATGATCAAGGGTAAGTCATTTGTTTTGTGTATAGGATATTGACCACTCTTATCTTATCTGTGTCATAATTGCCACATCTTGTATCCTGCTATGGTTCACTGTATCCACTTTCACAGACATAGCTCTCTTGCCCCGGGGCATGCAAGAAGCTGAATGGTGGGGCATTTTGACCTCCTAAAAACGTGGTTGGTCACCCAGCATCATCTCCCTGATCTCGTAACATGGCAGTATCTGTGTCCACTTCTTATCAATCTGATGCAAAGGGAGGATTGCATAAAGTCACAGAAGGCTCTGCTGAAGGGAGTTAAGTGTTTAGTTTGCTCATGGAGACAGTACTCATGCCAACTGGCTCGGTCAGAGGCTCCGAGGAGCAGGAAAATACTGGTAGCTGAGTGATGAAATTGGGAATGATTTTTTGTAGGAGAAAATTGCAATGGATTTAGACATCTTAAAATTATGTAGCGGTTGTATGTTGTTATGAACCGAAAAATGATCGACGTGAAGACTTTAGAAGTTCAGAAATAAATCTCTGTTGAAAATTGTTGAAAATACATATAGCCGATATGCCCATTGTTTATTACACCAATCAGACTGCCATTAGCTCACAGGTTACAAACACTAGGCTACTCTTTCATACTAGTACAAAAAAGAGATCCTCAAATGCTCAAGGGCAAGCCTGAGGCCCATCTTTGATTTTCTTCTTTTCCTTCATTACTCCTTCCCATCAGTTAATTTCTGAGTTCTGTTATTTCTTCCTCTTAAATAGCTCTCATATTCTACATCCTCACCAATTGTTTCTCATACCAAAGTACTCAGACACTAGCCTCTACCTGGACTACTCCAGAGAATGTGCCAAATGTGGCCCTCCCCCATTCTTTTCTACAAATTATGATCAGAAAGATTCTTCAAAAATTTAAATTGATTATTAGTTAAAATCACCCAGAGGCTTCTATTAGTCTTAGAATAGAGACCCAAATTAGCAGGCTTAATAGATACGATCTGACCCATGCCTTTACCTTTCAGCTCACTTCTCGTTCACTATGTTTCGGTTTTTCAAACATGTTACCCGCGTTCTGTGCCTTAGGCAAAAATTCTTAGATTCTTGCTCCAGAAAGTGCTTGTTTCTTGAAAATAAGATTATGAGCCAACAAAACAATGATCATAATTAACTGCCTATTCATCATTATTCACTTTAAGATTCTTTCTGTGCCCAACAATGCAAGTTTTATGTCAGGAACTTTACAGAATCCCAGTCAGTTCTCTGCCTTGCAAAACCACCTTACAGCACCCAGCCCAGGCTTTAAAACTTGACTTTCTCCTTCTGAGACACTATTCAAGTTCTGGCAAGCCAGAATTCCCCTTTATTATAGTAAATCCGACATGTAAGTTTGCTCATTAAACATCAACATCGGGCACCTGGGTGGCTCAGTCGTTAAGCGTCTGCCTTCGGCTCAGGTCATGATCCCAGTGTGGGATCGGCCCCCGCATCGGGCTCCCTGCTCTGCAGGAAGCCTGCTTCTCCCTCTCCCACTCCCCCTGCTTGTGTTCCCTCTCTTACTATGTCTCTCTCTGTCAAATAAATAAAATCTTTAAAAAAAAAACAAAACATCAACATCAGCTTTTCTGGTGGACATTTTGGGAAGTCAAAAGCTGACACAACACACAAATTTTTTCTCCTTTACCTCCTCTATATGTTAGTTATGATATTACTTATAAGTATTTTCTTGGTTCTTTAGTATAACTTTAAGTAATATATAAAAGGTTTCATTTCTTAATGTACCAAATTCAATGCTTTTGAATCCCCATTAATAAAGACTGAAGATTCCTCATTAATAAAGACATAGAAATAAATGCATATACATATTTTCCCATTTACTCTTTTAAATTTTTATTTTGAAATTGGTTAGTATTTATAGCATTTATCTTCCTGCAGTTGTTTAATCTCATTTTGGGAGTAAATCCTTATTGCCAGTGAGTAAAATCCCTTTACCATGGTTTTTCTGATCAGCACTTGATTTTTCAAATGTAAAATATATGTATTTGACCTCTCTGCCCACATCTTTCAGTGAGTCTCATTGTTACTCTTACATGTATGAGAATGTCTGCTATTGGCTTTAGATTTGAATGACAGCTTTGGTGGATTTTATAATAAACATTCTTGCATTGCTCTTTATTTTCCTCTGGACTGTGTGGAAATTGCTCTATGGCATTTTGGCGTTAGATGTGCCAATGGAAAATATCTGGAAGCCTGGGGCTACCCTGATAAGATTTTTAATCTTTATTTGCAAGGGACATGTTATTTCCGCTAGGATATTTAAAAAAAATCCTTTATCCTTGAAGTTCAGTAACTTCATTAGCATATGTCCGGGTATTTATTTTTCTGTGTCAATTTCTTTTTTTCTTTTCTCTCTCTCTCTGTTTTTTAACAAAACACTGTATGCTCTGTCAATCGGCAGATTTTCTTTCCTTTCTTTTAGAGAAAACATTGTATTACCTAATGAATACTTCTACCTGTTCTATTTTTATTATTTTTATTTGTTCTATTCTCTTCTTTTAAGGAATGACATTATTCTTATGTAAGCGTCTTTTCTGTCATGTATTCTACTTTTTTCTCTCTCTTACAAGGTTAATTTCTTTACAATTTTCCTCTGCATTCAAAATGATTTTCTTAGACTTTCTTCTAGGTTACTAATTTAGTCTCTAATTTTGTCTCTATTTTTCTCTCTTTTCTACAATTATTATTTGTAATTTCTTTTGGTTCTTAATTAATTTCCTTCTTTGGGATCTCATTTCTCATCTGATGCTTTTAGGAACTCATTTTTTAAAGAAATCTCATCTCACAAAATTATGTCCTCATTAAAATTCTTATAATGAGCCCTTTCAGATAAGTTTTTTTTCTTCTCTTTTGTTTCCTATGAGATTAGATTATTTGACTGTCTTTTGCAGACTATTCAGTTCCTCTCTCCCACTTTTTTTTAATTGAGATATATTTGACATGTAAGCTTAAGGTGTCCAATATTTTGATGTGATACATTTATATATTGCAATACGATTGCCATTTTAGCATTAGTTAACACCTCCATCATATCACATAATTGTTTTTTTGTCATGTGAATAGTCTCTCAGCAAGTTTGATGTTTATAAGACAGTATTGTTGTCTATAAATACCACCTTTTTTCCCTTACTCATGCTCATTAGTGCCCACACACGAGTCTTTTTAGTTCTTCTTTCTGCACATCATCCTTTCACTTTTACCTCATCTTTGTCCTCATTCTACGTCTTCTATTTCTTTTCTCTTCCATTTTGTGTTTGCACAGTGGCCATTCCATTTATTTTCATGCTTATACTTAATGTGAGCAAGTTGTTGGAACTTTCTCTTTGTTTTGATATAGTGGGTGAATTCTTTGTGACCCTTTCCCCATCTAAACCATGATTGATTTATACTTATATATAATGTTTATGGACTTTTTCAAAATTTACTGTATCTTTTTTCATGTTTGGCTGTCAGAGCTGTCCATATGACTGTTGACACAGCGTAGTTACCAGTGGTATTACAAGGCATGGACTAGGGTAAGTTATTTGCACTGAGTACAATTTCAGGGAAAAAAGTGTCTTTTCAACAATGTCAAAACACTATAAGTTCACATGACAGTTATTAAGGTCTAAGATGTAAAGACAATAGAAGAATACAGTGTTCAGATTTTTCATTGCTAAGATCTTTAGGGTTCTTATCACAAGAAAAATCATTGTAACTATGTATGGTGTTGGATGTTATAAACTTATTGTGGGGATCATGTCTCAATATACACATACGTTGACTCATTATGTTGTACTTCTCAATCTAAAATAATGTTAAATGTTAATTATATCTTAGTAAATTTTTTAAAGGTCAGATTTTAAATATTTAATGTTTAATATTTTCTGCACATCAGCTACTGACAGATTGTTAGCTCATCCCCTGACCCTCCTATTGAAATATCTGAATGATAGCCTGATTACTCATTGACTCTCAATTTATCATTATGGAAATCTTTTGTCTTGCAGGCAGACAACAATTTTTCAGTTTTTATTTTTTTTTAAATTATTACTTTCTATATTTTTGTCCTACAAATAAAAGATATGTTGTTCTTATTTTATTTCATAATTATTATTATCTAGCATTAAATAATTCTAGAGAAAACATAGTTCATTTTGTTAATTTACCTAAAACTTAATAATTAGCTAATTCATGGTTTTTAATCAAACTTTATAAAAATTTGCATTAGAAATAAAAAATATTTTATTAAATATTGCTTAATGAAATTCATTAATTTTAGGAAAATGCTTTTGGCTCTAGAAAAATACTTTTTACTGTTTTATCATGCATTAGTATACACTTTATTTATAGTTTATGAATGTTTGGACTTTAATTATTGTATTAATGAAATTCATATTGAATAATATGATTCTTCTTATGGTATACATAACTTTGATATAATTTTTAAAAATATTTTTAAGAACACAGGTGACCTATTTTTTAAACTATTTCTGAAGCAATGAAGTCTATATTCTCCTTAAGTATTTAACATTTAACCATATTTTTCTCTCACATATACTTTAGTTTGTCTCGTTAATTGTCAAGTCTTTTAATTTAGATATGAAAAGTCATAAGATTTGCAAGGCAGGCATAGTGTTCCTTCCCAAAATTCTGTTACAAATTAAGCAACTAATATGAATTATTCAAATTGGATTTGTATGTCCTATGACTCTTTGCTCTCTCAGCCCAAATGATTTAGCTGGAAAAGTTTTTAAATAAAGGAATGGTACAAAGCAAACTCTGATACCACCTTACCACAAATAAATCATTTTATGCAAGAAAAGAATTTTAAACACTTTAAAGCATTTATAAATAGAAACTAGGTACTATACAGAGATCTTTCTTAAGCTCTGTTAGAAAAAAAGTATCAGAGCTTAAAATGTTAAAGTTAAAAAGTGATATTATTAATAGTTAAAACCAAGATGCCTGACAAAAGGAGAGAATTTCCCATTTCATCATCCAGCAAGGAAATTTTCAACACCACGTTCTGGACTATAAATCAAAAAAAAAATGTCACCTCAGAATAATATTATTATAAAATGCATTACATTACAAATGATGTAAAGTTGACATTAATTCAGAAGTTGATAAAAATCTTCTTCATTGCAGATCAATGAATCTTCTGACATCAATAAATGTGCTCAGTTATTAGAACAGTTAAAATCCCTCAGAGATATGGAAGAACATTCTGTGTTTTGCAAAGAAATACCAAAACAAGCACCTAGGGAAGGATTATTCAAAGTGGAAATGAATACTTGAAACAAATTAGGTAATAAGGAAGCACTCCATAAGTTTGTGTATTGACTATGTGGCTGTAATAACAAAAGATGTATAGGCTTTAAATCAAGAGTTAGTTCCGAAAAGCTAAGATTTAATGAAGGGATTGTTTTATTCATTCCTCTACATTATGCTTGGAAAGCTCAGGCTCCTCAGCCTCATTAAATATAAGATACCATTGAGTCCATATTTCTGTCAGGCCAAGCAAGTTAGCTACAAGCTATGACATTAAACCTCGAATTTCTGTTAAGTTCACCTACATCAAATAATTTGGCATGAACTACTGTAACATTTCTCACCCCTTGGTCTAGCCCCCTTAGAATTCACCCCCACACATGTTTCCCAGGCTTCTGTCAATATATATTGCAAATAAATCTTGCAATTTTTATAGTGTCTAGGTTATTTCTTCCAGAAGCATAGTATGTACCTGTCTTCTTGGAGCATGCTGAAATTTGACACCCATTATGGGTTTAGCAGAAACAAGAAGTGATTGTGATGGGTCTCAAGGAAATTGAGTATCCTTTTGTGTCAGGATTCCCTAAAGAAAGCAGAGCAGTACGATATGGATCTATATCTCTATCCATCTCTATATCTATACCTATATTTATATTGTCTATATTTATATTTAATGAAGGAATTTATTTTAAGGAATTGACTCATGATCATGGAGGCTGACAAGTCAAGTCTGTAGGTTGAGCTGACAGGCTGGGGACCCAGGGAGGAGCTGAGGCAGCAATTCAAGACCAAAGGCCATCTCCTGCAAAATTCCATTTTGTTTAGGAGAGCCCTTCAAATGACTATATGAAGTCCACCCAAATCATGGAGGGCAATCTGCTCTACTCAAAATCTACTAATTTAAATGTAAATCTCATCCAACAACACCTCCAAGTTGACACAAAACTAACCATCCAAACTTTCAAGCTATCTGCCTATCATAGACTTCAATGACTAATTTTTAGATGGAAAACTTGGTGAGACTGTGAATTCCATTGTTGTAATCCAGCAGCCCACAATTTTGCATTTGATTTTTGGCAACATAAACCACGTGGCTACAAAAATTAAGAGATTTTTTTAAGGCCATGATAGAAGCTCTCTGTTTATCAGGATGTGACTTGCGCTGAGAGTTCAGAGGACCCAAGCTTGTCATTTTCTTTCTCTAAACCTCACGTGTTCTCGAAAGAATTCATCTTGCACCACAATCATCTGTGATTACTGTGATAATCCTCAAGTGCATTCCTCAGATTTCCTTTGACTCCCAAGGCAGTGTGCTTTAGTTAGTGCTTCATTACACAAAATCACAGGGCGTAGCTTAATTAATTGTGATGCTACTGCATGCCATGGATTGCTAGCATCTCATTTGCTTTGGCAAGGAGGTCAGAACTGTACTCAAGTCCAAGGACAGGACCAGACCAATGGCAAAATCCCATCTTGGCAGTTCTAGCTCCTGGAACCACCCCTGGTATCAATTCTGTATCAGTCTGGGTCTACTCAGGGAAGAGAAACCAGACTGTAATTTGAATAGGGAAAATTTAATATAAAGAATTTTTAATGATAACAGAATATTGGAGTGATGGGGGAATTGGTTAGTGAAGAAATAAAGACAGAAGCATATGTATTAAGGAGCAGTCATCATGCCTAAGGTTGAGATAGGGCACCTAAAGAACCATCCCCCCTAACCCCCACACCAAATCAAGACTAAGAGACAGAGCCTGTTGGAAAAGGCAACAGCTGTGGCTCACTGGTGACAGAGAAGTTTTTGTGGTGCCTCACTGGCAGAACTTGCTATAAATCTGGCTTCGGGGGTACCTGGGAAAGCTGCCTTCAGAGAGGCACTATGCTTCGGAACTTGCTACAAAGTCAAAAGAAACTTCTCTGGGAGGTGCCTTGCAGACAGCACTGTGCTGTGAAGCCTCTGGAGGGGTTGCCTGGCAAAGCTGTAAGCAGCCATGCCCCCAGGAGCCTGTTACTGGAGAAGCTGTTCACTGCAGGAGCAGAAGGAAGGCAAGCCATTCACTGGGGAATCTCAAGTTCGAGGAATGCGTGCTGGAGCAGCCTGGCATGGGGAGCACACGGGAACCAGGAAGAGAAGAAAAACAAAACCAAAACAAACTTGTCCTTGTCCAGTATCCCTCCAGTGCCCTCTAGGGACAAATCTAAATATCTTGCCAGCTGGAAAAAGAGAAGTAGTTAAAGGGCCAGGGCTGTTTTTACAGAACAGACTATGAAGAATGTATTTGGGACTGTGAGGCGATAAATTGGTGCTGGCATCGAAGGGAAGCCCTTATTTATCAAAGTGTGCTTCTAGGTCTGAATTCCATTTTAAATGATGTAATTGTTAATGTAAAGCAATCCAAGCTGTAGCCATCCAAGTTTCTATAATTTTTTACCCCAAGAAATGGGAAATAGGATCAGATGCCTCAAGAGTGACTATGAGACACCAAAGGAAAAGTTTGGGTTGTTTTTTTTTTTAAGATTGATTGATTGATTGATTTTAGAGTGGGGGCGGGGCAGAAGGAGAGGGAGAGAGAGTCTTAAGCAGACTCCACACTGAGCACAGAGCCCTGTGCGGGGCTTGGTCTCATGACCCTGAGATCACGTTGAGCCTAAACCAACAGGCCAGCGCCTAACCAACTGCGCCATCCATGTGCCCCTTAAAGGAAAAGTTTTTACCGAAGGTTAGCCATTAGGAGGGACTAATATGTGTGAATGGTTAATCTTGCAGATTTGTTGAAGAATAGTTTCTGACTTTAAAAAAAAACTGTATTGAAATAGTATTGCTCCAAGACTGATGGAGGCTTATCAAAAGAACATAGAAATCAGCTTGAGGTTTCCATTGGACAATTTAGAAAAAAACTTGACTATCAGAAAGAGTAATGTCTTAAATTAATTTTTAAACATTGAGTGGATGAAAAATCTGAGTTGGAAGTGAAACTATTCTCCCCACTCCCACCCCCTCAACACACAGATAGAGACAGAGATGTAGAGAGAGAGAAAGAGAGAGAGACTGATCTAATTTTTAGTTTAGGAAGTATTTATTCATGGGCAGTAAAACCACAAGGACACGTGATGATGGTGCGATTATGTACGTATAGCAGGTGGGAGAGAACACTCTGTGCCTCTTGCAGAGCTGGTAGTGTTCTCTCTCCTGACTTGACTGTGGTTATATAGATACTCTATAGTTACTTGTTAAATTTTCTGTATATGTTGTATGGGTTTTTCTGTAATTATACTGAGTTTCAAAATAAAAGACTTTTTTTTTTTTTTTTTTTTTTTTTTAATATTTTATTTATTTATTTGAGATAGAGAGACAGAAATAGAGAACATGAGCGGGGATGTGAGGGAAAAGCAGGCAGGGAGCCAGACGTGGGGATTGATCCCAGGATCCTGGGATCATGATCTGAGCTGAAGGCAGACGCTTAACCAACTGAGCCTCCCAGGCGCCCCTAAAAGAGATATTTTAAAAATATATTTCTTATTTGATGTCTCTGTACACAGGAAATTAAGGTTACAGGAAAGAACCATTAGAAAAGATATTATTTTGTATTGACAAAAGATTCTGAAATTAGAACAACCATTTCATTTTGAAAATGAAGAAGTTAAAATTGTTTACTGGTAATTTTTATGCTTGTCATAACTCAAATCATAGTAGAGTTATTTCTCTGTGTGTTGGTGAAATGCTTTGTCACTATTTGGAGATTATCAATGAGAAAAAGGTGGCATTCAGAATCCTTTCACTCACTATATCACAACTTTTTCAATATTTTGCTTGTGGAATGAAAGCAAAGGAAGATGTGTCATACTTGGAAAAATGATCCATAGCTGAAGTAGAATTCCACTAAATTCCATCTAATGATAGGAAAGGAGAGTCTGCCAATTGGAGAAAAGGTGATAAATACCTGTATTCCCATTTGCTATGACTTACGAAGTCTTCACTGGAGTTGATTACTAAAAATTTAGAGTAAATCAGGAAAAACATGTGTTCCAAAATTGTGCATAGTTATTTCAAGCTTATTTGGGTATAAACTATGCTCATGAAAGAAAGCTCAAGATTCCATTAAATAATTTGAAAAAAATGATATATAAGTTTAATGCCAATTTTATATTTAATATTTTCTTTGGTACTATGTATTTTATCTATATTTATCAAAAATGTGTAAGGAACAGAAAAGAAACTATTTTTTTTTCATGAAACCCAACATAGACCCCTCCAGTTTCCCTTCAGTTTGCTCGAGTATGCCATACACAATTTTTTTCTGTTCAGTGAAGTGAACTTCATTGGTCTGGGACACATTGCTGAACAGTTTAGCAGTGGTTATGTGGAACTGAAATGCTGCACCAAAGGAGAACATTTGGAAATAGCGGGAGATTTTTGGTTGCCCAGTAAACGTCAGTAGGTAGTACTGGCATTTAGTAGGTGGGGGTCAGGAGTGTTAAAAGTTCCACAATACTTGGGAGGCTGCTGCCCAATGAACTGTGCATACAAAATGCAGACTCCTTTGAAAAACAGTGACTTTTGTGGACAGCCATTCTTCTTAAAGATGGGAGATCTAATATTGCAGCTTCAGCCTCCATCACTTGCTGTTATTGTAATCCTTGCCCATCCTCTCAACTCCGCTAAATTGCAATTTCCTTATTGACAGAATGACTGTTATATGTTTCCTACCTACATCATCAGATCCATTTGAGGACCAGATGAGATTAGACACATCAAATTACTTTGTAAACGAAAAAGTGCTGTGTAAATATACTATCTTTTATAGAGGGAAATGGCCAGTAACAATGTATCTGTCCCTTACTTAAGTTATGATTCACTACTCAAAGGTCATAATTCCAAATTATTTTTTGAAACATCCTTCTTACAATAAATATATAAGATAAAAGACCATTCACAAAATCACTGACAAATTTTATTCTGATTCAATGCCTTTAGCTTAGGTTATACCAGGTGGTAAATTTTATTCTATTTCTTAAATTGAATGATATGAAAATGCTCTTTAGTGAATCAGAGACAGTGAATTATTATCATGGTTCAAACTAAGAAAACTTGGACTTTTGTCCATATATCTCTTTAGATTATTCAGAAAGATAGTGAATGCATTTAGATCTAAAACTTAAAAGTGAAACTTTGGATTTTCATAGGTTCATATTCCTTATTTCTTAGTTTACTTACCAAAATAAATGGCGTGTTTTTATAATATCACTAGCAGTACGCTGCTTTGCATAAGGTATGACTAATTTTAAAATTATATAATTAAAATATATCTCTTTTTAGGAATTTAATTTATGGACAAAAATATTTTGCTAACCATCTATTAATGAACAAGAAAACTTAGACTGAATTAAGCCTTACAATCCTTCAGTTTATTTCAGAGGTCAGAGGAACTTTTTTTCAGCTTAATAGTTTAATTAAATGTAACTGAAATCTGCCTTAATGCTTCTTTCATTATTTTGTCTATAGCTAGATACATATTTACTTGAAATAAAATTTAAATTTTGTGTTTCTATATTGAAAGAAAAAAGATAATAGAAAGTTATCCAGTGACATAAATATCATGTCTTATGCTAAAGATAGTTTAATAAGCTGACAGCATTATTACTTTCTAAAAAATTAAACATACTAATACTGACATTATGTTTCACTGTTTTCTGCTCCCTATATTTAACAAGTGAAATTTAAACATGACAAAAAAAGAGTAAAGGAATATTAAGGATACATTTTTCCATTAGAATACATAATAAAAATACACATAATCATGACAGATTCTAATTGACTGAATTTTGCCAGAAGAATGTCTAAGGTACACGGGCGCCTGGGTGGCTCAGTTGGTTAAGCGACTGCCTTCGGCTCAGGTCATGATCCTGGAGTCTCTGGATCGAGTCCCGCATCGGGCTCCCTGCTCAGCAGGGAGTCTGCTTCTCCCTCTGACCCTCCCCCCTCTCATGTGCTCTCTCTCGCTCTCTCATTCTCTTTCTCAAATAAATAAATAAAATCTTTAAGAATGTCTAAGGTACGAAAAAACAGTCCTTTCATACGCAAAAAACAAATCATTTTTGGAGAAAAGATAATCCTCACTCAAGAGAATTTTAGTTTCAATTTTATAAAGGCTGTCTTTGAGTTTAATATTAATTTTTCATCTTTAAAAAAGCACAACACAGAGTGGCTTTGCTCATTTCTAATCTTTTTAAGAAGATAATATGTGTGAGGGTGATGCACAGAGTATTAAGTGATCTGCTTCTCCCTGCCTACATATTCTACCTGATCACTCTCCCCTTTGAAAGCTGAGAAGAAAAATATTCAGTGCTTTAGAGGCTGTGCTCTGTAAAGAATAACTTTGCCTGGTAATTTGTTCCAGAATTCTAAAAGCATTGTCCTGTTGTGAGACAAAATGACTTTTCCCCCTCCTTCTAGACAAGGGAAAACTCTCTATGTGGTGAGAACTCCCAAGATTCTTGAGATGAATAAAGAGATCTCTGATTCCCCTAGAACTAAATCCTGGGTTAGGGGGGTAAAGCATGGGGTTCTCCCTTTACATTCGTGGATCCATGAGAAGAGAGACTCTCGGTTCCATTTTCTCTAGAGAAGCCCCAATAGAAGCCAAGCCTCTAGCATCACCTGTAACAGGGTGGACCTTATAGCTTTGTCTGGGGTGGGCAGAGAAAGCCCTCTGGTACTGCAGAGGAAGCAAGCCCAAATCCTCCCGCTTGCATGAGGCACACAATTGGGCAGAGGGTGTGCGTACTATATACAGCAGTTAGGCTGCAGAAAGAAGATTCAAGAAAAGGTGAGAAGGAGCACATCTGTTGCTTCCCTGGTGGGAAATAGAGTGAAACCAATTTTTATTTCTGTGCCTGGTTGATGAATGGAAGCTAATGAATTATGAGTAGATTATTTTTATTTATTTGTAATTAAAAAGTGCAGCTTTTATCACCTATACCAAGCAAGGGCTCTTTGCTCAATTTGATAAATTCAGCAAAGAAAGTAAAAGAAATTTCTTCTTCTATTTTTTTTTTGCTCCAAAACTTTTTTTTTTTTTAATTTTATTATGTTATGTTAGTCACCATACAATATATCATTGGTTTTTGATGTGGTGATCCACGATCCATTGTTTTCATATAACACCCAGTGCTCCATGCAGTACGTGCCCTCCTTAATACCCATCACCAGGCTAACAAATCCCCCTCCCCCCTCCCCTCTGAAACCCTGTTTGTTTCTCAGGTCCATAGTCTCTCATGGTTCATCTCTCCCTCCAATTCCCCCCCTTCATTTTTCCCTTCCCTCTCCTAATGTCCTCCATGCTATTCCTTATGTTCCACAAATAAGTGAAGCCATATGATAATTGACTTTCTCTGCTTGACTTATTTCACTTAACATAATCTCCTCCAGTCCCATCCATGTTGATGTAAAAGTTGGGTATTCATCCTTTCTGATGGCTGAGTAATATTCCATTATATATATGGACCACATCTTCTTTATCCATTCATCTGTTGAAGGGCATCTTGGCTCTTTCCACAGTTTGGCTATTGCGGACATTACTGCTATGAACATTGGGGTGCATATGGCCCTTCTTTTCACTACATCTGTGTCTTTGGGGTAAATACCCATTTCTTTATAGGGCTCTGGTCTTTATTATTCTAACAAAGTTTGGAAATCTCCAGCAGGGAGATTATAGTAAGTAGTGGATTCCCAACATTGCTTAACTTTATAATCCATTTTCATGACAAACTTCTTAATATTTTCTGGAAGACTGTGTAGTGAAAAACATTTTTTAAAACAATGCTTTATATCAAAAATAAAAGGCTCAGGTTTTTATGATTATATGGGACATTTAGACAAGATAGATCCTTTCTTACTACTTTTCTTTTTTTCTATGTATCCATCTATAAATAATTATTGGTTTGCAATGATTTCAAACATATATAGAACTTATGAATTAAAAAGAATAATATCTATCTTTCCTATAGGATGTTAGTACGTAGTGCTGAAGTTCAGGATATATTTCTAAGAAATCTTTTCATTGTGGTTTGTAACATACTCATTTCAAATTAGAGGTTCTATGATGGGACATTCATGTGAATGGATTATGCAGGTTAATTCAATCTCATAGTAATAGTATGTAAATTAAGTATTTCCTTTTTCAAATAAAGGTAGAAGTCTGCATTAATTCTCTCCATTTAAAAAAAAAACAAAAGAATTTCTATGTGTTGATTCTAGAAATATTCTTACCTTTTTGAACTCTCTGGCCTTAAAATTTGAAATGCAAGGATTTCAGGCAAGTATTTCTTTTTTTTTTTTTTCCATATCTTTGCTCAGGAAGTTGCGAAGAAAGACAAAAAGTTACTCATATACAATACCATCAATCTTTTCCTTTCTCCAATTGGAATGCTGTTTGTGTTTAATAGGGCTTAGCAGTCTGTAAAAGAAGACCTAATATGATCTGCTATCTTTCTACTAATCATTGACAAAGAGGCCCTTTCATGTTGTTTGAATATATTCACTGGTTTTGATAATGTCTATAGCTCAGCCTACATCAGTGTTTCTCAAATCAATGTTCCACAGAATAGTTTGGCCTATTACTTAATAAATGTGTCAGCCACATTATCTCTCCTCCCCCTATAAGTGTTCCTTGCTCATATAAATTGAGAAATTTGGTAAAGAAAGTTAAACAAATATCTTTATAGGATTCTGGTCTTTGGTATTCTAACTAGGTTCTAGAATCCCCAAAAGAGGGATATAATATTGTAGTGTTCCTCAGGGATATAACAGAAACCACAGAGTATGGTATCCAGAAATCAAAGTAAGAAATTATTTCATAGTCAGGAATGGTCAAATGTCTTGGAAGCTACTGAGAGATAATATAAAATAATGTGAGAATAGAAATGTGATGACTGGATTTGGTAATTGTGTTCTTTTTGTGATTTTGACTAGAGCAGATTTAGTGGTAAAGAGTAGAGAAGCCAGTTGGGCTTGGTTAAGGAGTAAATGGGTTTGAGGAAGGGAAGAGAGCAAGGATAAAAACACATTTTGAGACCCCTGGGTGACTCAGTCGGTTAAGTGTCTGACTCTTGATTTTGGCTCAAGTCATGACCTCAGGGTCCTGAGATCCAGCCCCAAGTGGGCCTCTGCTCCGGGCATGGAGCCTGCTTGAGATTCTGTCTCTCCCTTTCCCTCTGCCCCTCCCCCCGCTCACGAGTGCTCTTTCTATAAAAAAAAGAAGCACAATTTGTTCGTGGTGGGGTGTGGGGAGATGGTGGGAATGGAAGCACAGATTTGGGAAAAGGGAGACTTACAGGAGAATGGGGGAAACAGGAGATTTATTTTAATTAAAAAAAATCACTCTTTTTTGAAAGGAATGTTTTAGGAAAGAGTGAGCAACAAATAATGCATAGATGGGGTGTGATTGCAGCCTCTGAGAAGGCAAGGAAGGACCAGGTGCTCAGGTGAGAGCTGACGTTCCCCAGGAACGGGAACCATTCATCCACTTCCAGGGACAGGGCTGGCGTGGGCGCATACCGATGCTGATGCTTTCGCTCCTCAGGTTTACAGGAAACGTTCCTATTGCCTCACTGTTAGATATCCATGAGCAAAAACAGCAACAAAAAAGGATGAAATGCTAAACAAGAAATAAAAACACTAAGATTTACAAATAGGGAATGATTATGCCAGAAGAAATAGAGATAATTTAAGAAACAACAGAAAACTTTTGTGAAGACTTTAGTGTCTTAGAGAGATTAGGGAAATAAACTGATTCTGTGAAATGAGAACAAAAATAAAGCAAAAAAAAAATGTCAAGAAATGATCTCCTTAAAGTTAAAAAGATCAGTAGGAAGCTGAGAGAAAATATGTTAAAATCAAGATAAGATAATATGAGTAAATGCAGAGAACAGAGAATAATTTCAAAATCTGTATAATAGATTCTCAAAGGAAAAAAATAGTGTCAGCCAAGAGAGGACATTAAAAAAATACTGAAGCAGATGAAATTTTTCAGAGCTGAAGTATGAGTCTTTTGTTTAAAAGGGTCTACCTAGTAAAAGAATGAAAGCGTAGAGAACGTATTATATCAGTTAGATTTTCAGGCTTATGTTGTTCTCAAAAACAATTCCCACATTCCAGGGATTTAAAGCACTAAATGATATTTCATACTTATGCATTTATCCTAATTTCTAAAGGAGCTCTGCTCTGCATTGTCCTCAATTTGGAAACCAAATGAGCTGAATAGGCACTATCTAGAATATTGTTGGTCACTGTGGTGGAAGAATAGAACATTATGGAAGGCTCCCTTCAGCAACTAACTGCAGTATGCCAGCATGGCTCACATCACTTGTACTCACCCTTAGTGTGCATAGCTGGTCACATGGTCCAACCTACACAGGGGCTCAGTAGAGAGGGGCGGAAACTTTGGTGAGCATAATTAAAGGCTACCACATATCCTGGTATACATTGTGAGATTTAGGGCCATTGGTCATAAAAATAACAACCAAAAAGCTTTAGGTTATCTAAAAATAAAGGAATTTCAGATGAGCAGCAGATTTCTCTATAACACACTGTCTAGAAGACAATGGAGCTATGCCTTTAAAGTTCTAAGGGAAATGATTTTCCCCTTTGATTCTATATCAGATAAAACAATCAGTGTCTCCTGTCTCTTAAGTACCCTTCAGGTTATTGGCAGGGCTCGACTAAAATTAAAGGAAAATAGTTCAAGAAGGAAAAACAAACCTCTAGATAAATTAGATATAAAAATGAAGAAAATGCAATGATTATATTAGAAACAAAGAACATCAATAAATATTTCTCAAGGTTTCCATAACATTGTTATTTTAGATTGCTATAGGCTCGCATAATTTTATCAATTTTCTCTTCTAATTTAATCCAAATGGAAACTTTTCAGTTCTCATTTTACATGGCCTCTCAATGGCTTTCACATTGTTTTGACTCTTTTTTCCGTGACACCACAGGATTTCCTCCCTAATTTGTTCTCTATCCATTGCTATGTCTTCATGTTGTGCCTTACAGGCTAGAGTTCTCTTGTACTCAGTCCTTGCTCTCCTTCTCTCATGCTACCTGATTAATTTACTTCGGTATTGAAGTAATGAATATATGCACTCTTTATGTTAATGACTCCCAAATTTAAATACATCAGTTCTCAGCATCAATGTCCCTTACTCAGAACCCTTCTTTCATCTTCCAGTCTATGAAGCATCCCCCATTATACTTAATCACAGCACCACTTACACGATTACCATTTGTATAATATTCCTATGGTCAGTTATAAAGTTATTGTCTCTCAGTTCCAAACCTACTTTCCTTATATTCTGTTTTATGAATCCTGACTATATAATGAATATTTAGACTCTTTTCCTTATATGACACTATCATTAATATTGTGATTAATACTTTTTGGGTTACATGTTTGTATTTCTAATTAAGGCTAAACACTAATTTCTAGACATGTATTAGATGCTTATTCCTTACTCCTGAATTTCCCAAGAGGTGGAGACAGTCTTTAGAGCAACAATCTTGGCCCCTCAGAATGATCCATTTGGGAGCAGGAACTGAGAACATTGAGATCTCAGCCCCTGCCCATCACCTCCTCATTTGGGGATCTACAGGCCTGCAGAAAGCATGTGCCCTGGTGGGCTTTTGTGCCTTAAGTTTATTGATAAAGGCTCTTTCCTGCTAGGAAGGCTGTGTTTCTTCAGGGCAGCCTCTGGTGAAACGGGCAAGTCTTTCGTTCTGGTCTTCAGTAGTAGAAACACCATGTGGCCAGATAACTAAGGCATGTTCTCTAAAGCTCTATCAGTGGCTCAGTTCTCAGGCAGAGGAAAAGGCTGCTATATATAAGAATTCTGTGTCAGAGTTTCTGAAATTGTAAGGTTTTAGAATATATTATTAAACAAGGTAATGCCAGCCTAAAAATCTCAATGACAGCACACTGACTAAAACTAATTATTATTATTATTTTATTATTTTTTTAAACAATTTTATTTATTTATTTGACAGAGAGATGGAGAGAGAGCACAAGTAGGCAGAGTGGCAGACAGAGGGAGAGTGAGAAGCAGGCTCTCCGCTGAGCAGGGAGCCGGATGTGGGGCTCGATCCCAGGACCCCAGGATCATGACCTTAGCCGAAGGCAGCCGCTTAACTGACTGAGCCACCCAGGCGCCCCTTATTATTATTTTAATAAGACATTCTGGTGGGTGGAATTATATATAATTTGTTTAGTATTTTAAATCATTACTTAAAATGCTATAGCTTATTATCCCAGATATTGAGGAAAGAGACAAACTTGGGTAATAATCACTGTCAGTAACACATTTTAGATATGATTGAGAACAGAATATTGATTTGAAATTTTACTCTTGTTTTTCTAGGCAAAGTTTAGAAAAAGGAAGGAAGGAAGGAAGAGAAAGAAAGAACTGAAGAAAGAAAGAAAGAAAGAGAAAGAGAAAGAAAGAAAGAAAGAAAGAAAGAAAGAAAGAAGAAAGAAAGAAAGAAAGAAAGAAAGAAAGAAAGAAAGAAAGAAAGAAAGAAAGAAAGAAAGAAAGAAAGAAAGAAAGACAGTTGTGTAAACTGGAAGCAATATATACTGCCTAGGACATACCTTATATAAATCTACTATGGCATTAACTATACGAAGGGCAGTTGAAATAACTGTGGCTATCATTTTGGCTTCTATAGACGATAGTTTGTTTGACATGATGTGCATAGAGTCTCTATGAATGTTGGTCTGTTTTCACCCCGTTCTCCATACTCTTTGCCTTGTGAATTTGCAGATCCCTCCAACAGAAGCAGGGTGCAATTCCTGCCCTCTGACTTGATGTTTGACCATGTCACTTTTTATAGCTAATGGCATGTAAGCAGACACAGTGCAAGCTGAGGCTTAAGGTGGGCTTGACTTGCTCTCTTGCTCTTCTATCATCGGGGTAAGAAGAATGTGCCCAACTAGCCCGCTGATCCAAGGAGGATGAGAGAAAGACAGACTTGGACTCAGCCTGCGGCATGGACTCAAACCCAGCCCTGCTCAACCTAGATCAGCTGACCCCCCATGTGGCCCACAGAAATAAACAACAAAAAAATGCTTTTTGTTTCAAGCCACTGTATTTTGAGGCAATTTATTACACAGTATGTAAGTTGTCTAGTTCTGTACTGGACATTGTTGCATTCTTTCTATCAGTCAACCCTTCTAATGGTCATAGGAGGCAGGTTTTATTATCTGCCATTCAGATTGAGGAAACAGTCCTAGCAAAGTTAAGCAATTTGCCTACAGCAACAATAGCTAGAAAACAAAACAGCAGAAATTTATTTCCAGTGTAAGAAGTTGAATTCTCCCATTAATAAAAGTGTAATTTCTAACGGAACTGTTCTAAGAATCAGCTTCAACAAAGCTGCATTTCTATGCAGGTGCTATGAATGTATTTTGCCTTGATGGATTAAAATTGGTTTTGTCTTATGGGACTACGTTGACGTTATGGCAAAGTGATTCAGAATGTGGGCTCTGAAATCAGACTGCCTGGGCGTGTATCCTGACTTGCAATTTACTATTATTTGACGACTGGGCAAGTTCGGTAACTGGGTGTCCCAGTTTCTTCATAATGACAAAAGCATAAAGCTATATACTTCATATGATTGTTGTGAGATTTGCATAAGTTAATATACTTAACATGAGCTCAATAAATATTATTATTATTAAGTAGAAATGACCAATCTTTATATTTCAAAGTCATATATGTGCTCGACTACAGTGTTGTTTGTGAGATCTTACCGCAGGAGACCAATTTCAACATCTATTATTCAACAGGGGCGTGGGAAAATCAATCAGTTAATTAACAGCAATCACCACATATGTATAATGTGAAAACATCATGCTAATTCTGAAATGGTCCAAGAAAGTTCCCTAAACCCATACTCACAAGTTATAAGAATGTTCAAGTAGGTAGAATAGTATGAACAAAGGCATAACTGGGGCAGAAAACATTAGAGGCCATGGAACAAATAAGAATCCTGATGTTTTATAGAAAAATAAACATACATGAGTGGGGATAAGAGAGAGAGAGGAATAAAATCAGGTCGGGATCAAATAGATGGAGATTTGTAATATGACAACAAGAACTTTCCTCCTTTTGGGGGGGAGGGGGGCAGTTAAAAATGAATGGAAGATTGGCATTACCAAATGTTTGCTTGAAGATAAAATTCATCCAGCAGCAGTGTTTAAGATGTATCAGTTTGAGTAAAGATTGGAAACATGGAGACAAATTATAAAGTGTGAAAATTTGTAAGGCATTTCCCAAAGATATTATTCATTGGCGAGGGTAAGTTTTCATAGCACCAAACACCTTTTTTTTTTTAAATAATATCTTGTATCTCAGGTGTAATTGTACATTTATTGAATTTGATGAGTATCTTTCAGCCCCTGCCAACTTAAACTCCCTGATAGCAGAGTTTATGTCTGTTTGCTCAACATTTTATCTTTAGCACCTGTAATAGAGATTGGCCCACAGTTGTTGCCTAGTAAATCTTTGTTAAATTAGTGAATATGTCAATGATGAATAGAGAGACTGAGGGAATCCAGATAAGTGGAATTTAATTATTTGCAATTACTGTTTTCAAACCTGTCATTTTACAGCTATAAGATAAATGTTTTGACCAACATTATGTAAATTAGGTGAATTTAATTTTTGCAACTACTTGTTGATTGCAATACAAAGTTTCATTAAACTTCAAATATCAGGAATATTAAAAATCAAATATGGGAAAATACTTTTTATTCTACTATCTTCTGAAATATCACATAGTCGTGTGTGTGTGTGTGTGTGTGTATGTGTGTGTGAAATTTTAGTTAGCATTTCTAAGTATTTCGTTGTAGGAGATTTTCAGCCTTGTTGAACAACAAAATACTTAGAAATGCTAACTAAAATTCTCTCTCTCTCTCACACACACACATATACTACTATGTGATTATATTTAAACTTCAAAACATAATTCATTTGTTGAAATCATGCATTTGTTGGTGTGAATTTCATCTGCTTCTCCTAAGAAACTGTGAGGTCTACAAAGGCAACAATATTGCCTATTTAAAGCTGTGCTCCTGAAGTGCCTGGTACATAATTGGACACTCATTACATATTTCAAGGAATGAATTTCAATAATGTTAATGTGGAATTAGAGAAGTGAATCTGCTCTGAGTTCCAGAGAATAGTGATTCTGTTACCTTACGCCAGTACCACAGTCTTAGATAACTGTTCCTTTGCATTACGTTTGAAATCAGGAGCGATGAGTCTGCTAACTTCCTTCTTCTTTTCAAGATTGTTTTGGCTGTTCTGATGCATATAAATTTTAGGATTAACTTGTCTATCACTAAAAACAGTTAGCTGGGATTTTAATAGGCTTCCATTGAATTATTGATTAATTTGGGAAATGTCATCTTCCTATTAAGTTTTTTGATCCATGGACCTGTGTGCGATACCTTTCCATTTATTTAGGTCTTTAAGTTCTTTGAGCAATGCTTTGTAGTTTTCAGTGTACGAGTCTTGCATTTCTTTTGTTTAATGTATTCCTAAGTATTTAATTCCACCTATTTTGTAGCTAAACTTTATTGAAACACAATCGTACTCATTGGCCCACCTGTCTTCTGTGACTGCTTTTGCTACAATGGCAGAGTAGTTTCAACAGAAAAAATGTGCTCATTCCTCATCTAGAAGAGGTCTCCTGAATATGCTCTCTGTTAACAAGTATAGCAGAAATTATTTTCCATAAATACTTGGAGAAATTTAAGTTTTCTCTCTAAAGATACAATTGAGTTATCTTTATAGTGCATAGACTGTCTCATTTTTTATCTTTGGACCATTAGCCTCTGCAATTTCTAGTACAATTTATTGTCTGGTTCAACAAACCTTCAAATTGCTATCCTCTAAATGACACACTGAGGGTCTCTAGGACCTTCAGATATTACACTTAGATTCTAGATGAGTTGTACCATTACAAGCCTGAATTTTTTGAGCCTCATAAAACAATAATAGTAACCACACCCTTTTGACACAAGCCACAGAATTCAGCGTGAAGGATGTCAAATCATCTGTGAATGATGTTTTAAGAATTCCTCTCAATTTCTGTGTATCTTGGCGAAGGTCCTCAATTGTTTGTTGCCTCTGCTGGCTTGGCAAACCTTTCAACACATGGAAATCCAGATGGTGAGGAAGAGAAGCACCTGACCAAATTAATGAAAAGATTCTTTCAGCTTGTTTCTGAGCTTGTTATTTTCCCAAGTGCTTGCTCAGTTTGTGACTGTTACATTAATTGACACTGGAAGTCCAGGAAAAGGAAATACCTTTTCTGTTATATAACATGAAAAAAATAAATAGCAATACTGAAACAAATAGAAGTATATTGTTTCTTATTTTGACATATTATTTTACCCACATTGCATGCAGTTTTCAAGAAAACAGACTTAATCAATCTCCTTTGAGGGATAGTCATTCTACAGTGGTTATAAGGGACAAAAAAAAAACAAACAAAAATGAAGACATGGGACAGACCTGGAAATACAAAATAAGTTGGAGAAGACACTGACTGATGAGAATTGTTACATTTAAAGGCTCGGCTTAGAAAGAAACACAAATATATTTGGTTTATCTTTGGAATTGCTTGGTGATATCACCATCTTGTGGCCAAATTGAAAATAGTTTTCTATTGCAGATTGGGTTATTTCAATATAAAGCTTCCTGTGAATAATCTACCATATTAGACTTATACAACACTGTCTTTTTTATTGATTTTACTGTAATTCTAAGCACCGACTTTGTGTTATTTAATATTCAAAGAAGTTATCATTATATAGATTTTTGAGAAAGATCCTAATATATCCTTCGAGTTTAACTCAATGTTAAAAAGTATTTAATACATTAAAAAAACAAAGTTATATTTGAATAAAAAAATTTATCATGTGATACATATATGAACTTCCTTAAAAATAAGAAATGTTTCCACCTATGAACCTACTTTTTAAATATTCTAGGAAAGTTGGCTAAAGTATGTGATCATTAAACTTGAAAAATATTTTGGAATGCAAGGACTTGAAAGATAAAGACAACAATCTTTATCTTATAGGAAATGTGTCAGAAGTGTAAAAAGTGCAATAGGAAAAAGGCCATCAAAATTTGTGTTATTTATATAAGGTGTTAATAGTGAGCATGAACCAAATGTCTCCGAATTTAGACTTCCTGTGGTCCACTCTTTATGCTGGAATGAGGGGCCATTTCAATCCATTTCTTTTTTCTTAGGAACCACTTCACAGTGCCTAATTATTCCCCATTCTCAACATTCTAAATCTAATGCCAATTTTTCTCCATCATGCAAAATTTCTAATATTGATCATGGTCCTGGTTGTACAGAATATGGCCTCATTTCAACTTTTTTTTTCTAGAATGTATTTCCTCTATTTTTTTTTTTTTAAAGATTTTATTTATTTGACAGAGAGAGACACAGTGAGAGAGGGAACACAAACAGGGGGTGTGGGAAAGGGAGAAGCAGGCTTCCTGCGGAGCAGGGAGCCCGATGCGGGGCTCGATCCCAGGACCCTGGGATAATGACCTGAGCCAAAGGCGGACGCTTAACGACTGAGCCACCCAGGCGCCCCTTCCTCTGACTATTTAATTTAGATTATGAGCTTATTACATTAGAGATCATATCTACCCTCTCTGCCGATAGGTACAAAGTTTGATGGGAAGAAATAGAACCCGGAGTCCTTAATCTGAAAGATAATTTAGCTATCACTCATGCAATTTCTTCAGCTTCCCAAGGAGGAAATTCAGACCCCAAAAGTGAAGCACTTTTTCTTTTGGATAGCATAGAGTTGGTTAGTTCTAGCTTTTTAAATCCTGATTTGACAACCTCTGTCATTTAACTGATGTGTTTAAACCATTCACATTGAAAGTTATTATTAATATGATTCCGATAATCTGCGATCTGCTAGATGTTTTCTATTTTTCCATTTGTTTTTTATTTTCTCTGCATTGCCTGCCTTATTTGAGTTTACATGTTTTTTAAGATTCTGTTTTCTTCTATTGACTTATTATTTATGCTTCTTCTTGACTAAGTCCGTATTTTTCTAGGCTTTGTAGTGATCATTTTAAGTAATCTAAGCCTATATTCGTATAATAATATATCACCTCTCCAGTAGTAGGAGGACTTGTAACCATGTATTCCCAATTTCTCCATTCCCTCTTTTGCGTCACTTTGTTACACATTTCACTGTCATGTATGCCTACTAACACACAGGATATTGTAACTAGTTTCCTTTTAAACAGTCAGCTATCTTTTGGCATAGAGATTAAAATCAAAAATATTATACTTTAATTTGTTTCATTTCTGAAACTTAATTTTTTCTGTAAATCCAAATTTCTGACCTATATTACACTCTTTCTTATCAAAGAACTTTCTATATCACTTCTTACAGTTGAATTCCTGTCAAATTCCTTCAACTATATTTCTGTTGAAACATAGTCTCAATTTCCCATCTCTTTTGTAGGAAATGTTCTCTATGTACAGAATTCTGGGTTGATAGTTTGTTTTTTTTCTTTTGTCACTTTAAGGATCTTCTTGCTTGCACAGATTGTGACCAAAATATCTGCTGAAATTCTTATTCTTTTCCTACTCTGGTTAATGCGTCTTTTTTCTTTGCCCTCAAGATTGTCTCTTCTCCTTCTTTGTTTTACCAGTTTGAATATGATATGCTAAAGTTTTTAAAGTTATTATGCATGCCTCTTGTTGTTCTCTGAGCTTCTTGGGTTTGTGTCTATCTCCCTGCTATTATTTCCTCCAATATTTTTTTTTTTCTAGCCACTTCTCTCTATCTTCTCCTTTTAAAATTCCAATTACACATTCTTTTTTAAAAAGATTTAAAAAATTTATTATTTGAGGGAGAGAGAGAGAGCACAGGTCAGGAGGAGGGGCAGAAGGAGAGGAAGAAGCAGAACTCCCCTCTGAGCGGGGAGTCCGACACGGGGTTCGATCCCAGGACCCCTGGATCATGACCTGAGTCAAAGGTAAATGCTCAACTGACTGAGCCACCAGGTGGCCCTCCAATTACACATTCATTAGACCATCTGGTATTGGATGCTCAGCTCGTTTTGTTTTGCTTTGTTTTATCTACCCACTCTTTCCATTTCAAGTTTTTGGGAACTTTTACTGCTCTATCTTGAAGGTCACCAATTTCCATTTAATTCTTTCTTATAGTTTTCATCTTTCTGAGGAATATATTGATCTTGGACATTCTCTACATTTTCCTTTTGTAACTTTCACATACCAATCACTTTTCTATGCCTTACACGTATGTGTATGTGTGTGTGTGTGTGTACAGGACATGTATAAGACAGTTGATACTAAGGTAAATATCCTTTTTGCTTGGAGGTAAGTCCTCCTTTCCTTCTGATAGGCCTTTAGTGTGGAGATTCATGTTAATCTCTTTTTTTTTTTTTTTAAAGATTTTATTTATTTATTTGAGAGAGAGAATGAGACAGAGAGAGAGAGAGCATGAGAGGGGGGAGGATCAGAGGGAGAAGCAGACTCCCTGCTGAGCAGGGAGTCCGATGCGGGACTCGATCCCGGGACTCCAAGATCATGACCTGAGCCAAAGGCAGTCGCTTAACCAACTGAGCCACCCAGGCGCCCCTCATGTTAATCTCTTTAAGAGTAGGACTGAGTTTAAAGTTTTTAGTGTCGCTGTGGTTACCGTCCCTGCACAAGAGATTTCAAATTGCTCTAGTGAAATCTTGTGTCTGTGGCGAGCTAATTGCCAGGGTTTTATCCCTGAGTGTCTTTTCCCTGCTTGTCTTTGGGCCTTTCCTTTGTGATATTCCCTCAAGAAAATCTGCCTATTACAGCCTCCAGGTGTATCCCCCGTCTGTTTCTATGGCACACCTGCGGTGGATGGCGTGGCGTGTGGTGGTATTCTCTGCGGCGCTGCGTAAGCCCCCCTCTGAGGCGGGACCTGGGACCTGGGCTTTGGCACATGACTCTCACCAGTTTTCCTGCCTCCCTTGTCAATAGAATTTTGAGCCTAATGTGCATCCTTTCCCCTTCTCCAGGGGTAAAGAATTTCCCCCTGTCTTCATACCCTAGGTACTATGTGTTTCTACCATGCCCCAGGCTAAAATATCTGTGCTTCCTCCCCATACAAGTTAAAGCTTTCCAGAGAGGACACAGCGGAGATGGATTCGTGTAGACTTGGGGCGGTAACTGCTGTTTGCGTCTCCCAGGCAGCAACACCGGGTAACCTCTTCCAGGATCCTCCTCAGCTTTCCCATGGATACCTGGCAATGTCCTTGGAGGAAAAGCCTACAAAAGACTGTAAATCCCCCGGCGTCTGCAGCCTCCAGAGTGTCACGCTGTCCGCACAGCCCACACTCGGTCTTTACCAACCACTTGCAGGCTTCTAGCTCAATCTGCCTCCGACCTACGTTAACAGTCGGTAGCCTCTGTGCCCCGTAAGCCAATGTTCGGGGCCTGTTTCTGCCGGCAGGTGCTGTCTCTCTCCAGAGAGCGGGACTTCATTACTGTTATCAGTAAATCAGCGAATTTTTAAAAACCTGCTCCTTCCATATTGAAATGTTTTCCTTACATATAAAGACATCAGAATCTCAGGGGCGCCTGAGTGGCTCAGTCGTTAAGCGTCTGCCTTCAGCTGAGGTCATGATCCCAGGGTCCTGGGATCGAGCCCCGCATTGGGCTCCCAGCTTCACGGGAAGCCTGTTCTCCCTCTCCCTCTCCGCCTGCTGTGTTTCCTCTCTCGCACTGTGTCTCTGTCAAATAAATAAATAAAATCTTAAAAAAAAAAAAAAAAGACATCAGAGTCTCTGCTCTCAGAATTATCTGGTCCCCTGCACAGACCTAGCAACAAACAGTGCCAAAGAGGAGGCTCGTACGCGTGGCCCAACCGGAGGGTGCGGAGTGAGCAGCTGCACCTGACAGCGGTCGAGCCCAGAGGGCCAACGACGGAAGCGGAGGAGCTCCTCCCTCGGGCCAGAGGCGGCGCTTGTCCTGGGCTCCGGAGCCCCGTTTGCAACGTCAGAGCCGCAGGGCCCTGGCAACGCCCCAGCGGAGCTGCCTCGACTTGAGTCTTTCTGAATCTCCGTCCGCGCTTACTGCTGCTCCACTACCAGTTCAGAAACACACCCTTCATATTCACGCATGTACACACCCCCAGTGTGCATCTGCCAGTCGGCTATGATTCTTTCAGAATCCAAGTAGTCACACCTCTGCCGGGAAAGTGCACGATCATCATGGCAACAGTTTGTTCAGACTGAGGGAAAGAGCGGCCCCCGATGCCACTTCAATAAATCAAGCAAGGATTGCGACTTAAAGGATAGACAAGGACGTTGGGGCCATTGGCGCTCATGGTAGAGCCATTAGCGGTGCTGGTTGCATCACTCAGGATGGCAAGGTTTTGATCTCAACACTCTTACTGGAGATTTTCAGGTTTCAGAAGATGCCATCCGAGTGGAGGGCCGTTTCAGAACTCCTTCCGTCCTGGTATTTTATTACCAAGGCTCGAGTAGTTCAACATGTAGTTTGACCGAGCCAGGGAATCTCATTAATCTCAGAGTTATTCACTATGCAGTACGATTGCTAGGGTGCAGGATATCGCCCTCAGACTTAGATGTTTAAAAACAACATGCGATTCAGTCAATGCATTCACAATCTTTATGTCATTTTTTTTTTTTTTTCAATTTTGCTATTAGGCTCTAAGGTTGAAAAATTCTCTATCATATGCCCTGCCCACCCTCTCACTCCCAATGTGCGTGCACGCACGTGCACACACACGCACACACACTTCATCCAAAATTTGGGGTTTATTTCATATGACATGGTAATGTCCTCCTTAGTGAGAAGATTTAAAATAGTTGTTGAAAATGGAAAAGCTTTATAAAATATGCTAATTATTTTCACAAAAAACCCCAAAGTTGTGTAATTTTAGGGGTATATTTCATGGCAGTGTATACTCATATCCTAGCCAGATGTCAGACTTCTGATTTTCAGGCAGTAACAGGCTACTTGCATTTTATTTCATGCTAGTTCAAACTGGTCCTTGAACGTAGCTAAACATATTTCACAGAATACAAAGCAGAGGACAATTTAAACAACACAGGCAAACACATTCTTACGATTTGCAACTAACTGCTTCCACGTAACTTGTTTTGGGTTTAGGCTTAAGGGTGACAGGAAGGGTTGACAATTTGGGCTTCTTTGCTTCTAGGCCCATCTAGTGTAGGTAAGGAATTTCAGGGCCAACCATCTACCCAGACCACTGAAGTGGGTGTCTATCTATTCTCCTCTCTTCCATGCATTTTTTTCCAACCAACCTATTCTTCTCATTAGAGCAAGGAAGCTATGTGTGAAATGCAAATTATATCATACTATTCCCTAAGGCAATAGATCCCTGTCACCTTTAGACAAAGCCAAAAACCGTAAAGGGCTTTGCAAGGTCAGAATGATTTTGCCCTTGCCCACCTCTGAAGACTCTCCTTAGGCCACTCTCCCCTCACTCTTTATGCTGGATTTATGTAAATTCAAATTTCTCATGCTTTTTTCTCACCTCCTGGCCTTGGAACATACGGTTCTTCTATATTCCTCTCTCCATCTGGCTAACCTTTACTCACCCTTGAGTCTCAACTTAATTGCAACCCCCTTCTCAGCTCTCTACAATGAATCTTGTCCGCCACCCCCCACAATGTCTGCAGCCTCGGCACAGTTTGAATAATTCAATGGTCTGAGGGGATTTGCCTGATCTGTATGTTTCCCAATCAACTTTAAGCTCCAAGAGGACAGGTACCACGTTGAGTGCTTATTTTGTTGTCCCTAGCATTGACTAGAGTGCTTAGAACATATAAAATAGTTGGGGGCTGATTAACTCACTTTTCTGCTTTGGGGCTGTGATGCTAAATTCCCAATTATGACAAAGTGTTACTTTCTTTGCTCCGTTCTCTGTGCATAAATTTCTCTCAGGCATCTCGAAGGAACTTGCAAGGGAGAACACTTATTTGTTCCCCAGCCAAATAGCATCATAATTTAATGTTAATTGTGTACCATTCATCACCGTCTCTTAAAATTCATGCTCATTTTTTTTTCTCCCCTTTCTTTGTAACTTTTTGCTCATAATTTAAGATCCATTTCACTAATGCCAAATAGTCGATGTTTTATAAAGAATAAAGATGACTAGAAAGAGATTTTTCCTTTAGGTTTCCTCATTAAAACAGCTTCAAAGAAATTTAAATTCAAAATATGCACATTATGAGCAGAATATTTTATCCTTTCCCAACACGTTAACTTTTATTGTATGATGCTTGGATCCACATCTCATTAGTTTCTGTTTTGATGTTTTATTTTATTTTATTTTTTATTTTTTATTTTTTAAAGATTTTATTTATTTATTTGACAGAGAGAGAGCACAAGTAGGCAGAGGGAGAGGGAGAAGCAGGCTCTCCACTGAGCAGGGAGCCAGACGTGGGGCTCGATCCCAGGACCCCAGGATCATGACCTGAGCCAAAGGCAGACGCTTAACCGACTGAGCCACCCAGGCGCCCCTGATGTTTTATTTTTTTAAATTTCATGTGTGTTTTATAAGCTGTATTGAAGATAAAACAGGATACATTTTAGACTGGGCATCAGTGAACAGCTTGAATATGCTGTTAGAAATTTTAGTTGAGGGGCGCCTGGGTGGCTCAGTTGTTAAGTGTCTGCCTTTGGGTCCTGGGGTCCTGGGATCAATCCCCGCATCGAGAGGCCTGCTTCTCCCTCTCCTGCTCCCCCTGCTTGTGTTCCCTCTCTTGCTGTCTCTCTCTCTGTCAAATAGATGAATAAAATCTTTAAAAAAAAAAAGAAATTTTAATCTGATTTCAATCTATATAGAAAGCCAGTACAGACCACTGATTGATTGAAACAACAAAGTTTGAAACAGAGACATAGAAACATACATGGATTTTGCAGATATGGTATTGAGAATTTTTTCTTAGTTGAGTTTTACTAATTTAGTAGCTAATTTAGATGAATTATAATAGATTTACAATAATACGACAGACATGTTGATTTTCAACCCCGCACATGGAACAAAAAAGGAATTTCTAGGTCTTCAAATGAACAGTGGTTAATAGTGGTGTCTTGTGAAGAGCAAGTGAGCAATGATGGTCCAGTCCTGGCATAACAGATTTCAGTGTTCATGACTTTGTAGTATGGTCTTCCTCGTGTACAGTATTCCTGGAGATTCTGTGAGCTACTGAAATCTATTAATTATTCAATATCCATTTAAGCATTTTCTGCCTAAATAAGTCACACTTAGTTTTTGTTACTTCTAATTAATATTTTTGATGGAAACAGTGTGTACATTTTGCAAAATCCTTATTTATATATCCACTTGGATTACAAATAAATACTGTTCAAAAATTCTTAATATCTTAACTTTTATGTAGAAAAAATGTCATTTGTATTATTCTAGCTTTTGAATTTGTAAAAGAGCCACATGCAAATTTTTTCTAGTAAAATTGATTATATGTAAGTAGGAATTTATAACAAAGTGACCACTGTTAGGAATACAGTAAATTTCATTCAGTCAATGGGGCTTCTTTTTTTGTTGTTTAAAATAGTGAACTTGTTTGCATTGTCATATGCTATACCTCTTGGACTGTTAAAATAATATTATGCATGACATTCTAGATAATTTGTGACATTCCTAAGGGAGTGGGGTTACTTTACACAATTACTTTACACATGTCACTGATGTCTGGCATATCTTATATCAAGGGAAAAAAAAGAAGCGATGTGGCAAAATTCTAACAATGTTAGCTTCCTGATAGAACAATACTCTTTTGTTGCATTCAAATTTTCTTTTATTCATCCAGACAGCTAGTCTTACATTTTCTTATCTTTCATAATGTATAATAAATTAAGAAATAAAAAACATAATCTGAGCTCAGTAGCAAATGAGAGAGGAGATAAGAGTGGGAAAAGGTCATACACTAGCTCTCAGAAAAATCTATGATCCTTGGAAGGTTGAAAACATAAGAATAGGAACCCAAAAGACTGGGGTGAAGGAAAATGCAGAGATAATAAAAATTGATTGATTTCTCTTTGCCAGAGACTGCTTTTAATATTTTATTTGAATTAACTCAATCCTTAAATGACACAATAAGGTCCTTATTATTACCTCATTTTACAAACAAGGAGACCAAGTCTTAGAGACTTAAGCACATTGCACAAAGTCACAGAATGCTAGTTGGTGGAACCAGAGAGCAAATTCAGGTAGTAGGCCAGGAGAGGTCGTATTTTGAAACATCATACTATTGTACACCATTTCTCCACCTTTCGACTTGGGTGGCCCTCTGACTTTTTTGACTGATTGAATACAAACACAAGACTTATTTGTCTTGGAAGCCTTTCCTTTATTCCTTTAAGGAGCCAGCCTTAAAGGAGCCATGGGGAGGCCCAAATGTCCAGGAATCATGGCTCCCTGCTGGCAGCCCCAGCTGACCTCCCACCTGACAGCTAGTACCAACTAGTTAGTGACAGCCACCACCATGTTAGTGGCGATGAAGCAGCGATTTTTCATACTTCACCCCCAGCTGTTGGAGTGGTCCTGGCTAAGGCCTCAGGGATCATACAGCAGATTCTGATCCGATTCCTTAATTGAATGCTTTGGGAATATTAGGTTTGGGGTGAGTGTATTTTGCATGTGAATCGTTGTGGTCAGAGATACCTCCTATCCACATGGTCCTCTACCTTGTGATCTTGCCACTGCTCCATCAAGAGGTGAAGACTTTTTTTTTTCCTTTCTATTCCCTTGACTTTGACCTATAACTGTTTTGACCAATATAATAAGGTAGAAGAAAAGTTCTGGGTATAGTCCTTTGCTGTACTGACTGTCTCTAGTTGCTTTCTCTTGAAACTCAGATGCCACGCTATGAGGGAGCCTTGGAGAGAACCACATGGAGAACCACATGAGGCTCCCCTCATGTGAAGTTTCTGGACTACCGTGTGATTGAAGGAGACATACTGAGTATTCCAGCCTAGCTGTTTGCTCCATTCTAACTGAATGGAACAAGAATTGATCATCCCTGCTATGCCCTATTTGAATTGCTAAACCACAAAATCATGGGATTATTTTATGCCACTAACTTTTGAAATGTTATACAGCAATAAATAACCAGAACATTCCTACTATACACCAGAACTTTTCTCAGTGCTGGATCTTAACAATGAATAAAATAGACAAAATTCTCCTTATAAGTGAGTTGTGAGAAACAGAAAAAATATAATAATAAGCAGAAAAGTTTTAATTTAAAAAATAAGTTCTATAAAATAACACATACATACATATATAAAGATAATGTGTACCACAAGGTAGTGTGACATTGAGTGCCTCAAGGGGAGAATGGTAACTTAAGAGATTATGACCACATTTTCTGAAGAGATAATTAAACTATGATATGAATGATGTAACTAGCCAGCCATGGAATATCTTAAGGGTTCCATAAAGATGGAATAATAAGGGCACCTGGGTGGCTCAGTTAGTTAAGTATCTGCCTTTGGCTAAGGTCATGATCTCCAGGTCCTGGGATCAAGCCCTGCATCAGGGCTTCCTGCTCAGTGGGGAGCCTCTGCTTCTCCCTCTCTCTTCCTCTGCCTTTCCCCACAGCTCGTTCTCGCTCTCTTTCTCTCAAATAAATAAATAAAATCTTTTAAAAAATTTTTAAAAAAAGAAGGAACAATAAATACAAAGATCCTCAGGAGGGAATTACCTTGACATATTCCAGGAGAAGAATGAAGGCCCAGGTGGCTAGATAGTAGGAAAGGCAGGGGGGCATTGGAGGTGGGAAAAGACAGGTCGATGGGGCCTTGTGAGCTATGAAAAGACCTTAGTTTCACTGTGTGAAAAGTAGGAAGACATGGAAGGGACCAAAGGAAAGAGATAACATGGTCTGATTTAATTTTTTATAACCTTTCCTTTTTATTTTGGAGTAATCTTAGATTCACAGGAAAGTTACAAAGATAGTATAGAAAGTCCCTGTGTACGCCTCACCTAGTTTCCTCATTGTTAACATCTTTTTTTTTTTTTTAAAGATTTTACTTATTTATTTGACAGACAGAGACATAGCGAGAGAGGGAACACAAGCAGGGGGAGTCGGAGAGGGAGAAGCAGGCTTCCCGCAGAGCAGGGAGCCCAATGCGGGGCTCAATCCCAGCACCCCAGGATCATGACCTGAGCTGAAGGCAGACACTTAATGACTGAGCCACCCAGGAACCCCCCTCATTGTTAACATCTTATATTACCATGATACATTGTCAAACTGAGGAAGTAGCATTTGTACCTTATTATTAACTAAACTCCAGACTTTATTTGGATTTTACCAAATTTTCCTTTGCATTTAGTTGCCATGTTCTTTAGTCTCCTCTGGACTAGTTGCCATGTGTCTTTAGTTTCCTTTGGTCTGTTAGTTTCTCAGACTTTCTTTGTTTTTCATGACCTTGACAGTCTTGAGGAATGATTTATGGTTTCCATTCTGGTTGCTACGTGGAAAATGGATTGTAGGGACAGAAGTGTGAAAGTAAGAAGAACAGAACACTGTAACTGAAAGTAGAGAGATAGGGACACCTGGGTGGCTCAGTTGGTTAAGCTTCTGCCTTTGGCACAGGTCATGATCCCAGGGTCCTGGGATCGAGCCCCACATTGGGCTCCCTGCTCAGCAGGGAGTCTGTTTCTTCCCCTGCATCTCCCTAACCCCCCGCCCCGCTCATGCTCTTGCTCACTCTCTCTCTCTTTCAAATGAATAAATAAAAAATCTTAAAAAAGAAAGTAGAGGAATAGACTACCTCCCCTTGTACTAAGTTTTCCATACCCAAAGTGTATTTTACACTTACGACACATCTCAATTCAAGTGCTCACTGGACATATCGGATAGTATAGTTGTAGAATGAGGGAATTCGTGTGCTCTAGAAATACCACTCTCCCAAAGAATAATGTGAAAAACAATAACAAAAATCAAACCCTTTGTTAACAGTGTGATATTTTAAAAATGTGATATTCTAAAAAGGGATAACCAAAAATGTTCACTTCTGGCTTAGTTCACAGGGTCAGGCACAGTGATTTTTACAGTCAATGCTCTTTTGGAGACTCTGTCAGTCCATTGGCATAAGACAATTAGCCTTTCCCTAGGGATAAATTAGTTTGACAGGAAGAAGCTAGTATATGCCAGGATTCTAAAGCAAGATGCTATGTTTGGAATCCATGCTCTGAATGTAAGAAAGAAGTGTGGTGCAATATCTGTGTAGAGAAGCAGGCTTCTGTGTCCAGAGTTTCTACTTGCTTGGAAAAAGGAGAAAGGGTCCAAACACATGTAGGGAGATGAATGGCACAGGTTTCAGGCTGAGCATTAAGGAAGAGTGCCTCCATATCCAGTAAAACTGAGAAGACCTCATACCCCCTGCGTTAAACAATCTTCCTTCATGGGATGAGCAAATATAGATTAGAGCGTTTGAACTCTTCTAGGCAGGCAGGACTTTGCATGTGTATGTCATGGTTGAACAAAGTCAAGCCCAAAGGATAGCACAGTAGTCCCTCCTTATCCGCAAGGGATATGTTCCAAGACCCCCAGTGGATGCTTGAAACCACAGATACTAGCAAATGCTAGATACACATTGTGCTTTTTCCTGCACATACGTAACTATGATAAAAGTTTCATTTATACATTAGGCATAGTAAGAGATTAGCAATACTAACTAATAATAAAATAGACCAATTGTAACAATATGCTGCCTTAAAAGTTATGTGAATATGATCTATGTCTCTCAGAATATTGTACTGTACTCACCCTGCTTCTTGTGATGATGTGAGGTGATAAAATGCCTCCGCGCTGAGAGGAGGTGAGGGGAATGATGCCCCGGAGCATGAGGCTGCCATCGACCTTCTGACAATATGTCAGAACCAGGATCATTTACTTTTGGGACTGCAGTTGGCTACATGTAACTGAAACCAGGGAAACTGAAACCATGGATGAGGAGGATTACTGTATGATGAATTCATACTCGCAGGTAATCATATCAGTATGATTATGTTAGAGTAAAAAGCAGTGGAGGCACAAAATGACACAAATGGAATGGGGTGACCATGAGTGATCTACCAAGAGAAGAAAATATAAAGAAGTAGTTCCAAAATCTTCTTCTAGGGACCTCTCGACACTACTAAAAATTATTGTGGACTCCCCAAGGGTTTTGTATTTGCAAATTGTCTTGATTACTGCATTAGAAATTAGAGCTAACACATTTAAAAATATCAAATAATTTACTTAAAATTAATAATATACTCATTACGTTTTAACATAAATAATTTTTTTTTTGTCTAATAACTATATTTTCAAAGATAGAATGAGAAGAGTGGCATTATCTTATGTTTTTGCAAACCTCTTGGCTACTGGCTTAATAGAAGACAGCTAGATTTTCACATTTGCTCCTTCTTTTACTCTGTTCCAATAAAGGTGTCATGCGGCTTCCAGAAAAGTCTACCGAACAGTAAGACAATGAGAGTGAAAAAGACTAATACTGTCCTAGTGTTATTTTGAAAATATTTTTGACTTCATGGGCCACCTGCAAAGGACGTGCAGGGGTTCCCGAACCACACTTTGAGAACTGTAGACCTAAAAGAATTGACTGGTTGGGATGGAGGGTTGTAGCTGCTGCCATCGCTGTTGTTACTGGATAAGACACTGACAGAGGTAAATGTGGGTTTCCTCACTCTTGGCTACAGCTTGCCCTGTTCAAGATTACCAACATGCTTCAACACTGAAAGAAGAGAAAACACATTGTATGCCAAATGGGCCAAGCTGGGTATCTGACACCTTTCACTTTATCTTATTTATTTACCTATATATTCTGAATTGTTTTTCCTTCTCACAGAAATTGTTAATCTCCGGTTTTACAAAGGAAGATAATGAAGTTCAAGATGGTAAATAACTTTACTTGGCATACACAACTAAGTAACACTGGCGACTGTTTCCTGAGGCTCTGTTCTTTCTATGATATTTATACTTTCCCCTTAAGCAATAATTATAAAATACAGCAATAATTAGGAATTATGGGAAAATGAAGATTGGTTGTGAATATAGTACAAATTGGAAAATGAAATAACTTGAAAAAAAGTCTGTTGTTAGGAAGTTACAAATAAATAGGGGTCATAGGTTAAATGTAAGGAAAACCGATTTTTGTTTAATCTGCATATTAACAAAAATGTTGGTCTCTACTGAATGAAACTAAGGCTTATATGGAGAGCATATTCTGAGGTGGGCGATTTAATTAAGCAATAGACATAAGATGCGCTCTGTGGAATAAATAGGCTTTGTTTTGGAGGCATTGAGGGAAAGGGGAAACTCAGAGATTGTCAGCCTGAGCCTGACAGCTGGAAGACGTAGGCATAGACACTTGGGTGACTGGAGTCATTACAGGATTTTTAGAGTCAGCTCTGTGGCTGATTATCTATGCAATTTATATGAATTCTACTTCAGTAACCCTATAGATGTCTATAAATAGTTTTTATGAAGTTTTTTTAAATGTGAAATATAAGATTTCAAGTGTATGGCTTATCTCATTTCATTATTCTTGCTGCCAGATTCACTTTATTTCTGCATAAAATAGTGACACCTTGGGTTATTGGGTTAGTTTTTTCTTTGTTAATAACTCTAGCTCTTTCCTCTGATAGGCAATTCAGATTATCACTTATGAGGGCCATCAAACTGCAGATGCACTTAGTTGCATCAAAAATAAAATACCTATTGCCTTATGATTCATGATATGTCCAGAGAACTTAAATATTTTAGTGTGTATAATATATTTTGTCACTGTAAGTCACTTTCACAACTGACTGTGCAAAAAGTTATTAGCTGGTTGCCAATATTTTCTCAAATTTGAATTCACCTGCATGTCATTTGCCAAACTGTTTCTAGAGACTAAATCACATAAGGGATTGCTATAATGTGTATAATGGGAGTACAGCTAATGTTAACATCCAACTGAAATGAAACATGTCTATAAGACTGGGGCTTTTGTTATCATCTTATAACCACACGTGGCTTGAAGATAGAACTGTGTCACACTTATCTGTCATCATGATAAAATTCATTTAATTCTCCATCTTGAAGATCAAACAATAGGGTAATCAAAAGCAGAGGAAAACTGTGTTTATGTGGGACTGAGATAGAAATTCAGCCCTTAGGACAGTGATATCTGCTAGGGATGTTTCAGCGCCTTTAAGGAGTTAGAAAGTGTACTGTTTATAGTCCAAGAGTATCATCAGATTAATTGTCATGTCTATTAGTTTCCTGCTGGTGCTGTAATAAATTACCACAAGCTTATTGCCTTCAAACAACACAAATGTGTTATCTTACAGTTCTGGAAGTCAGAAGTCCAAAATGAGTCTTAAGAGGCTAAATTCAAGGTGTGTGTTCCTCCTCGAGGCTGCAAGGGACAATCCATGTCCTCGCTTCTTCTAGTGGGAGAGGCTGACTGCATGTCCTAGCTCACCACCTTCTCCTTCATGATCAAGGGCATCACTCCAACCTTTGCTTCCATCCTCATAGCACCTCTTACCTTTTAGGAGGACTCTTATCATTACAGAGAACCCACCCAGATGGTCCAGGATAGTCCCACTATCTCAAATTTAATCAGATGTGCAAGGTCCCTTTTGCCATGTAAGGTCATATAGTCCCTGATTGTGGGAACCAGAAGGTGGACTTCTTTGGAAGCCATTATTCTGTCTACTACACCAAGGGACTTGATTATTGATTCTTTGTTTTTGTTTGTTTGTTTGTTTGTTTTTTGATTATTGATTCTGTCACACATATTTTCATGTACCTACAAAATGTTTTTGGAATGCTTACTTTGCCAGTTACTTTGCCACATAAAAAGCACCGATTTTGCCCTCAAATAGCCTATAGTCAAGCCTCTTATGACAAGTCTGCTGGATAATTCAATTACTTTCACGGATCATGATTAATAAGCCTAGAGTTGTCTAGGAGCATACTGGAGAAGCACTCAACCTAATCTGTGGGGCTTGGGAAGGTTTTCTGGAGGAGGCCACACCGAAGGGCAGAGTTGAAGGATAAATGGTAATTTAATTTAATTTGAATGTGGTGCAAGGGAGAGAAGCACATGAATTCAACCGCCTAAACTCACATGCCTAGCTGGCTTTAGACCCCACCTGGACCTAGAATCCACTGTTCCTACTCCATTTTGAATCCTTCATTTTCTTCATACAATCACTGGTTCACTATTATAACCATTTTTTTGCATCCACTCACAACTCCTTTGTTTCTCTTTTGGACTTTTGTCAAATACATAACACACTGTTTTATTACAACTCTATGACATTTCAGTGTCTGTAGTTATGCTGCTGAATAAGGCAGGAGAAAAACATACACATATCCTGACAATCTCCCCTTAAATTCATAACCTTAAATCTTAAGTGGCTTGTAATGCCCCCTGGCAATCCTAACACAGTCCCCAATCCCATTTCTCTCCTAGGCAACTACCTCACATCTCTAGCTCTCCTCAAATCTCCACCAACTCCTTGCTCATCAGCCAATTATTCTGCCTTCTATCTCACTCTGCAAATCAAAACAATTAGAAAAGAACTTCCACAATCTTACCCCACCAGGGCTATCCACCTACCATTCCTAGGCCCCAGAGTTTCAGGAATCATAATCTTTTCTTTACCTTCTTTTATCACAGATAAACTGTACTTCCAGATCCAATCTTTCCACTTGTACATAGATTCCTCCCTCCCCTTTTTAGCCTCCTCAAGGACATTACTTCAGTAATCCTGCTAACTTTCTCCTGCCCTGAAAAATTTTCTTTCTCCCTACTGAAACATTCCCATTAGCATACAAGCATCTTATTATTTCTCTTCTCTTAAAAATAAAAATTCTCTCTTGGTTTAATATTCCCCTCCAGCTATTAACTCATCTCTCTGCTTTCTTTTATGGTAATATTCCTCTAAAGAATACACAGACTCCTTTCTCTCTTCTAAATCTCTCTTAAACTTATTCCAAATAGGATTTTATTCTCTGCACTCTAGTGAAATGGCTATGTAAAAATATTACTAATAGTTTAGTAATATAGCTCACACTAATATAACACTTACTATGTTCCAAGCACTTTATAAAACCATTTAGTAGCTAATCTAAACCTCACAGCAAACTGCAAGGTAGCTAGTAAAAAAGTGGCATTGGGATAAAAACCCAGGCAGATGCTTCTGATGCCCATTTAGCCACTACACTATATTATTTCTCTAACTCACAAATAGCATCCATATTATACATACAATTATCAATCATTGGTCCTCATCTTTTTAACTGATTATCAACAGCATTTAAAAAATTGATATTTCCCCCCCAAAATTTGTCTTCCATTGGCTTCTGGGACTCCACACGCTGATTTTCCTCCTACCTGACTGGTTACATTCTCAAGAGGAACAGGTCAGATAAGCAGATAAAAAATATCTGATTCCTTGTCCTTACGGGCGTGATATTTACTTATGCAGGAGGTAGACTGGTGAGTGAGTAATCTCTCCACAATGTTTAAAGAGAGATCGATTCAAAGTGCTGTGGTGTTTAGAACTAGAATTTACTAACTGTCCTGAGGAGACTTTTAAGGAGGGGCATCAAAGCTACATTTTGAAGTATAAATAGAAGGCTGCCAGGTGGGGAAGGTGGGTAAGATTGCTCCAAGCAGACTGAAAGCACCTGGGAATGTAGAAACCTACATATGTTTGAGAAATAATAAGAAGCCCAATGTATTATTTTACCCCCTCTTTTATTTGATTTTGAATCTGTACACCCCAAAATTAGGCTAACTTGCCAACAGAAAGAGCAATATGCAGTAGTGGTACTTTTTAACTACTTTTCAGCCACATGCACATTAGATTCATCTAGAGAAGTTTTAGTAAATATTGTTGCCTTGTCTGTGCTCATACTGACTCATTTAATTTTTCTGGGGCGGGCCCCAGGCACTGGCATTTTGCTCCCCAGGTGAGCCCAGTCGGTAGCCGGAGTTGAGAACAATTGTGCTAGAACATAAGCAAGGTTGGGAAAGATAGCTAGAAACCGTCTGGATGCCAGGTCAAATCCAGACCTAAGGGCCTTTTAGCTTGTGCTGAAGAGTTTGGACTTCATCTTCTACACAAAGTAAGGCCAACTAACGTTTTATGAAGATTATGATGTTATTAATCAGTGTTCTCAGAACAAAAATAACTTTAGAGAATAATATCAAGGTGTTAGATAACCTAGGCATAAATTAATGATGGCTAAGCCTCTTGTTTTAACTCTCCCCAAACCTAGTATAGCATCTGGCTCGTTTGCCAAGATGCTAAATGAGGACGATATTTAGGATGGCAACTGGCCAGATGTACTGTTGAGGGAAAGGGTTCAAGGTTTCTAATTTGTTTTTTTTTTTTTTAATATTTTATTATTTATTTGACAGAGAGAGACACAGCGAGAGAGGGAACACAAGCAGGGGGAGTGGGAGAGGGAGAAGCGGGCTTCCCGCGGAGCAGGGAGCCTGATGCGGGGCTCAATCCCAGGACCCCGGGATCATGACCCGAGCCGAAGGCAGACGCTTAATGACTGAGCCACCCAGGCGCCCCTCTAATTTGTTTTAATATAAAGTCCTCAGGATGTGTTTTATTCTTTTTTTTTAAAGATTTTTTATTTATTTATTTGAGAGAGAGAATGAGATAGAGAGAGAGAGCATGAGAGGGGGGAGGGTCAGAGGGAGAAGCAGACTCCCTGCTGAGCAGGGAGCCCGATGTGGGACTCGATCCTGGGACTCCAGGATCATGACCTGAGCCGAAGGCAGTCGCCTAACCAACTGAGCCACCCAGGCGCCCAGGATGTGTTTTATTCTGTTTTGAATTTAAATTTGCAAATTCTTGAATAAGTCTGGCAATGAATTGGAGAAGTTAAGACAAATCTCTCTGGGTGGTTTGAAGCAATCGATTTGCCTCAAAGAGTCGCAGGGTGACCTTTGTATCGAAATTTGCAACTCCCATTATTTCTTGCAAAGTTATGCTGGCCAACGGACCAGGTGATCTGGAGGTGTCCCTGGGTGGCAGTTGCAAAAACCGGGGCTTCAGATGAGTATATAAGCTCTTTTCCGGGAGGTACTGGTAAGCTGTAAGGGGGCTGAGGGAGAACACAAAGATGGCGTCCCTGGTCTGTGTTCCCTGAGAACACCTCAATACCCTCTAGATGTGTGGTAAACCTGAGATCTGTTCCTCACACTCCAGAACAAGTAAATGGGCCTTTTTCACAGAAAGACTTGGGGGTATGTTTTAGCCTGCTTGTCTGTGCAATGCCCTGGGGGTGGTAACCCGCCAAGAACTGTCTCTCTGATTATTACAGTCCCCTGGGACCCAGGAACGCAAGCTCCTCCCGGCCACCAAAGCCAGTCAATCGAGGAGTGTCCCCTGTATGGACCGTGTGTGCTGCTGGCTTTAACAAGGCAGCAGGAGAGTACAGGGCCAGGGTGCACCCACTGGCTCTATAAAGGTAGAAAGAGAGTGCAAAAATGGTGCCCACATGCACCTCCACCCCCAGAGAGAATCCCAATAAGCCTTTGTGTCTCTGGCAGATGCTTTAAGATGAGCAAATAAGTCTCCCTTACACATAGTCTAGGCACTTTTCAAACTGCTCTATTTATGCTGGTCCTGGGGGTGAGTGAGTCTATGCATGAGCCCTTTAAGAGAAGCATCTCACTCCCCTACAACCTTTGGGTCTCCTGAATGTGAGCCTTGTTGGTTTTCAAAGCCAGCCACTTTGGGGATTGGGTTGTCTGATGTGGGGCACAAATCCTTGCTCTTCAGGAAGAAACTCTGAATTTGTGAGATTCCTCCTGATTATGGGTCACTGCACCATGGGTGGGGTTTTTGGTGAGACCATATTTAAGAAGTTTTGTTTGATTCTAATGTCTCAAAGATAGTCTCTATGCTTACTCTTATGGTTTGGTTTTTCACATTTTATCTTTACCATCTTCACTTTTTGTATTTGATTTGAAGTAGGGTCATAATTTGGCTTTCTCCATATGGATAGTTATACTTTATATATTATTTCTATATTTACATATAGAAATAAAATATATATAAATTATATATACTATATATACATGTATACATTTAATTATGCATTTAAATAAATAAATAGATAAATGTGTGCATATGTATACATATACATATATATTTACAACTCCATCTTTTCCTCACTCATTTGTAATACCCTTCTGTCATAGATGAACTTATCATATGTTGTCTTTTAAAAATCAACTCTACATTGTCCTATCCATTCCCACCAAATTTAAAATGATATCTGGTAGGATGAATTTCTCCCCACATTCGCTCTTAATCATTTCATGGGTTGTTTTTAGCTTCTTATTTTTTCTATGAAATTTTGTGTCAACCTGTCAAATTCTCTAAAATGTCTTAGGGTATTTTTTATTAGAATTACATTGAATTTATTATTTTTACTACAAACTGGGACAAAATAAACAGGTTTCTGTGCATAGTACAATCACATTACAGTTGTTCTTTTCTTTGAGATAATTCTCAAGTCATCTTGACTTAAGTTGTGTATTTCCCCAAACTCTTTGGTCATTGGTATAGAGTCATTCTTTAGGTTTGGTTTCTCAAACAACTAATCACATCCAATGCATATGACATTTTACCAGCTTACCTCTCGAGGAAATTCTCATTCTTAAATTTGTTCAAGAACATGACTGCAACTAGTTTTATTCACATTGGCTTACTGGGCTCAGTGTGATCTTGCTGCTACATCTGATATCTTTGGTGATTACCTGTGATTATCATAATCATTATGTCTATGCAGCTACCCCCTTTCACCTTTGGTACTTTGTGTGCACAGGCTCTTTGGTTAGAAAGAAAGCTCTCCAAGTTCAGTCCCATTTTTCAATGTGCAATTACTGAACAGCTTTATAATAACCTCTGACCTAGTCTTCAAGGACATAAGACATTTTTGTGACTGATTTGGAGTAATCTTAAGTAGAATTCTGAGTTTCCTCCCACATGAAATCCTAAGATTCAATGTTAATATTGAGCATATATGTATATATTATTTACCTATTGATCCCTAAAAAGTTATTCTAACAATGGATTCAAGGTTAAAATTAAACACATTTGTATTGGTTACCTACTTAAGCCCAACAAATTAAAACATAATGACCTAAAACAACAGAAACCGCTTATTACCTTCCATTGTCTCTGTAGATTAGAATTAGGATTCTAAGAGCAGTTTAAGTGGGTGGTTCTGGCTCAGACTGTCTCATGAGGTGGCATCAAGATTTTGGCCACAGCTACGATTAACAACACTTGGCTGGGACTGCGGGTACCACTTCTAAGATGGCTCACTCACATGGCTGTTTGCAGAAGGCCTTCGTTTCTTCCCAGCTATGGATGGGAGGTCTCAGGTCCTCATCACTTGGGCCCCTCCATAAATCTTCTTGAGTGTCCTCATTACATAGCAACTGTTTCCCCAGAGCAGTGGTTTAAGGACCCACAAAAGCAGAAACACAATGTCTTTTATGACCTATCCTTAAAAGTGACACTCACTCATTTCCACAATATCCAATTATTTACATAGGTCAGATGTATTCAATATGGGAAGGGATTCCAGAAGGAACGAATGCCATGAGATCAGAGTCAATGGGGGTCATTTTGAAGGCTGGCTACCACAACATATAAGATTAGCATCCTTTTAAAATCTTCCCTGTAATATTGGGAAAAAAATAAAAGGATATATCTGTCAATCAATGATGAGACTGTATGCCTCAATTCTTTGGGAGAAAAATAAGATCGATTTATATTGGCTGTTTGTAGTATAATTGAAACTCACCAATTGAAAAGTCCAGTTTTTCTAATTTAAATTGATTTTCTTCAGTGTAGTGTTAGCACAGTCTCATATTTCTTAAATAGTACTCAAGAACATACATTCTAAAAACAGTTCTTATTAGACTGTGAGCTCCCATCTAGACAAATTAGTTTCTCTCCCCACTCACAACCAGCTTTTCTTTTCCAAGTGAAAAAAATCAAATTATAATCTTTCAGTTTAAATAACACAATAAACTTATTCTCTAAAGCATTATCATTCAATGTTACCATTGTGCTTCTACTACTTTGAATGCACTATCCTCCTGCACAAAACTAAACTAAACTAATGACTTTGGATTTTTTATGCAGCTACACAGCCTTATGACCTCAGTAAAGAATAATAAACCATTCGGGTTACATGAGTATGCGCCTCTGATCTTACAACACCACCAACATTGAAAAAGTAAAATGATGTGTACTAATACATATTTGCATTCTGAAATGTTGTTAGAATGAATATTTGCTAATGATTTTGGTGAAACAATGAGATATGCATATTTTAATTTTATCCTTTTCTGTTGGTCAGTTTTTTCACAGGAAGACTTAATGAGTAACTTATGCTCTAGGAGTAATTTAATTCATAAAAACAGAAATTTATTTTTTTAAAAAGATATCATTATTCTTTCTAATGATTTACTTCTTTAAAGCTTCTAAAGCTTTAAAGGCCACAGCTTTTGTTGTTTTTTTTTCCTTTCCTTGAGCAAATTGTCATGAGAATTTGGATTCTTTTTTGCCTATAAAGGCATAGGCTTCTGTGAAGTAGCAGTGTTCCAATTATTTAAATGTATATTCATTTTCCTTCTGCAGCTGTACGGATGGCTTTATTATATGCACATAAATATTTGTATTTTATTTCTATTTTCTTGAATGAAAATATAATTTAAATAAAAAAGGATGCCCATTTAAGCTTGATGAAAAGTACAGAGTAGAAGATAAAAAAAAATATTTGCATGATTTAAGATAGCAAGACCAGTGGATTTCCAAACACCGGTTCGAGAGGAGCCAAACATAATACCACCATCCTGGAAAGCTATGTTTATGAGTATTCAGCTCACAGGTGAAGTAGCAGGAGAAAGAAGAGTCCGTATTGGGGAAAGTGCTGACAGATGGCAGATTTGCTGATTCCCTCTCTCATAATGAGGCAGGATGCTCAGCGAGAGTTGCAAGCCAGATATTAATGCGTTTTTCATTTACTAAGGCCAAGAAGGTTTTATTGCTGCAATGGGTAATGTTTCTAGCTGCTGTTAGACAGCAGACAATTTATTCAAATATTAAATTAGATTACTAAAGGTAAAGAAACAGTGCTAGAAAAAACAAAATTAAAATAAATCCACAGTACATTTTTTTTTTAAAGTTGATATCAGAGATGGTTAAAGGACAAAGGCTTTTTTAATTATAACATAGGAGGAATCTTTATAGTAAATATATTTTATTATATATATACTATATGTTCAGATAGATACTATATATACATTACACACATACACACATGCCTACCCATATAACTGCATGTAAGGAGTTTTTCCAGTCCAAGTGCTCAGGCATATTTAAACTCTGTAAGTAATGTGCTGGTGCTGGTTATTAAGCTATTGTCTCAGATCTAACTCCATCCTTCTACACTCAGCTTTGTGATCCTGGGCTGGAAGTCTGCAAACCACATTTCCACTCTGCCCTCTGTCTCCCTGTTACACTCCACCAACAGGAGTTGCTAGAGGGATCCTGGGAGGCTGGGGACTCATTCCTTCTATTTCATTGCTTGTCAGCTCCTGTTGTTTTGGGAGTCATCTGAGGAACTGTATCTCAGAGCAGAAGCAGGGCCTTCTCTGGGCAGCATTTGAATCTAGCCTGCAGATTTTCTAACACAAGCAGGACCAGGCTGATGCGGCCCCCTGACACCTCAACTCAGAGGTCTGGGTCTGAGGCCTGTGGGTGCCTCTGCCAAGCCAGAGACACCAGCCCCAGCCAAGCTGCATGCCCTTCTCCAAGGTCTGCATCTCCATCCCCCAGGGCCTCTTCCCCAGCCTCCAAGTTGAATAACGTTAGCCTCCTCCATTTTCCTGTGCAGGGGTAGGGGTTGTAACTGCCTCCTGCAATTGCTCCTTCCCCACTAACTTCTCATTTTGCCTTTACAGTTGCCAAGTTAATAACTTTACTGCAAGTTAGTATATTGTTAAACATTTCAATTTCTCTCTGTTACAATAACCAGCATAATTTCTCCCTCCTGACTCAATGCTGATACAGATGTTATGCAGAAAACTCAGCAATTTCACAGCATATTAGTTCAATAGCAGGTGGGAAAATGCAGTTCTATTATTGCAGATATAGAAAATAAAATTTTTCCTGAAGCCCAACTGTTATCTGAGGTGTTCTAGCTATTTTATTAATAATGATAGAAAAAGAAATTACCAAAGAAACAAAAGTTTCTAGCTGAAGGTGGTCTGCATTAGTACCCAAGTACTCCTTGGAAACAAACATACAAAATCAAGTTCAGATTTGTTGCTAGCTCTGCCAAGCCTCCAAGCTCTACTTGAGGCCTCAGCTTACACCTCTATGGGCAATTTTACGTTGAATTTTATCTGAACACTCGAGGCTAATCAACCTTGCATTATTCACCTCCTTGCCGTCTTTGTTTTTGGCCCATTATGTTACCCCTGCAGGTCACTCATTTTCTTTTCCTTAACTTTCATCCCCAGATTTCATCCTCTGTGATCCTTTCCTCAAGATCCAGCCTCTCATTGTGCTTGACTTTCTACAGTCTTTTGACTGTGACCTCTGCAAAGTTCACTGAATGATAAGCAAAATGTATATTTAATCTGTTTATAGAATGTTCACTATAATTTTCCATCTTAAAAAAAAAATTAGTTCCATCCCTAAAGATGCCACTTCATTGCAGATCTCTAAATTGGAGGTGTTCAGGGTCCAGCGCTGCAGTCTGGACACCTCCCTGTATCCCCAGTTCTAGATTAGGTAGCTTCCGGGGTGCTCCTATATACTGTTATGTTTAACTATGTATCCCACGTGCCTTCCGGTTGGGGCATTCTCCCTATTTCTGAAAGCCATGTCCAGATAATTCCTGGCATTTAGCATCAGGCATTGCAGGTAAATGCTGCCTGGTTTGCGCGGTCATCCACTGACCTGTTGTTGACTCCTCACATTCCGTCTTGCGTGATTTCCTGCCTCTGTTGTTAGGGCCGCCATTATTACTGCTCCAATTCGTTCTCTAGTCTTTCACTGAATCAATTTTCTCTTCCTCAAATGCTTCACTCTTCCTCAAATGCTTCACTCTTCCTGTCACTTAGATGCATGCAATCCTTCGGGGGTTCTTTACTGTAAACTCCAGACTCCTCAACATCCATTTACCTCTCCAGCCTCATATCTCACAAAACCTACCTTCATGTTGATGTGGAACTCTAGTTCCAAGATTACTTAAGCAACTGAAGTTAAAAGAATATTTTTGATTTACATTTTTTAAATTAAAGGTATATGTGTTTTTTTATTTTACTGTCAGGTTTCACCCTCAGTAATACTTGTGTCCCCAGTTCTGGATTAGGCAATTTCCCACATGCTCCTACGTACAGTTATGTGTGACTATTATCTGATTTATCATTCTATTTTAATTGTATTCCCACAAAACTATAATTCCTTTATGGGTAAGGGTCTTATTCAAATGTACGTCTCTAGTGTCTAGGGGCTAATAAGAAGACTGAGATATACTAATAAATAATACCAAAAAAATGAAGAATGAGCAAATCAAGTATATAAATTAGGCCAAATCAAACACATATTTAAGAATCAGGGCCCACACCTTCATAGGAATTTTCAAACAGCTGAGAAGAGCATACACATTTTCATTTATAAAAATTCAAATTAAATCACTGGCATACTGTAACAAATAAGCAAGGAATTGTCAAAGTTTATGAATAAAAGTACAGATAGCTAGCTATTAACCACATGAAGAGTTTTTCAGCCACATTTATTTATTTAAGCCACATGAAAACATTGCTTTTTACTTATCATATTGGCCAAGTTTAGAAAGTTAGATTAAATGTTGTAGACCAAGAGTGTGGATAACTAGTACATTCACACATTTTTGCTAGGTGTGTAAATTGGTACAACCTTTCTGATAAAATTTTACAATATCTATAAAAATTACAAATGCACATACTCTTTTGCTAAGTTATTCAACTTCCAGAAATTTATTCTGTAGGTATAGTATTTCAGCTGTAAAATGACTGGTTTACTAATATATGAGACTATAGACAACATTGTTTCTTTTTTTAAGATTTATTTATTTATTTTAGAAGCGGGGGAAGAAGTAGAAGGAGAGAGAATCTCAAGCAGCAGACACCCCACTGAGCACAGAGCCTGATGTGGGGCTTGATCTCACAACCCTGAGATCATGACCCGGGCTGAAATCAAAAGTTGGACACGTAACCGACTGAGCCATCCAGGTACCCCAGACAATGTTGTTTCTTAAACAAAAGGTAAAGAATAAAATGAATTATGGTACACCATAGACTATTAGACAGTTATAAAATATAATTAAAAAGATCTTTATGAACCCATAGAAAATGATCTACATGTTATTTAATGCATTAAAAGGGAGGTACAGAAGATTGTATAAAATATGCCACCCTTTTTATAGTTTAGGAATTAATAGGTTGGTTATAGTAACGATCCATGTTGTTCATATATTTTATCTTCATGTAGTACGAACATTTTAATAACATTAAGTCTTCCAATCCACGAGTATGGATGTATCTTCATTTACTTGTATCTTCTTTGATTTCTTTTAACAGTGTTTTATAGTTTTGTGTGTAAGTTTTCATCTCCTTGGTTAAATTTATTCCCAAGTATTTTATCCTTTTTGATGCTTTTAGTAAATGGGAATGTTTTCTCAGTTTCCTTTTGGGATTGGTCATTGCTAGTATATAGAAATACAACTGATTTTGAGAGTTGGTTTGCATACTGCAAAATTTATTAGTTCTAATAGTTCTTTTGCCCCTAGAATCTTTAGGGTTTTAACTGGTACTGCAAACACTGGTGCATGGTTTATGTCTTTGTTCTCAAAGACCCCCAACCTGTCAGTGCTTAGATACAGGCAAGAAAGACACCAGTCCTAGAGCCTATCAGTTGGATAGATAAGTCCTTTCTCTTCCCAGGGATAATATAAGAGTTGGGAATCTGCTCCGTGTGAGATAATAGAAAAATATATATTGGGTAGAAATAGAGTCGATGGTCATGCCTATGGGAGGGAGCTTCTATGAAAGACCAGTAGTAGGGGATTCAGAGAGCTTCCAGGTTGGCAGACGCATCTACACTGGGAGGGTGATGCACCCAACTTCATGGAGCAGAAGCTCCTGCACTCAGGACTCCCCCCTCTCTGTATCTCTTTATCTGTATCCTTTATCACATCTTTTAATAAATTCATTAAAATAAGTAAATGTTTCCCTGAGTTCTGTGAGCTACTATAGCAAATTCATCAAACCCAAGGAGGGGGTTGTGGGAACATCCAATTTGGAGCCAAGTTCAGATAGAAGCTGTGGGTAATGTGGGGACCTACTACTTGTGATTGGCATCAGAAATGGAGTAAGGACAGTCTTGTGGGACTGAGCCCTTTCCTTGTGGGATGTGATGCTATCTCTGGGTAGATAGTGTCAGAATTGAGTTAAATTGTAGGTCACCCCAGAGAATTGCTTCTTGTGGGAAAAAATCTCCACACATTTGGTGACCAGAAGTACTAGAAGTGAAGTGTTCTGTGCGAGTAGTGAAGGAGACTCACAGGAAAGAAACATACAGCAGGATGGAGCTAGGTTTTCCCTACACAGAAGGTGGAAGACTGAGTTCTTCCTTTTTATTCCCAAATGCTCTGAGCAGTGAAGGAGAAGGGGGTTAAGAGAGGGCCTCTGAGGGTGCCTGGGTGGCTCAGTTGGTTAAGCGACTGCCTTCGGCTCAGGTCATGATCCTGGAGTCCCGGGATCGAGTCCCACATCGGGCTCCCTGCTCAGCAGGGAGTCTGCTTCTCCCTCTGACCCTCCTCCCTCTCATGCTCTCTGTCTCTCATTCTCTCTCTCGCAAATAAATAAAATCTTTAAAAAAAAAAAAAAAAGAGAGAGAGGGCCTCTGACAAGAGAGTAGAGTGTCACAAATTTCCCTGTTGGCTTCAGTGTGGTTGGTTTCATGTTTACCTGGGATGCAGGAATCTTAACTTGTTCTGGATTCCTCATAGAGGTATTTTTTTTTTTTTTCAATTTATTGTTAAATCTTTGTCTCTGTGGGGAAAGAAGAGTCTAGGTTTTCCTATTCTGCCATCTTCCTGACATCATTCTGCTCTATATTTTTAAATTAATATTTTATTTTATTTTTAAAGATTTTATTTATCTATTTGGAAGAGAGAGCACGAGTGGGGAGGGGGCCAGAGGCAGAGGGAGAAGCAGGCCTCCCGCAGAGCAGGGAGTCCAATGTGGGACTCAATCCCAGAACCCTGAGATCATGACCTGAGCCAAAGGTGGGCACCTAACCCTCTGAGCCACCCAGGTGTCCCTAAATTGGTATTTTAAAAGCTATCTCCTAGAGTTATGAGGGTTAAGTGAGAAAATGTCTGTAATATCTCTGTAGATCCAAGACCAACGATGAAGCTGGGCTAGAAATGGGAGGAGAGGCCCTTGTATGGGCCAGTGAGTTCCTCTGTCTTGTTGTATCTGCTTTATTCTGTTTATTCTCACATACTTTATTGTTTGTTGCTGCAGTTTAGCTTTCTCAATATGGCAAGAAAAATAGCTTCTGACAATCTCCTAGTAAAACTTAATAGCACATCCAGCACTGAGGAGAAAATGGTTTCCCTCTCTGACTTGCTGATCTAAATTTCTCAGTAAAGGAACTTATTACTACGACTTGGATCAGTGTCTACCCCTGAAACAAACAACTGTGGCTGGGAGGCTGGGTCACACTTGAGCAGTTCAGGTCCCACACTATGATGTAGAGAGAAAGAATAACAGTGTAACCCTAGAAACATGGTGCTCCTCAAACAGTAAATTAGGAGTCTCTTGTTCACTATACAAAGTTATGTTTTTTATTGTGATTTTAATTGAAAACTTTGTATGTATAAGAATATAATCAATTTTATTATAATTTAGTAATGATGCACTATGTTTATACAGTACAAAATAATAATAATTAGACATTATTGCATTCAAAAAGTTTCAACCTATATTTAAATATGAATGAGTATATGTGCCCAATATTTGGGCGCTTGCTACAACATGAATTATCTTTCTAGGTAATTAAAAAGTTGAAAAAAAAAGAAAAACAAAGTTGGCATTTTCAGTTGTTGTCCATTGTTCCACACATCCCACACATTATAAGGGAAACCTAAATATTTTATTAATTTATTTTATTTATTAAAATATTTTATTTATTTATTTGAGAGAGAGAGACAGAGAGAGCAGGAGCTGGGGGAGGGTTAGAGAGAGAGGGAGAGAGACAAGCAGACTCCCCACTCAGTGGGGAGCCCTATGCGGGGCTCCATCCCAGAACCCTGAGATCATGACATGAGCCAAAGTCAGATGCTTAACCAACTGAGCCACCCAGGCGCCCTTAAATATTTTACTTTTAAATAAATATAAAATACATTACTTTGTATGACATGATTAAGTATTAAGGAAATGATGATAAAAAGTTTGCTATAAATAACCCTGGAGATAACTGTGAACAATCAAAACATACCTGAACTTATTCTATATAAACTGATACACAGAACTAAAACTAAATTCAAGAAGTGATATGAACAGTCAGAGATTATGAATTACAATATTTTCCATCGGCCATGGTCATCAGTCCTGAGTAGAGAAAAGCAGTCAATGAATCTTTCATTAGTATTCTTTTTTTTTTAAGATTTTTTTTTTTTATTTATTTGACACAGAGAGAGAGACAGCGAGAGAGGGAACACAAGCAGGGGGAGAGGAAGAGGGAGAAGCAGGCTTCCCGCCGAGCAGGGAGCCCAATGCGGGGCTCGATCCCAGAACCTTGGGATCATGACCTGAGCCGAAGGCAGATGCTTAATGACTGAGCCACGCAGGCGCCCCTCAGTATTCTTGACTGTGTGCCTGACTCAAATAATAATGTCCGGACTTAGGAGAAAAATTCAAACAAAAGATTCAGCCATGTTTACTTTAATGTACACACACATTGGCTAATGTCTAGAGCACACGTTCAGGAAGTTGAATGGAAAGTGTATCCTCAATGCTTTCAGCGTTCCTGACATTTTGCTAATACTATTAGTATAAAGCTCCAATTATATCAACACTGTTCATAATTTGCAGGTCTATGAAAAGAATATTTGTATTATGAAGGCTCTTCAGTTGTTCCTTTTTTTTCAAGGAAAACTAACATTTTGGAATTGTGAGTCAATTATCCAACATCTTTCCCCCCATAAGGGTATTCTAATGAACTTGTGTTGGTGAAAAATAGACTTTGAATCTTAGCTTCTTCCCTTATGACCTCCCAATACTTGCTTCCACAAACCTGTTACATCTGTTCTGTTCTCTTGGATCCAACAATCCTTAGTGCAATATGGGGGGGATAGTAAGAGCTTGATATATATTCATTGACCGTTGAGTGAAATCGGAAAATACTTACTCATTTGCTATTCGGTATGTCAATGACATACACCTGTCTACACTTGCCTGTATTATTTCCCATGTCTGGAAATTTCTATCCACTCCCCTTGACCTAATTAAGATCTGTCCTTAGAGACCAAAATCAACTTCTATCTCACTTTCCTGTCTTTGTGAACATTGATCATCACAGAAATTATATGGCTTATTGTTTTTTCCCAAGTAATTATATTTAAAAAAGCACTTGTGTGTGTGTGCTGCTTCCTAGATTGGTTTCTCAGCTCCTCAAAGCCAGGTACTATGTCTAAATTGACTTTTTCTTTCAAGTACTTTGTGGGGGGTCTTTCTTATGAAAGGTACTCATTCATATCCCAGCATTTTATGGAGAATTTGCATTTTTACAGATCAGTTTGACCATCTATAAGTTGGTCTGCAAGTGGGTCTAACCATGGGAAAACATTAGGAGAGATATCACGTCTCTCCAAGACAGAGCTTTTGTTTTCAGATATGAGGACAAAACATGAACTCTATCTTGACCTTTCCTTGTTTGAAGTAGCTCTTTGCAGCAGAAAAGCTTTCTTAAAGTTCACTATCATTTACAAATCTTAAAAAAGCTGCAGTGTGACAATTATTGGTAAAATTTGTTGACTCATCCACTTGTACATAGAAGCAATTGTTTATCAGTTTATTACACAAAGCTTCTTCAGTATCATGTGACGTATTATCAATATATCAACTTATTACACTTTATGAGGGTGGAATCTTTTCCATTTTTTATACCACATCTTGACCTAACATTATTCCTATAATTTTATATGCTGGCATTAATAGATTCTCACCAACTATGGGATTTTGCTTTTCTGGGCAATAACTTCTGAATAACTTGCTTTTTGAAGCTTTTCACTGACTTTTTTTTTTTTTAAGTTATACTGTTTGAAATTCCAATACCTGTTTAAAATAATCGGTACCTTCACTTCTCAGAATCTGTGGTGTTTCATGAAGCTGCTTTACAACATGGCTGGAGACATTGTAGCATATCTGACTTGTTTGCCACATGTAATAAGATAGGACAACTTGGATCAGCAGCCTGTGAAGGACCCAGTGATGAGCAGTTTTCATTATAACAAAGAATTTTTTTGTGTGTCCTTTATTGCACTAGTATAGTGAAGGGACTTGAGGATTGTAATTCTTTATCGCTAACATTATAAAAATTATTCGTAGTTCTAGATCTTAGAATCCTTCTCTTCCCTGTCATACATCATCTTAAACACACACACACACATTAAACTATCAGACAGGTTTATAAAATGTAAAACTAATAAAATACAAAACAGAAGGGCATAATGAGATTAAAAACATGAAAACTTCGCAATCTACATAAGCCATGTTTTGTAGCATTTAAAACAGCAGAATGGCAGGGATGGCTGGGTCACAATATGTAAAAATTCCTTCTTTATGATTAAAATTCCCCTGTGATTGAGGTGCCTGGGTGGTTCAGTCGGTTAAGCATCCGCCTTCAGCTCAGGTCATGATCCCAGGGTCCTGGGATCGAGCCCCATGTCAGGCTCCCAACTCAGCGGGGAGTCTGCTTCTCCCTCTTCCCCCTGCTAGAGCGCTCTCTCAAATAAATAAATAAAATCTTTAAAAAAATAAAATTTCCCTGTGATTTTTTTATCATTGAAGTAAAGCATTTTCTTTCTTTCAAGTAAGTCAGCTGTAAGTGGAGCTTGGGAGAGCTAATTAAAGAGGGGATAGAATGATAAGTTCAGCTATTGGCCCCTCTGAGAAATAAAATACTCATCAATTATCAATAGCCTTTCTCATGTCACTGAGCCTGGACTCAGCCGAAGAAATATAGTTCTTCTGTACACTGCCACTGGGCCTGAATATCCTCCGATACAATTGGTAAAAGGGCCATCCACTGCCCTTCATGTAAAGTTAAGAAAAGAAAACAACAACCCTGTTTTTGTTTAATCATATTCTTTCATGGAGACCCTAGTGACTTCTTGCTGAAAGCCGCGTTCCATGGAACTCTGGTTGAGAAACGCTAGTTTTTGAAATTTAAAGATAATAGCATAATGATTATAAAGGTGAAGAAACAGAATTTGACTTATTTCAATTCTATCATTCTATCTGTGCATTTGGAGATTTTTGGGTTATGTATTTAAAATTAAATTAAATTTAAATTAAATTTAAATTTAATAAAATTAAAACAGTGGAGCAGGGTGAGATAGGAAATATAATTTTGCTTGGTGCACATTTGAACAAACATGAAACATTTTACTCAATTTGAGTAATGTATTTTTTTTGAAGATTTTATTTACTTATTTGAGAGAGAGCACGAGTGGGTGGGGAGGGGTAGAGTGGAGGAGAGGCAGAGGTGGGGAGGGGCAGAGGGAGAACAGGCTTCCCGCTGAGCAGGGAGCCCAACACCGGGCTCTATCCCAGGACCCTGGGATCATGACCTGCGCGGAAGACAGATGTTTAATCGATTGAGCCACCCCAGCGCCCCTTGAGTAATGTCTTTAAATTTGACATTTATTGTTTAAATTTTTTGGTTTTAAAATAAAATTGAAAAGTGAATGATTATTACTGATTATTGCATGATGATTACTGAAAATAATTTTGTTCGATGGGGCAGTGCTAGTAAATAATCTACTCTGGATGTCAAATGCATGAAGCTGATTGACACATTGTATTTTAACTTCATGAACTGCTTTGAAAACATGTTAATTCTAGCAAAATATTCTGTTCATGTATTGCACTAATTTAATCTTTTATCTTGTTTCCAATGTTCTTTTACTATAAATAGAAAAGACAATGAAATAACACAAACAGTAATCTCTCTTGTCTATGGTTGCGCTTCTTCAGGCTTCAGTTATCTGAGGTCACCCATGGTCCAGAAGCAGATGAGCCTCCTTCTGACTTATCATCCAAAATCAATAGCAGTCTCAAAACTAGAGCAGAGAGTCTACGTCATTCCTCCCTGTCTCATCAGCTGATAAAATGATAGGCATTTTATCAGCTCACATCATCACAAGAAAGGAGAGTAGAGTACAGTAAGAGATTTTGAGAGAGACTACATTCACATAACATTTATTACAGTCTATTGTTATAATTGTTCTATTTCATTATTAACTGTTATTGTTAATCTCTTACTGTGCCTAATTTATAAATTAAACATTATCATAGGTACACATGTATGGGAAAAAACACAGTATATTGGTTTGGTACTAGCAGTATTTTCAGCCGTCCACTGAGGGTCTTGGAATGTATCCCTCATGGGGACTGCTGTGCATTATTGTCTCCTTCCCTATTGAAGCTTCCATAGCTCTCACTACCTCCGTTTGAAATAGGTATCACGTTTTAATTATTTATTTCAACCATTATATTTTCAATTTTTAGAAGTTCTCTTCAGTCCTTTTTCAAATATGCTTTATTATTTTTTAGTAATTATTCATTATATTTTCAAAATACTGTTTGAGTATACTACAAACATTTAATAAATATACAATAATTATAATGCATGGTACCTTTATGATTTGATTCAATTGTTCATGACTTTTGCCTTTGCCTATGTTGTCATGTTTCCTTATATGTTTTGCAATTTAAAAATATATATTTATGAGTTCATGTCTTGGGGGATTTTTCTGATGAAGTCCTATGATATTCCCTTGAGGCTGGGAAAGGTAGTCTTTATTGTAGGTGGCAGTTTATGCCCAGGTAGCAATTGAGGGAGTTACAGTGGGAAGAAGGAGAGAATGGCCTTTCACTCATTTATTCACTAATGGATAATAATAATCCACTCAATAAATGCTTTCTTGGTAACTGGCATAGCACTAAGGAAATGTGGTAGGAACTGAGCGTCTTCTTGGAGTAAGAACTCTAAAACAATAGCCCCCCCCCCTTTTTTGGATACCCTGCTACTTCCTGCATAACATTAATTGTTATCCCTCTGAAAAGAATGTGGAAATATTTCAGCATAATCATTTCATAGTAAAAAGATTACTTGGGGTATCTGGGTGGCTCAGTTGGATAAGCGTCTAACTCTTGATTTTGGTTCATGTCATGATCTCAGGGTTATGAGATTGAGCCCTATGTCTGGCTCCATGCCCAGTGAGAGTCTGCTTGAGATTCTCTCTCTCCCTCTGCTCCTCCCCACCCCTGCCCTGGCTCATGCTCACACACACACTCTCGCTCTCTCTCAATCTTAAATAAATAAATAAATAAATAAAATCTTCAAAAAAAGTACAGATTACTTATGGAGTGAAAGGATAGGTTCATAGTTTGTTTTTCACTGTATTTGTCCATATTGTTTAGTTTATTTTGTACTTCATTAACTTCTTAAGATTCATGGAATTCAGTTTTATTTCTACAAAGTTTTTTCTTTAACATTCATTGACACTGAGAACAAGCTAGTTTTTATATTCGTTAACTGGATTTAACTTTAATATTGCTCTGTGAGGTAAAAATTGTTCTTTCCAGTTGACATGTAAGGAAACTAAATCTCAAAAGAGGTTAAGTAATTTGCTTAAGTTCACGCCTACCATGCCTACCACCAAAGTCCCCCCGTTTTTCAGTGGCTCAGCGCATCACTAATGAGTGTCTACTATGTGACAGGCTAGCTGCTGGAATTCAAAGCAAAAGATGAAATGTCTTTTAAGACATTACAATCCAGAAAAGAGACTGATTATTTATACTGAGATGAGATAGCCTATACTAGAAGTATGAACAATTATGGAGTACAAAGAAAGGATGATTCAGAGTTGAAGTTGAGGGGAAGAGATTTTTCTAGGAATAAGACACTAGCCTAGAGTTCGAGTGGCACTGGGACAGAGCTACTGAGGAACCCCAACCCTCCCCACTTTGTTATTATATATGCCACTCACATAATTATTATTCACCTATAAGGGTAATTATTTTGAATAAGAAGTTCAAAGAAGTAATTATTTACTCCTATCTAAAAAAACTCATAAACAAAAAGATAGTAAATATTTCAGTATGGCTTTGTTCCTGAGGGCAAAGAAATATGATCAATAAAATCTTACAGTGATAAAAAAAAAACCTAGAGTGATACCCTTATGTTCGTTCAAGACTATGGAGTGGCTAGCAGGTACTTGGCAATTTGCAGAATTGATCTAACTTGCAATAGTCTCATTGTAATTTACCATCCATTCCTACATATTCATTAATATTCACAAAACTTATAAAGTGGTATTTAAAAACTAAATGTGAACCACTGAACATTCATTTTTTGGGAGGTACCTTTTTGTAATTTATTATCCTAGGTAGCATTTACGCAGTTCTCTCTCTTTTTAAATGTACGTTATTTCACATCTCTTGGCTTCAGAAAATTCAAACTTGAGCAGAAGAAAAATGAACAAGAATTTACAACATTTTCAAGAATGTTATTCTGAAAAATTTCACATTTACTGAAATATTATATAAATATATATATAATATAAATACTAAACATAAATATGGTATATAAATATAAATATATGGTGAATATATATGAATAACTTAGCATATATGAATATATATATTTTAGCATGTATTTCATGGGGCAAATAATTTTCAGACTTATGAATACGTTGGGCATAGGCATGGAATAAAATATTATTTAAGTAAATATGATATTTTGTTCTTTATTAATGACACAAGTATTTCAGTTTAAGGGAAAGTATCAGTTTTGGGCATTGGGAGTCTTGGGTTTTAATATTTGTGCTGGTTTTACCAACACTTTAAGACCTTGGGTAAGATAATTATTTCTTCTAAGTAGCACTTTCCACAATTATTTAATGGAGGTAATAGAATACAATATTGTAATTTACCTCCTCTCAGGGGAGCTGTAAGAATAAAATTAAGCTAATATATAATACTGACTTTAATTAAAATTACTTTAGAAACATAGTATTACTTTATGAATCAAATAGTTCACAACAGAAGTGACCATGCTGAAAAATCTGGAAGAAATGTTACCTCATTCATTTTGTTTGTGGAGGTGCGTGTTTTCCTGAGAAATGACCATCTGCCTGCCATAAAAATATTGGATCATTCTTTGAGAGAAATAGACTAGTAAAACTTTGGAATTGTGACATCGGTTCACTTTTTAATATTTCAGTTATGAAGGGCCTCTGCTGGGTGAGAAACAGTAAGATATTGCTGTAGGTTTTATAGCTGGCTCATTTATAAATACTCAGAACTCTTTGCAGGTAATAAAACTGCATGCCAGGTCAATCATAAACTCCACCTGCTTCTCATATATTTTTGGTAGCTAAGCTTACAGAGCTTTCAAAGGATTTCTACCCTTCTCTTAATATTCAAGGCTATTGCTAGTGTCTTTCCTGTGTTGCCATTTTATCTCTCTTTCGGTACTGTTGATTGTTGTTGGTTGTTATTTTTGCATTTGATCATTTTTTTTTTAAAGATTTTATTTATTTATTTGACAGAGAGAGACACAGCAAGAGAGGGAACACAAGCAGGGGGAGTAGGAGAGGGAGAAGCAGGCCTCCCGTGGAGCAGGGAACCCAATGCAGGACTCGATCCCAGGACCCTGGGATCATGACCTGAGCCAAAGGCAGACGCTTAACGACTGAGCCACCCAGGCGCCCCTGATCTTTTCTTAAAAAAAATTCATCAGTGTCTCCAAGACCAAATATATCTTCTAGTGTATTCTCTGACTAAGTCTGTCCTGATCGCCTTCCTATTCTGCTTTAACTGTTGACCCACTGCTCTCCTTGTATCTCTCACACCCAGGTACAATTGGTTGTTAAATCTTATGCTGAGTCTGCAAGTCCCTTTAAAACTGTTTTCAATTTTCTATTTTTTCTGCCTGGCCATAATTTAAGGTCTCACATCTCTTTTTTTTTTTTTTTAAGATTTTTATTTATTTATTTGACAGAGAGAGACACAGCGAGAGAGGGAACACAAGCAGGGGGAGTGGGAGAGGGAGAAGCAGGCTTCCCGCGGAGCAGGGAGCCCGACGCGGGGCTCAATCCCAGGACTCTGGGACCATGACCTGAGCCGAAGGCAGACGCTTAACGACTGAGCTACCCAGGCGCCCCTAAGGTCTCACAACTCTTATAATGGAATGTTGTAGCGGTCTCCCGACTGGTCTCCCTGCCTTCCTTGGGTTCTCTTTTCAAGCCATTCAAATCTTTCTAAAGCCCAATTTTCTTGTCCACACTTTTCTATGAATTTCCACAAAGGATCAAATCAGATTCCTTCAAGAAGCGACACATGGTGAAATCTATAAAATATGGGCTCTGGAACTGGACATGAATTGACTCCCTATTCTGCCTTGGGCAAGTTTTTTGAAACAAGCCCCACTTCCTTTATTTGTACTAAAACCTCCAGGATGGCTATGAAGATAATATGAGTTAAGTAGTGTAACATCCACAGAATACTTGCTGAAGCATTTCTAGTGCTCAATTAATGTTTCCTTCCTTCTGCCTTGTAACATCCACACACTCAACTGCTTTTTAAACTTCCAGTGCTCATTTATAAACACTATTCTTTCATGTTCCCTACAAAGATTCCAGAAGTTTTTCCCATCTTGTTTTTTGTGGTTTTTTTTTGGGGGGGTGTTGTTTTGTTTGCTTCCTTGTTTCCACAAACAAGAATATTCCCTAGATATTATGTCCCTTCCTATTTTCTCACCTGTAAAAATCATATCTGTCCCTTCAAGCAGTCCATGCAAGGGTCCAACTCTTGCATGCATTATTTTTTAATTTCAACCCACAGGAATGTTGATTATTTCCTTTGAAACTCTTTTCTTTGCTTATACTATTTGGCATATTCTACCTTCTATATATGATTTGAATTTTTGTTGCCAAACTCTCCACTCCATATGGGTAGCTGATTCTGGGGCTACTAATCTTAAAACATCTAGCAATTTCACATGTGGGTAAGTCAATAAGTATTAATGTGACAGACTATATTTTACAAAGATGGCTGCAAGTAGTAACTCCTATCCCACTTGCTCTTATGCAATGTAACACTGGTTATCCAAGAGGTGTAGTGTTTTTCTCTGCCCCCTCTTGAACGTGGGCAGAAATTGTGCCTATCTTGGCCACTAGAATAGGTCAGAGTAATGCTGTGCCTCTTAGCAGCTGCCACTTTTTACCTTTTAGGATGTTTTCTCTTGAGAGACCTCTCCCCCGAATCTCCTTTTTCTCTTTGTGTTTCACTTTGAATAATGTCTGTTGATCTATCTTCATATATCTTCAATATAACTTTAACTTCACTGATTTTTTTCTTGTCTATGTTGGGTCAATGATGAGCTTGTCAAAGCATTTTTTATTACTTACTAATAGTGATAAATAGTAAAAAATACATTTTTTATTACTTAACAGATTTTTTTTTATTTTGAGTTATTCTATTTCATTCTTTCTTACAGTTTTCATCTCTGCTAAAATTAGTATTCTCATCATGCATACTTTCCTCTAGAACCTTCAACACAACAATCATAATTTTAAAAAAATTTACTGATATTGCAATATCTGAATCATCTATGGGCATTGTCTTATTGATTGCTTTGTGTCTTTATAGTGTTTTGTTGTTGTTGAAATCTGGACATTTTATGCAGGATAGTGGACGCTGAGATAAATAGTCTTACATCTAGAAATGGGCCTGCCTTTTATTCTGGAAGGCCCTTAAAATGGGGTTTTGAAGTAAGTTCATTAGGAGTTGAGCTGGGTTCAGGATGTGCTGTTTCTATTGCTATCATTAGTGTACCATAGACCTCAAATATTTCTAGTATTACCTTATTTTTAGTGTTGGGATTGGTTTGCCAGTAGGTTTTTCTCAATATCTATTCTACCCTCAAATTAGGGGTTTTCTTTATGCCGCATCTCAGAGAGGATCTCTCTCCACATTCTTACCACTCTCTCTGTAGTAGGACCATTTGATATCGGGAAGTGCTGGACATAGGGCATTTTCTGTTGTTCTGATTAAGCTTCAATAATAGAGGTGGAATCTTCTCTGTAATCTGTAATGTCCTAAAGACAATAGGTCTTTACCCAGGATGGATTTCTGTCTCAGCTCCAGAGTGGATTTTTTTTTTTAACTCTTCCATTTCCCTAGATATAATAGGTTTTCATTAAGGCCTAATGGAGATGGTGTTTGTTGTCTTTCCCCCGGCAGCTGAAGTCTTTTATCTGTAGACAAGATACGGAAGAAGGATCTAGGAAGGGCTTTCTTCACATGGGAGCTACTGATCTTATCCACCAAGCCTGCACGATGAGGCCCGGGTTCCAGTTCTATAGAAGCTGGGAGATGATTAATGTTTGTTGTTTTAAGCTCTAAGTTTTGGGGTAATTTGTTACACAGCAGTGAATCTCAATAAATGTTATCTACTAGCCACTTTCATGTAACAGTGAGGACATTTAGACTCCTATATTAGGGAGACTTGCCTAAGAAAATACTTGTAAGAGCAAAACTAGAATTGAGTCAACTCCCAGAATCTGTGAGCAGTTGTCTTTTCCTACTACAGTATACTACCCCCAGCTTATTCATCTATCTTTTAATGAATGAAAATCTACTGATTAATATATCTCTACTATTAATTTAAGATTATGTACTTTCAGCTAGCACCAAACCAGTCATATTTACTTTCCTTTTCTGAGGGCAATAGTTGTAAGATGATATATCTGCACAGGATATATCATCTGTGGAGAGAGATCCTCTCTGAGAGGATGTGGAGAGAGAATGTGGAGAGAATGTGGAGAGAGATCCTCTCTGAGACACAACATAAAGAAAAACCCTAATTTGAGGGTAGAATAGATATTGAGAAAAACATGCACCCCCTCAATGGAGGTTCACTGTGTGCATAGAAACATAAATCTACATGAAAGGGAAGATATTAATGACACTTGAATAGTTACAGGATGGCCTCTGAGTAGTAAAAGGAGAATTTCTGTGAATTTGCCAGTAATAGGTAAGATAGTTAGCTCTAAGTAAAATGTAACCAGTAGAATTAAGAGAGGCTTAGTCAAAAGTTTATCTTCCTAGGTGAAGATTGCACTGAAGGAGAAAACTTAGAATGTTTTAAAAATTATAAAAGATTATATTTTTGGGGCGCCTGGGTGGCTCAGTCTTTAAGCGTCTGCCTTCAGCTCAGGTCATGATCCCAGGGTCCTGGGATCGAGCCCTGCATCAGGCTCCCTGTTTGGTGGGAAGCCTGCCTATCCCTCTCCCACTCCCCCTGCTTGTGTTCCCTCTCTCGCTGTGTCTCTCTGCCAAATAAATAAAAAATAAAAACAAAACAAAACAAAACAAAACAAAAAAAGATTATATTTTTAAGTATATGTTTAGTTACAGTGTTTGGCATGAGGAGGTAAAGTGTGGAAGTCTTTTTAGTTAGGGTGGATTAACCGCTGTAAAAACAAACCTAAAATCTTGGCGGCTTACCATAATTAAGGTTTATTTCTCATTCACATTGCAGACCAATATGCAAATGAATCATTGGAATAAAGGTCTAGGGCTGCTCTATGCAGTCGTCAGGAGGTCGGGCTCCACAAGGAGTGGCTCCTCTATGTTTTAAGGACTGAATTCTGTTAGTCTGGCTAGCAGGCAAGTACCATGCAGACTACGGGGAAGGTATACATGCTCTCAGCTACGTTGGCCAGAGCTGACAGATGCCAATTCTGTTCTTGTTCTGTTGGTGAAAACAACCATGTCTGATTTTGTAAGGAACCTGGGCAATAAGATCTAACAGTGTCAAGAGCCCAGATGTCCATCGACAGATGAATGGATAAAGAAGATATGATATATTTATACACACACACAGTGGAATATTATGCAGTCATCAAAAGAATGAAATCTTGCCATTTGCAATGACGTGGATGGAGCTAGAGAGTATTATGCTAAGCAAAATAAGTCAGTCAGAGAAAGACAAATACCATATGATTTCACTCATATGTGGAATTTAAGAAACAGAACAGATGAACATGGGGAAGGGAAGGAAAAATAAAATAAGATGCAAATTGAGAAGGAGGCAAACCATAAGAGACACTGAACTCTAGGAAACAAACCGAGGGCTGCTGGAGGGGAGGTGGGTGGGGGTAAGGGATAATTGGGTGATGGGCATTAAGGGAGGCACATGATATAATGAGCACTGGGTGTTAAATACAACTGATGAATCACTTAAAGTCTACCTCTGAAACTAATTAAAAAAAAGTAAAAAGAAAAAAAATGAATGTTCACAAATAACTAGTTTCTGCCACAGAGTGTGTCTTCATACTTGTTTTAATATTTTTTAATATTCTTCTACATCAAAAAGAAACCAGGAAGGAATATATATGGAATTGAATGGGAGGAGGCAGTGCACAGGACAGGTTAGCTGAATCACACCTGTATTGCTGATATTATGTCTTCCTTAGATGTCTAATACAATTCCTTAAATATTTGATACCATTTGATATAAATTACCAGTGAAACTACCTGGGTCTTGAGGTTTTTTTTTTTTTTTTTTTTTTTTAAGGTTTTCACATACAAAAAACAGATTTTTTTTTTTAAATATATGGAACTATCAGTTATCTTTTATCTTGTTGGGTATAAAATTTTTCAAATGTCAATTAGCTCATTGGTATTGTTCTGATCTGTACACTTGTTGCTGTTTTACTATTGGGCTTTGTTGGGGCAGGTGGTTGAATTAGGAGAGAATCCTCTTGATCCTGTCAGGCTTAATTTCATTCTTTTCTAGGGAAAATCTATTTTGGTTGTGTTCTCAGTAATAAGGAATGGGCTTTATTTTACTCCTAAACTTTGGTCTTTCGAGTTCAGAAGAATCTCCCAGCCCTGGCTGAACCTGAACGCTGACCTATCCCTGGACTGAGTGATCTCTGGTACCCTTTCCTGGCTTTCAAACTCAAGGCAGCCCTTCTCAGGTGGTCCTCACGGAGTTTTCTTGCCTTGCGCATTGCAGCCCAACACTTAAAACAGGAGACACGAAGGATCCCCATGCAAGTATCTGATACCCTTCCTTTGCACAGCTCTGTCTCCTCTAGACCCTGAGAGTCCTACCTTCTCTCCAGACTTGACTTTCCATCCTCAACATAGTGAGACCACTGTGTTTTGTTTGGACTCAACTTCCCTCCACTATGCAGTAAAATAGGCAGGAATCTGGTCTGAACATGGGTCTAAAATTATGTATATGTGTGTGTGTGTGTTTTTCAGTAATTGTATTTCTGCATTGGAATCAAAATTTTCTGATTTCATAGTAGTTTACAGTAGAAGGCATGTCCAGTACCAGTTTCTCCATTATGGTAGGAATGAGGAATTCCAGCTGAATCACCTCTGGTGATCAGTAATTAATAGATGTCAAAATTTGTTTCCTTTATACTCATATTTTGTAATATTTTTTAACATCATATAGTGCATGTAATATTATTGTATGGATACAATGCAGTGTCATGCATGCTAATTTTATATCTAATCACAAGACTTATGATTCATATATTGATGGTAATCACCCTGTCTCTCTTTTAGAGTAATAAAATTAACAAGCAATACTAATTCATCTTTCAGATGCTACTTATTCAGTAAACACTTCATCACAGCAACTATTCCAATTAGTTATTATGAAATAAAAGAAAAACAGTTAAGATGAGGACCACAACTTACTGAAAACCTAGTCAGGGCTTTCTTTTCCTATGTGTTCTTCTGATGCATATTTTCATATATATTTAATATGTATATTTTATATAGAAAGAGATAATTGTTTCATATGTATTCCATGTAATATATCTCATACTATATATCAGAAAGAAAGAATAAAAAACATTCAAGTTTTCTCTGATGCTGACACTTTGAAAATGTCATAGTTTATAAGGAAATAATGAAAACCCATATTACACGGGAGAATACTCTGACCTTTTGCTCAGAGATTGATATGAGTTTTGGGGCAAGCTCTGTAAAGAAACTCAGAAGTAAAATTCACTTACTAATAAGTAATTGAAGATTTCAAAGGTCACACAGCTCTAGCAACAATTTGGTCTTCAAGCTAGGACATAGAATAAATTTATTTTTCAATTATCAATTTTCCTCCCTCATGTTGTTATAGAAACAACAGACATGTATAGAGTGTGTCTTCCTCAGGTGCCTTTGGATATTGATTTTAAATTATTCTTTTCTTTTTTTATTGGGGAGTGCTTGACATTTAAAATACACAGTTGGATACAATTTGATATATGTATATACCTGTAAAACCATCACCACAATCAGGATAATGAATGTAACCATCACAACCAAAAGTTTCCTGGTGTATCTTTATAATCCATTCCTCTTTACCCTTATATGCTTTACAAATACATAAGACACAGGTTTTTTTTTAAATCACTTTATTGAGGTATAATTGACATACAAAAACTTATAGATATTTAATGCATACAACTTGATGAGTTTGGAGATAAGTATACACCCGTGGAACCATCACCACAACCTAGGTTATAATAAATTTATGCATTTATTTCCAAAAGTCTCCTCCCCCCACCCCACCCCTTTTGGATTGGATTTCTTTTGTGGTAAGAGCACTTAATATAAGATCTACCCTCTTAGCACATTTTTAAATATAGAATACATTGTTGTTAACTATAACCTTTATGTTGTACCATAGATCTCTAGACTTATTCATTTACATTATTTTTTTTTTAAAGATTTTATTTATTTGACAGAGAAAGACACGGCAAGAGAGGGGACACAAGCACGGGCAGAGGGAGAGGGAGAAGCACGCTCCCTGCTGAGCAGGGAGCCTGATGCGGGACTTGATCCCAGAACCCTGGGATCATGACCTGAGCCGAAGGCAGACACTTAATGACTGAGCCACCCAGGCGCCCCATTTACATTATTGAAACTTTGTATCCTTGACCAGTATCTCCCCAATTCCCCCTGGTAACCATTATTCTATGTTTAGATTCCTCATAGAAGTGGATCATACAGCATCTGCCCTTTTGTGTCTTGCTTATTTCACTTAGCATAATATCCTCCAGGTCCATCCATGTTGTCACAAAAGACAGGGATTCCTTTTTTTCTGATGGTTGGGTAATATTCCACAGTATGTATATACTACATTTTCTTTATGCATTACTTTATTGATGGACATTTAGGTTCTTTCTATACTTTGGGTATTGTGAATAAAACTACAATGAACACAGGGAATATAGATATCGCTTCAACATCTGGACTTCAATTTCTTTGGATATATGCCTATCAGTAGCATTGCTAGATTAAAGAGTAATTCTATTTTTAAGTTTTGAGGAACCTCCATACCGTGTCCATAGTACCTGCACCAGTTTAAAGTCCCACCAACAGTTTCTATGTTTTTATCCATTTGTTCTAGGTTGTCCACTTTGTTGGTGTGTAATCATTTGTAATAGACTCTTATGATTCTTTTTAACTTCTGTGGTATCAGTTGTAATGTCTCCTTTTTTATTTCTGATTTTATTTATTTGAGTTTTCTTTCTTTTTTTCTTTAGTCTATCTAAGAGTTTGCTATTTTTCTTTTTCTTTTCAAAAACCCAACTCTTAATTTCATTGATTTTTTTCTGTTGTTTTCCTAGTATGCATTTCATTTATTTCTGCTTTAATTTTAATTAATTTCTCTTTTCAGCTAATTTTAGGTGTTGTTTGTTCTCTTTTCTGTTTTTTTTTTATGGTGTAAAGTTAGGTTTGTTTGAGATCATTTTTCTTTTTTATCATAAGCATTTATTGCTATAAAATTCCCTCCTAGTACTATTTTTGCTGCGTCCCAAGAATTTTGATATTTTGTATTTTTATTTTCATTTGTCTTGAGACTTTTTTTCTAATTTCCTTTTTGATTTCTCTTTTGACCCTCTGATTACTTAAGAGTGCTTTAATATTCATGTATTTGTAGGTTTTCTAATTTTCTTTCTTTATTGATTTCTAGTTTCCTTGTCTTGGGATCAGAAAGGAGATATGAAATTATCTCAATCTTCTTAAATTTGTTAAGATTTGTTTTGTTATCTAGTATGTGATCTATTCAGGAGAACATTCCATGTGCACTTGAGAAGAATGTGTATTTTGCTGCTCGTGAGTGGAATGTTCTATATATGTCTGTTAGTTCCATTTGGTAGATAGTGTTGTTCAGTTTTGTAGTTTTTTAAATTGATTTTCTGTCTGACAATCTGTTCATTATTGAGAGTAGGGTACTGAGGTTTCCCACTCATCTTGTATTGATGTCTGTTTCTTCCTTCAGATCTGTCAGTGTTTGCTTTATTTGGTTAGGTGCTTTGATGTTGGGTGCATCTTCCTGATGAATTGACCCTTTTATCTTTATATTCTTTAACTCTAATAACATTTTTTTTTGTTTTAAAGTTTATTTTCTCTGGTATTAGTAAAGCCACTTCAGTTTTATACCATGGGATTTGGCTTCAGAAATTTGTCTCTGGGGTGGGATGAGAAACCCTAAAGTCCTGCTTCTCTGGGAAAGAACAAATACTCTAACTGGGAGCTGAGAAGAAGTTGAGCCTTGTGTTTTGGGCTGCTGTATTCTGGAGTAGAGTCTCTGTCTTCCTGAGAAGAAGGGTGGGGAGGGAGGGAATGGTCTAGGCTCAAACCACATATCTCCCCTTTCTTACGAATTGTAGATGTTCTTGAAAGATTTTTTTTTTTTTCATTTGTTTGTTGTTCTTAGGACCATCTGCAGAGGATTAAAATAGTTGTGTGCATGTTTTGATAATTTTCACCAGTTTCCCTGGGGAGCAGATCAGTGGAGCGTCTCAGGCTGTCATGCCCAAAGTTTATCACTGACCATTCTAATTTAAGATGACAACATGTTTACATTTATTTAAACTTGATTCTTCCACGAGATAGTTATTTACTTTCTCTGTTGTTTGTGCATTGTAATATTTTATAGTTTTTTTAAAAAAGGAGAAGCACAAAAGTGAATGTATCGTTGAAAGTAGTGTGGCTCTGGCTGAACTGTTTTGGATCTTTATTCAATGTACAGAATAGACAAATAGATTATCATGTGATAATATTGCTCATATATCACTGACTAATAAAATAAATGTTATTTACAGATAACTTATCACTGTCCATTTGAGCCCTCCATCACTCATTCTGCATTCCCATTGTCTACACAATCTAATCCATACTTATGAGCGAGGCATTTACATTTTTTCCTGTCAGGTCCCAGTCTTTCTCATGACTTATCCCCAACCCCCCCCCCACACACTTTCTCTATACAGTGTCTAGTCATAACAGAATATTTGATATTCCATGTATATGTGCTACATTTCCATTTCTATCTATTGCTTATGTTTTCTCTCCAATTGAAATTAACATTCTTCATACTCCATCTGGAGAAATGGTAGTCATTTTGTAGGATGAGTTTGAATATTACTTTCTTTGTGAATACAATGTAAATGGCTAGAAATGGCTGAATTGCTCTGTGTGCCAGGTTGTTTGCATACAATTCCAAATTTGATATGTGATCACTGTAAAAAAGACATTATTGACTTCAGGAGTGCATTAATTACATAAGAATAAGTGAACTAAACCCAAAGAAGTCACAATGTTATTGTTAGTTTACATGTATTTCTGACATCATAGCCTATTCTCATATCTATAGAACATTCCGGTTCCCATAAAGCTTTTCCTCAACATTTTCCTTGGTAACACCCTCATCTCACTTTCCACAAAAAATATACTTTATTGTATACTTTGTATACTTCATTGCTGCAGAAAATGTTCTTCATAATGCTGCATCATAGTTTATAATGCTGAATTCATAGATCTGATTACTTTGATAGTTACATGTAAGAGAGAGTTTATTTCTTTTAATAAATTATGAAATCATTGAGGCTATTGTTTGTTTTTGTAATCCTAAGAACCAAGAATCCCCAAAACCACAAAAAATGATCAGGAAATATATGTGGAATCCTCTAATTTTATGATTTTTGTTTTACTAGATAAATAATTTATGAAGATTTAGGATTTATTATTATAATATAATAATATTTATATTTTTATTCAATCAAATTTTAAAATGATCCCAGAGACACCAATAAAATATTATCAGAAAAGTATATATAACATCTAATGGGAATCAGGCACGGCATTTTAGCTGCAGCTCCAAAAATGAGACTTGAAATTCTTGGAAATCAAATTCACAAGGGTACATATGAATAATACAAAACAGATAGTTAATACAGTTTGTTTGGAATTCTACTGCAGTGTAAACATATATTACTTGATTTCTCATGTATTAGGTATGACAGATATGAAATTTATTTCAAACCCTTAGATGGCTCAATTCTTTAGTTTTTTGTTTGTCCCTTAATCTTCAATAAAATAATATTTTAAAAAGTCATACTAGCAAAACATAGGGTAATGGATATCATAAACCATTAATCTGAAAGGACACTTTTCTAATAATTATCCTTATGCCGTCTGAAATGTATCTTGCTGCAATTGATTCAGGATTAATCAATTATAGTGCTCATTATATGTTCATTCATTTTGGTCAAAGGCAAAATTTGAAACTGTGTCAAGTCACAGGCAGATTTTCCTTTCATAAATCTTCTATTTTTAAATTTGAGTATGTGTATCTACTTTCATTTGGGCTTTCTGAATATTAATAAGTCTCAGTGTCTAAGGTATGCACAACAGGGATTTTTAGCAAACATGATGTGGTCCCAGAAAGAAGTTCATTGTTTTCCAGTTAAATTCTTTGCCTTCCAAAGTTCTTTCTTTTCCTCTTCTTTTCTTCACAAGTATTTTTTTTTATATAAAGTTGAAATTGCTGGCATAGTTCTAACAACATCATAATCCTTAGAAAATGAAAAGCAAAGGCCATATACTTTCTTTAAAAATGCAATCTTAGAGCAATTTTCCCAGTAAGTTTTGTTATATACAATGCTGATGGTAGTACTTGGTACTGTGTGTGATATGTAAGTGGATGTACAAGGGTGTATGTGTTAAAGTGGTAGCGTTAAATAAGATGGGGCAAAGAAAGGCACCTGGGTGGTTCTGCCGGTTAAGCGCATTGGACTCTTGGTCTCTTTGGATGCCACTTGTTTTCTCCTTCCTGCAAGGGGTGTGATTTTAAGCAAGGACGAAGTTCTGAGGTTTGGTGGGGCAAATAACAAAAATAGGAATTAGTGGAAGTGTTTCATTTTGTTTTTTTTCCTAGGTATTTGGAATGCCATTGAGTAGCTCCAACCTACCTACTTTTTTTGTTGACTGTTTCCTTGGCCAAGCAATAGTACTTACACAAATACCATGGGAAGAAATTTCCTAGGTCCTATATAAAGAGCATCTATAGTATCAGTTTAGTTTTGCTATTTTTTCTCCTATACTATCTCATTTGATGTACATAGAAAGTCGGGGCAGGTTTTATTCTATTTTATATATAAGAAAACAGATTCTTAGGAGTTAAGTGTCATATATAAGAATCAACTAGGTAATTGCTTTTGCCAGGACTTAAACCCAAATTGTATTATCCCTGGTCTAATTTCCTTTCCACCATATTGCATTTATTGTGGCAAATTTAGTAAGCACATCAAGGGTGGCAGGTAATTTAAAACATTATCTTCATCCTCAAAACAACCCTGAAGTTTAATTTTATAATGTCTATTTTTCAGATGCAAAAGTGGAGCTGAGATAAATTAAATGATTTACTCATGCAAGTAGTGGTGGTCAGAAATTATGAATGTGTCTCTTGGGTTGCAAAGTCTATATTATGCTGTTTTTCTGTAGCAAGTGTTCATTGGAGAATTAGGGTTTTATAAAACTGGAAATTGTATAACCCTGGAAGCAAGTCTTGAATTCTTTAATTAAACCTGGGTTGTGAACAGAACTGATCACACACTTGGGGAATAGGAGAGACAGAACTTTACAGGAACATATAAAATATTAATGAAATAATTACTAATTTGACATTAATAAGTTAAAACTTTATTACTTCATATGTACCATAAAAATTTCATTAAACATTAAGTAATCCACATTTAACATGTAACCAAATGTAGTACTGTAAGCATAACTCAAGAAATTTTTCAGTAAAATGGGTATTTAAAAATATTTAGCAATGAATGCATTTTTTGGGGTATCAATTAATTACATTAACTTTAAACCACATACTAATTGAACAATAGATTATTTCTTTTTTAAAAAAAGAGTTAACTTATTTATTTGAGAGAGAGAGAGAGTATGTTCCAGCTGGAGCTTGAGTGAGGGGAGGTGCAGAAGGAGAAGGAGAGGGAGAGAATCTCAAGCAGACCTGGCGCTGAGTGCTGAACCCTACTCTGGGCTTGATCTCACAACCCTGAGATCATAACTTCAGCCAAAACCAAGAGTTAGACGCTTAACCAACTGAGCCACACAGGTGTCCTGATCAATAGGTTATTTCTAAAAAGTGAAAAAAAAAAAGAGGAAAACTAAAACAAATGAACCAAAAAGGAAAGAAAATAGCTAAAATCTTTTTTGGCCACTAGTCAGGACCAAAAAGACTACTACTAAGACTGCGAGGCTGAGTTCATGTTTTTTTCTTTCCTTCCAAACTTCTTGAATAATTCCATTTGATCTTTCATACATATACACACACATATATGTGTGTGTTATGTGTGTATTATCTATATGAGTATCATATAGTTTTGAGTGTGTGTGTGTGTGTGTGTATGAACATCCTTCATTCTCCAACTGAGGAACTTTCCATATCACACAAAGAAAGACAAATCATTCATTATATTCTTAAACTGGCTTTTGAAATTTTATGCTTTTGAATCCATTCTTATTTCCTTTACTGTTATTCATTTTCTGTCACCCAAATCTTCACTGAGTCAATTCTTGACTAAATATTATTCTCAGATAAACCATTCCAAAATCCACAGACAAGATCAAGTATCATTGTAATGTGACTTCACACCATCATATACCTGCCTTAATATATTCTTCAGAACTATAATTTTCCATTTATTTTGTGATAATTTGACTGACACCTGGATCTCTTACTAATATAACATTCAATGAATATCAATTTTTGCCCATCTTTTAATCTCCCAGTGCTCAAAATAATGTCTGAAACATTGTATATGCTAATAAATATTTTTTAAGTGAAAAAAATTGGACCATTTCCTAGATTTATTGTTTTCTTCTTCTTTCTTAAACTTTATAATAAACATTTTTACAAAGTTCAATATATTTTTCAATTTAAATTGCATACAGAGATTATATTTTAAATAATACTTATAATATGGAGCTCTTCATTTGTCCATTACTCATTTTGATATTATTTATGCCATCTTTTACATTTCTTCCCAGCTTTGTCTTTTCAAAAAAGAAATTTTAGTTCTGAAGCCTGTCAGTCTGGAGATGACAGTGAATTTTATGAGGCTAACAAGCTTTCTTTTTTTGTGTCAGCTTTGAGGAAATTTTTGGAAAAATTTAGTGGTTAGGTATTTTAACATCAATACATACAAAGGGTCCAAAATTATCACTGTTTTCAATTTGCTTTAAAGTGATTGAAATTTCATTTTATGTTATATTTAGTAATATTAGGGTAATAACAAGAGTATTATTAGATGTCACTCTACTTTGAGTATTAAGGATTTGATAGTTTCACCTAATAGGGACATATTGATCCAGATTTGGATCTCGGTGTGGTTCCTGTATTATTTTTTCTTCTTATTTCTTTTCTGCTGCATGTCATTAGAAAAATTATTTTATCTTTTTAAAAAAGATTTATTTATTTATTTGAGAGAGAGAGAGAGCACAAGGGGCAGAAGGAGAGGGAGAAAGAATCTCAAGCAGACTCAGGCTGAGCATGGAGCCGGACGCATGGCTTGATCTCAACACCCTGAGATCACGGCTGGAGCTGAAACCAAGAGTGGGTCACTTAACTGACTGCACTACCCAGACACCCCTATTTTATCTTTTTTAAATTAAGTTTTTTAAATTTCAGTATAGTTAACATACAGTGTTATATTAGTTTCAAGTGTACAATATAGTGATTCAACAATTCCATACATCACCTGGTGCTCATCATGACGAGTGTACTCTTTAGTCCCCATTACTTATTTCACCCATCCTGTGATTCACATCCCCTTTGGTAACCATCAGTTTGTTCTTTGTAGTTAAGTCTGTTTCTTGGTTTGTCTCTCTCTCTCTCTCTCTTTTTTTCTTTTGTTCATTTGTTTTGTTTCTTAAACTCCACATATGAGTGAGATCATATGGTATTTGTCTTTCTCTGACTGACTTATTTCACTTAGCATTATACTCTCTTGCTTCATCCATGTTGTTGCAAATGGCAAGACTTCATTCTTTTTATGGCTGAATAATAGTCCATTGTATATATACATCACATCTTCTTTATCCATTCATCTATTGATGGACACTTGGGCTACTTCCAGCATTTGGCTATTGTAAATAATGCTACAATAGACATATTGAAAATTATTTTATCTCTTGATGTTTCTGATTCCTCATCTCTTATAATAACTTAATAATTACCATTTGGTGTATGGAATAAATAAAATTGGGCATTAATTAAAATAACATATATGTATTTGTATATTTGTGTGTGTGTGTGTATCCTGATACAATACACCTTTGCAAATGGTAGAAATAATAGGCTTTTCTTAGTAGTACTGCTTTCAGTAAGAAATTAACATTGATAGTAATGACATGAAAAAAATAAGATAAATGTCAGATCATTAGTGGATACAATTTGTAGGATCTACTCTTCCCTCACTCAATACATACACACACACACACACACACACACACACTCACACCCGCACATACTCTAAGGTTAGGAACTAAGGGGTTCACAAAGAATAACAGTACTCCCAGTGTAAAAATCATAGTCATCTGGTTATCTTCATAAAATGTCCTATAAAAGATTGCCTTGTCAATATTTGAAGTGGGTTTTGCAGCTGAGCTATTTTTTCCATTCGGTAGACTTAAAATCATATGTACCTATTCCACCCTTTACAGCTGTGATGTATGCTTAGGGTTCAAGAAGCAAATCGGGTCTTCCTATTTAGACGCTCTTGTCTGCAGTTAAGAAGACAGAAGAAAGACAAAGGTCATCTTCTGTTCCTTTTTGGTCCTTTCTGCTAATAAGCAAAATTGTGGAAATTGGAGATTTTTCTGCAGCCATGTCCCACTGTGCATTCTCTGGCCTCCCTGTGTCCAAAGGTAATCGTGGCGCCTGTGTAGCGTGGGTGGCATATTTGTTCATGTCCCTTAATTCTTAAAGGGCAGACACAGTGCTGTGTTCATGAACTCATGCCTTCAGGGCAACCTCAGAGATGACTTTGATTAGCTAGTTCTTTATGCTCATGGGATTTGTTCCAAGCTACCTTCAAATTTCAACAATTTTGTAAGATAAAGACCTTCATTACTTTTAGCTTTCTTCCTTCTCCCCTCCTCTTTTATGCATCTGTGGATTCAAAAGCAGTGGTCTAGAAAAGGCAAATATTCTTCCCCATCCCACAAAATGAAACACAAAATTCAACTGAAATGACTTATAGGTTAATTGCAATACGGCCATCTTCATCTACTATTCTTACCTACTAGCAGTTAAGAATTCAGGGCAAATTTGCAAGGACTTGGATGGAGTTAGAGAGTATAAAGCTAAGCGGAATAAGTCAGTCAGAGAAAGACAAATACTTTATAATTTAAGAAACAAAATGAACAAACATTGGGGAGGAAAGAGAGACAAACTAAGAAACACACTTGAGGTGCCTGGGTGGCTCAGTTGGTTAAACATCTGCCTTCAGCTCAGGTCATGATCCCAGGGTCCTGTGATCGAGCCCCGCGTCCGGCTCCTCACTCAGTGGGGAGTCCACTCGAGGATTCTCTCTCTCCTTCTGCCCTCCCCCCCTCTCCTGCTCTGCCTCTGAAATAAATAAATAATATCTTAAAAAGAAAAAAGAAACAGACTTTTAACTATAGAAAACAAACTAATGATTACCAGAAGGGAGGTGGGTGGGGAAATGGGCTAAATGGGTGATGTGCATTAAGGAGGGCACTTGTTGTGATGAGCACCGGGTGTTGTATGGAAGTGTTGAATCATTAAATTTTACATACACCTGAAACTAAAAAGAAAAAGAAAAAAAGAATTCAGGGCAAAATTTAAATATTTTAAAAAGAGTCTGAAATAATTTTCATTGAATACTTTGAAAAAAGAACTTGTATTTAGCCTCTAAATTATTCATAACATTGATAGCCTACTTTGCTGGTCCTCAATCATAATATGAGATGTGTTGCAAGTTACTTATAACTAATACCATGGAACTGATTACTTTAAAAGTTTAACCTTACAAAATTAGAGAGGATTCAGGTCGTTCCTCTATTGACATCACTTTTGCTCATTTTATCCAATATTCTTTTTTAGATGGTGGTGAAAGTGTAAGGCTCATAACTTGCACACTAGTAATCATACATTATAGACTATATACCTAACTTCTGTATGCAGAACTCTTTGGGTATATTAAAATGATAATTACAAATTAGTTTAGTACTTTATTTTCTGTCATTGCTATGGCTGTGTTTTGGATTGGCAAACAGTATTAATTTGTATATTCAAGAAATAACTATTGAGTTTCTTCTATTCAAGACTACGATGCTCCAGTGATGAACAAAACAGAACTGGTCTCATAGAAATTAAATTCTAGAAAGGATGACAGATATCAATAAACTAAATATACAATCAGTTATCGGTTTACAATAGTTGCAAAAGAGAAATATAGGTTAGTGTGAGATCATAAAATAGAAGAATTGCTGAGTCTCAGAGATGAGGAAAGACTTGCTTGATTGTGGGATTATTAAATTGAAGTTTTAAAGAATGAGTAGAAAGTGATATTGGGTGAATGAGAGCAAATCTTTGTCTGACAAAGAAAATAATAAGGCTGCATGAAGGTTCATATTGGAAATAAGTGTAATTCTAACAACAAAAAAGAGGGCTTTGATAGCTGTTGTTATAGATCATGAGGAAGGATTTAAAGAATCTGGGTGAAAGAGCAATGGGAAACTATTAGTTTCAAGAAGTGACATGATCAGCTCTGCATTACAGAATGATATCTATGGATGAAATATTGATGAGAGGAAATTTGTGGGAAGACTGATGATGAGGCTGCTTTGTAAATCCAAGCAAAAGGTGATACTAACATGGATTAAGATATTGATAACGTGTCCACTGAAAGGTGATAGAGAATTGTATAAATGTCATTCAAAGCTCTGTTACTCCCTAAGTCATATTAAGGAAAAAGTCTCAGCTTTAATTTCTGGTGTAACCAAATCACACCTTTTCTAGAATATTGTGATGTGCATTAAATCAAAACAAATGAAAAGCTGATTTATTGTTGTTGTGATATGGTCCAACTTTCATATGAGTCAAGAATTCCCAAACTTATTTCATTTGAGAATAAAAATGATGTTCAAACAAAGAAAAAAGGCAGATGGCATCATTGCTAATCCTCTTCAACTTTACAATAATATGATTCTTGTTTGTGCAATGTGTATAGAAAAAAGAACCCCCCTGGTTTTTCTGATTTATTGAAACTCTCAAAATCCAACAAGCTGGATTAAGACTGTTGAAAAAGCCTAAGGTGTCAAGGGACTTTGTGTATTGTAGCATGGAGACTCTGCTTGTCAGATGTCTCAACTATAATGAAAAGTAACGCTAGCGTGACAAAAATGGTATTGTTGATGTTTATAATGCCCCTGGGACTAGATGTCTAATGCAAACATACCACACAATTCCCTCTCCAAATAATTTGTTTTTAAAATCAATGCTTTCAGGAAACTAGGCAGTTTTTTGATGTAAGTTTCCTTAATGTTCTAATTAACTGCATAATTAACAAAAAGTATTGAGAATATATTTTAGCACTTTTAACTTACAGAAATCAATATGACATACTTGTTTAGAGAATGTCTTCTTTTTATTTAATAGGAATATACAATTTATATATTGTCATATAAGAATTATTGATATCTTTGCCAGAGACACATTATTATTATTTATTCTGAATCCCAACATTTATGGTATATTGAAAGAAGACTGCTAAAACTTATATGTATTGTCAATACATTCCCTTTTATGTAGAGAATTTGAAATAAGGTCCTAAAAGGATATCTAGTGGTGTATGATCTGGTATGCATGATCACTACAGCAATAAGGAAAATTTAAAAAGCAAAATATGACAAGTTGAAAGCAAAGAGTGGAGCTTTTAAGTTTAAAGAAGTTTTATTCTGGGGGTGCCTGAGTGGCTCAGTTCGTTAAGTGGCTGACTCCTGGTTTCGGTTCAGGTCATAATCTCAGGGTCCTGGGATGGAGCCCTGCGACAGGCTCCCTGCTCATCTGGGAGTCCGCTTGAGGATTCCCTCTCTCCCTTTCCTGCATGTGCTCTCTCTCTAAAATAAATAAATCTTTTTTAAAAAGAAAAGTTTATTCTGTCAATATTAAAAAAAGCAAGTATTTGCTTTTAGAGAGAATAATTTATACACGTACACTTTCAAGTGCATAACTTTCATTTTTGGATTTTTAAAGGTACCAGTGTTCATTAATATGTAGACACTAAGTGTGCCTTGCTTAGAGAGGCCCTGTTTGGAAAGGCTGCTAAATAAAAGCTTAAGAAGTAACAAACTGATTATTCCCAGGCTTAAGAAGCCTCAATTTAGCAGTCAAGGGCTTCCGTAGTTGCTCTGTGATGTTGCTGAGAACCCAAAGATCCTAATATTCTGTTCATATCTTCATCATGTAGCTTTAAGCCAATGTTTCCATATGACTGAGAGTCTAAGCACTACCTTAAGATTCCAGGCAGGAGTAAAGAAAAAAGTGAAAACCAAAAAACCAAAAGCTAAAAACCAAAAACAAAGAGGGCCTTACAAGCGGAGTCCCTCTTATTAAAATGCCATCTTAAATGCCCCAATGGCATCTGCTTTTTTTTCTTTTTCTTTTTAAGACCATACCTAGCCAAAGGTAGACAGGACAGGGGTTTTATATATTGAAACTTCTATACTAAGGGAAGGCTTGGAAATAAGGCCTGAGCATAGTTTTGAGTGGTCAATCCACAGAGTTTGCCATAGAGCCTTTGTGTTTTTTCTTCAGACAAAAAAGGAGAAAGTACTGGAAGGCAGGTAATATTTATACAGCATCTAAAATGTGACAATATAAAAGGAAGGGGGAGAACTACAGGAGAGAGGCTACATCAACAAAATTCCAGAAATGAAAAATATAAAAATGGATGGTTAATGACTTAACCATACGCAGAAATCTGAAACCTGAGCTTCTAGGGAGGAAAGTCAATAAGAAATAAGTAAATTGTGGCTGCGGAATTCTGGAATGTCTCAGGAATGAGATTTATAGTTACTTCAGGTGAGAATGAGTGGGGCACCTGGGTGGCTCAGTTGGTTAAGTGTCCAACTCTTGGTTTTGGTTCATGTCTTGATTTCAGGGTCCTGAGACTGAGCCCCAGATCTGTTCTGTGTTGAGTGCAGAGTCTGCTCAAGATTTTCTCTCCCTCTCCCCCTCTCCCCCACTCTCAGGAAGGAGAGAAAGAGCACATGAACAGGTGGAGGGGCAGTGGGAGAAGGAGAGGGACAAGCAGACTCCCCACCAAGCGTGGAGCCCGACTTGGGGCTCGATCCCAGGACCCTGAGATCATGACCTGAGCCTAAGTCAGATGCTTAACCAACTGAGCCACCCAGGGGCCCCTGGCTTACACTCTTATACTCCATCTAATTAATACATGATCCTTCACCATGTGGACTTGGTTCTATTATCTGACTGAAACAATTATTAAGAAGTCTCAGGTTATATTAGTGTCCCCATTTTCTCCAGTGAATGAAACTGAAAATCAGACTTGCTGCCCTCAACTTGAGGAGGGTCCTTGTCAAACACATACCAATAAACGAATGTGCCTACCTAGATTGCACCTTGTAGAACTGCAGTGGGTTTAAGAGATTTGCACTGGAATTCCTGAAATTCTTTCTTCCAGCTTGTGATATTGGGGCAATTACTTAATCTCCTTAGAGTATTTTTTTTTTTTTTTTAAAGTAGTCTCTACACTCACAGCCCTGAGATCAAGACCTGAGGTAAAATCAAGAGTTAGATGCTTAACTGACTGAGCCACCCAGGTGCCCCTCTTTATTTTCTTATAGAACAAAATACTGCCTGCATAGACAAGTTGTGAGGATCTAATGGTATTTTTTTAGGAAGATGTCAAACTGCCTTTTCCTGTGGCCTCAGAGTTTTAATTGATGCCCTTTTATTAATGACAATGGGTGTTAATTACCCACACATTCAAAAGAGAGATGTCCTCCTGGCAGGACTCTCTAAAAAAGTGACCAAACATTATCTTTTTTTTTTTGCCAATTGATTCTTTTTTTTTTTTTTTTTTAATTCATTGTTTGCATATCGTTTGAAGAAGATATCTGGAGTTCTCCTGCTATTATAGGTAGGTGTGAAGGCTGCTATGAAAGCAAGCCGCTCTTGCATAAATATGGGTGCAAGGAGAGTGAACCCATGATCAAAGGGGTACTCTGAGCTCAAGCTGGGTTATATTCATCCTGAAATGACCTTGCCCAAGGGCTTGCCGGAATGGGTTATGTGCGGGCACAAGATGCTTGTTTTCCGAACACGATGTTTCACTACTTTTTTTTTCTTTTCTTTGATAGCTCTATATAAAGAAACTTTATTTTTTCACTTTTGTAACAATGCAGCATAACATAAAGTACTAACTTCCAGGTTTTTGCACCATAGAGTTAAGGTTAATATTTAATCTCTAAATTAAAATGACCAAGTTGAATCAGATGGACACTTGATTTTAAAACAAAATGAAACTTTACCAAACTTCTATTTTTGAAATGATGCTGATTCCTCAAATAAAATGGGAATTCACACTTGATTCCCAGTGACCATGATATAGCAGTAGAAATCTTAAACCAAAAGTGGACTATATAAGTTTCAGTGAATATATATTGTGTCTTTTCTTTAAAAATTATTCCATTGCACTTTCATTTCCTTCTTCCAACAGTTTTTCATAAATGGGAAAAATAAGCCAGTTTTTAGAAAGGTTGTTCCTTCAAAAATAAAAAAGTACTTGAAGTTAGGGATCATTTTTTGATTGTTTTTTATATCATTCACAGTTGAATCATGTAGGATAGCTCAATATGAGGTTGTTGATTCAATGGTCTGTGGAAATTTATCAGCCTTCTGCTGATATTGATGTTAATATCTTGCCAAGATAATTCACATAAAAAGCCATGCATATATGATTTTAAGTCTCACATTTTAGTCCTGAGCCAAGTGATGAAGCAATATGAATCCAATCTTATCACTAGCATAATGGTAAATATTGGATATGAAATGAAAATTTTAATCTCATTAATTTTAGAGATCATGATGTGCACTATAAAAATATTGCTTTAATTAATCAAACTATATTTCAGACAATGTGAATACAGTTTTCACTCTAATTACACAAAGTTTATAGAGGATAAAATGCCAGATGAAGTTCATGTTGCTCATTCATGGAATGCTTTTTTTTTAAATGAAATATCATTTATTTTAAAGTGAAAGAGAAGAAAATGAACATTTAAAGAGTTCCCAATAGTTTTTATAAACACTTCTTTTCAAGACTCATAATATTACAAGCAAGATTATATTATTTCCATTTTACAGATAAGAGATTTAAGCCTCATGAATTAAATGATTTGTCCAAATCAAACTGGTAATAGGTGATTTAACAAGATGAAACAGTAATTTTTTCAGGCTCCAAATACCATCTATGGTTTTTCCTACATTATTACGTGTTCTTGAAGTTAAAGAGATACAAGTGAGAATGGAGTTATAATCACAAATTCAGGATTAATCAATATCTCCGCAGCCAAAAAAAAAGGGATGTGAAGAACTAATTATTAGGACAATATGCCCTGGTGTTGATAAAGCAAGGCCGAGCTGGTACTGATACACATGGGTCCTGTGAAGAAAAAAGTGAAGAGCAAAGAAGAATTTCACAGAAAAGGAGATTTGAAATCCAACTGTCCTCAGTTCACAGCACAGCTCTACTTTGATGGTAAATAGCTTAGCATTATCACCTGCTCTCCCAGTCCTGCGACAGTCTGAAGGTATATTACTAACATCCAGAAACATGTGCTAAATTAATTTTTACTCATCAATTTCCTATATATTCCATGACATAATAGCCAAACCGAAGCTGATGGGTTATCATGTGCTGCTTTTATTTTAATATATTGGTGACCAGAATCTCAGTGCTTGGCAGTGTAACGCAATTTGATACGAAGCACAGGGAATAATTGGCCTCTTGGATGTCTAGTATCATCTCACACACAATATGCTATCCATCCTCACATGGGCTTTGTCTGGCATTATGACCTTCTAGGTCATTCTTGCCCTTTCAATTTGTGTTTCAGATTTTTTTTTTTCTTCCGATGTATTAGGGTACACATCATTTCCCTGAGTAGAATCTCATTTTATTATTTTTGATTCCTTACTTCTCTGTTCTCTACCTTGTTGGCTCCAGGTATTTGCAAGACACAATAGTCAGTAATTTGAACTCTGTGTGCCTGAAAGTGAAGAATCAGGATAATTACTTTAATACTTTCAGCTCTAATTTAAATTTCAGTACAGCCAACCCTCGAATAACACAGGTTTGAACTGTGCAGGTCCACTTATATGCAGATTATTATTATTATTTTTTTGACACATTACTGTAAATGTATTTTTTCTTCCTTATGATTTTCTTAAAATTTTCTTTAGCTTAGCTTATTGTAAGAATATATAGTATATAATACATATAACATGCAAAGTATGTATAATTGGCTATGTTATTGGCAAGGCTTCTGGCCTAATATTAAGCTATTAGTCATTAAATCTGGGGGGGGAGTCAAAAGTTATATGTAGATTTTTGACTGCGTGGCAGGGGTGTTGACACCCCTAACCCCTGTGTTGTTCAAGAGTCAACTGTAATTGGCAATTGCAATCTGAAGTTAGAAATTTGGTATAATACCCCTGAAAATGAATACATTGCTCAAATGTAGCCATTTCTTTGTAAGTTCCCCTATCTGGCCCATAGGAAGTAATCAATAAATGTAATTCATGTATTTCCTCTCACTAAACATATATCAACTTGCCACCATAAGCCAGGAAGTGAGCCTAGTGTTCAGATTTCAATAATAAGCTTATTGTCAACTGTAGGAAAAAACAGTAGTGATATTCAATTGAAGAAATGTTATTGAGATCAATTGTACAAAGAGAAATATGCAGTTCTATGAAAACATAAGTGGGTAGGGGACTTACCTGTCATTTTCAAGATAAGGTCCTCTGAAACGCTGATAGTTATCTGAGATTTGAAACAAGAGTAGGAATTCCCTAGGGTCTGGGATGCGCTATGGTAGAGGATGAGGTTACACAGGACAGAGTGGAATATGCAGGAGAAGACAAACATGTCACAGGGAAGGGAGCATAGAATATTTGTGGAATTGAAGAGAAAGGCTAGTGTCAGAGGGTGGTTAATAGGACCTGGAATGGGATTGGGAAGGTGGTTATAGTCCAGATGAGTCAGACATGTCCAGTCCATCGAACACTTGGGTCTTTTATCTCAAAGGATTAGAAAGTCATCAAAGTGTTTCAATTATGTTGATGGTGTTTCAGGGAGGACATGATGAGATTTAACTTTAGAAACCATCATTTGTCTACAGAATTTACAAAAGACTAGAAAGGGGTCAGAATTGACAGAAGAGTATTTGGCCAGAGGAAGCAGTAGCTTTGGGGGCCATGACTCCTCTGAAGCTAGAGGGAGAGAGAAGGCAGGGGTTGGAGAAGTAACTAGGAGGTAAAATTCACAGTATTTGGTGTTGGTTTGGTTGTTTCAATAAACACAATATAGAAGCAATATAATGCAAAAAGTTATAATTATATCAAAACTGTTACTCCTATATTGGATCATACAAAGTAAGGCTAGTATTTATATAATACTTATTATTCCAGCAACATATATTAACTCACAAAAATGCTAAGAGAAAAACCTTATCATGCCAATTTTATAGGTGATTACTAAGGCACAGAAAGGTTAAGTAAGTTGTCCCATGTCTGAGAGCTAATAGAGGGTAAAAGTATAGCTGGTAATTGACAGAGCTCTGATTCAAATAAAGAAGTATGTTTCCAGGTTGAATGCTCTTGATCTGCATTCCACTCCCTGTCTAGCTATTTCACACCTCAGTTCTGCCTGCCTGCATGCCTTCCTGCCTTCCTCTTTTAATAAACATTGAGACTATTTTCTACGTCAAGCAATTTATTAAGTCCTCTTGTTCTGAGAACTAATATGTAACATGCAGTATTCTAGTTGTTCTATAAATGAGCCAGAGATGGTTTCTGTATATTGGCCCTATGGTTACTTTGCGTAGCAGGCTGGGACCTGCTCATTCAAAAGCTTGCTGGTGCCAAACTCAGATTTTTACATATCCAATTATTTTAAAAATAACCCAAACAAGCAGATTTTTAGCTTTCAGAGCCTACCAGCCTTTGAATCTCCCACAAAAACTCAGCCCACATTTGCCAGTCATTGATAAGGTAGGAACCAGTGGTTATAAGACACCAAACTGCTGCTGCCGTTTGGGGTTCTCTGACCCAAAGAATCCCCACCAAGCTACTGAGTGGCATCAGCTGGACACAAAAGCCCCCTCTCCAATCCTTCTCTCCCTTGCCCTCCTCTTTCTTGGTACTGGCCTCCAGAACTATAGCCTCTGTGGGGTCTCATACAGGACTCCTCCCACCCCACCCTACCCCAAATCATGCAAACCTGTCAAAGTGTCACCCAAATAAAGTTCACTGTGTGCTATTGTTGCTGGTGGTCATATTTTTCCATCGATCAGCCCGCAAACAATCAATTGGCAAAACAATCCTGAATGGCCTTAAGTTGTTGGGCCTTAGAACTCGGAACAGCTCAGTGTTGGTTTGGTGTGGCATCTCTCTGTGCTGTTCCATACTCCATATTGTTATGCTTCCCTGATGTGCGTCATTAGCCAGGTCAACAGGTAGCATGCACCATTTGAGTAAACCCGTGCCATTGGAACTGATCTTTGGGATCAGAGGTGCCAAGCTGCTCAAGGTTGATGTGCACACCTGAGTGCCCCCCTAGGCAGATACTGGACGTTGTAAGGCCTGTGGGCCTGAAAAGAAAAGGCAGAAAACAGTAGACCAGAATGAGCTACATATAGCAGGTGAGATCCTTGTGGCTAGCTGAGGATTTGGGATACTCTGAAGGAAGAGGCTGTCCTCCTCTCTGGGGAACCTTATCAGAGGTAAATGAGTGATAAGGCGGAGATGCCAGGCCAAGGCTGGTCTCCTAAGCTCTGTAAACAGCTGGCTTGCCTTTGCAGTTCTCACACTGGGATTGGTTGTTGTGCGATGGTGTCATTCTATCCCATTCTTGGAGTGATATCCAGGACCCAACCCTTGGATTGAACCAGTTAAAGCATTGATTAAAGTGACCAGAGGCAAGGAGGTTTATATTCCTGCCCCTCTCAGGACTCGGAAGGTGATATCCTACTGAACAATGCACAATGGGTCTTGCTCACAGCTGCTTCTCACCAGGATGCACCCTGGAGGGGTTGCGGGTACTTAAACTCCAAGGGAAGACAGGGTAGAACCCTCGGGAAGAGAACTGGTGCCCGTTAGTGGACAACATCACACAATACCGCCATGATAATCGTGAGGATAACTTACTCTGCTTTGTGGGTAACCCTCACAAAGAAAAACGGAAAAAGCAAAAGGGAAGTGTCAGAAAGAAAAGACCAGTTTTCATTTGAAGCAAAAAAAGTATCCCCTTTCTCACTCTGAGGCCTAGCCTCTTTTTTAAGGACGGGACCCAGGACACAAATATAAAAGGGTCTGCCTGGCTATGTAGAATGTATCTGACAGAGAGCAAGCTTTACCTAATAGGGGCTGCAATTAAACTATTGGCTGGCCTAGTAAAGATGAAAAAATGGTGAACATACCAAAGGATCTCCATAATTTGTCTGGAAGAGGGGAATGAACACCAAAGGAGGCTTTGGACCTCAGTCCACATATACCTTGTTAATGTGGACTTTTTATGCCTTGGAAGGCTGCCCATCCTACAATAGGCCCCATAAAGGCCCAGGCCAACTGTCAGTGGAAAGCATTAGACAAGGCCAAAGATCCCCTCCATCAGCTATTGCAGTTAGGCTTATCAGGTAACAGACAGCATTCAGCATGATGACTTGCCGGTCCGGAGGAAGCTGAATTGAGTCCTGAGTCCATCCAGTTCTTAAGGCCTCTTTTCTTAGGAATGATGGTTAATGTTAAAGCAGTTCAAAAGCCATTGCTGCCCTGGATTTAATAGAAACTCGTGTAAGACAACCTCCAAATCAAGTGTTGCCTGTTAATAACAAACAATACCTCGCCTGGCCTAAATCAATACTAGTATCAACAGAGAGAACATACTCCCATCATAGGCCAAACAAACCACCTCAAACCATTTATGCATGGACTCTAAAATAATAAGAGAGGTTATATTAGACCCTAAGGGGCATGCGGGTCCCAAATTGAATGATCTTTGGTATATCAATGGAGCAATTACAGTTCTTACTATGGTTAGATTACAGTTGGCATCAGGAGTCTGCTTGGAGACAACCCTACCTTCCATTCCTGCCATCTCCTCAGCCAGTGGCTGAGGGGGATCCAGCTGGTCCTTCCTGGTAGACAATCTCCCTTTTACCACATTAACTGTAGTTTGTGCTCCAAAAAAATAAATAACACTGGCTGGCTCTGTTGGACATTGGTGCCCAGATCTTGCTGATCACAGAAAGCCTTCATGCTTTATGGGATCCAACTCCTCCCAGTCAGTACTGCCTGGTGGGAACTAGTAAACTTCCCATTATGGTAAACATTCCATAGTACCACTAAGGCAAAACACTGAAAGGTTACAGTGTCTTAGCTTAGTTATAGAAAGGGTACTGATTCCTACCAGTTCATCTTTCAATTCCCTGGTGTGGCCTGTGCTTCATGCTAGCTACTAATGAGTGGAGGCTAACTACAGATCATCAAGAGTTAAACAAGGCTGTTCCCTCTACTAGGTATACTTACTTCAATGGATGACATTCAGAAGAAACATGAATAAATGGTTAGGCATTGTAGACTTGGCTAATGCATTCTGAGGTTAACTTGCCAGGAGCTATGACTGTTCGTCTTGGGCAGACAGAGTGGCAATTATTGTAGAGCCTGCTGCCATTGACTGTTATGGAAAACTTGCCCTTTTTGTATACATATTATGCTCTATACACTGCCTTCCTTGTATATAGTAACTGGGAGGCCGGGAGGAGACACAGAGTAAAGTGCCCTTGGCCACTCGGCTAGTGCAATTTTTTTCCACTTCAATAAATGGTGCTTCCACTGGAGAAGGAGAGAGATTATTATAATTAATAGAAAACAAAAAAGGCCAATAGTTATAAGGGTGTACATTGTTGGCAGGGGTTACATTTATCATCATCCTAGGGGTTAGTAAGAACTACAATTTTATCTCTGTAATGCTGTAGACTGTGCTGGTATTGGCTCTGAATTATAGCATCTTTGATTTGATTGCACCAATCAAGAGCATTGCAGTATTAGCAATCAGTGAGACTTGATAGGTAGTGACCCATTGTGCTGTTTGTTTGATGGCACCAGTTAATGATAGTGTGTTTTGTTTTGCTGATTTGAAGTTAAATTTGGCCCATAGAGGCATCTTAGAGGGCATCTATGAATCACAAGGTATATTTAAGAGCCTGGCTTAGCTGGCAATGGGTGCTGCTGGTAGAAGTAGGATAGAAGAAGGAGTTGATGTCTGTGGTCATGTTAGTATGATAGACTGACCTGAATAGCCAACCCATTGTCCCCAGTCAGACTCGTGTTCTTTGTCTCCCTGTGGTGTGCATTGGCATGTCGTTTCCAGACATATCTTGTCAGCAGTGCAGTGTAAATGACCAAGGCTGGACTACACACCAGCGGATGTGTAGCTGACACTGGCAAGGGTAGGAACTTCTCATGTAAGGAAGAGGGACAGCAGCACAGTAGAAGTTAAAGTTGGAGGTCATCTGATCTTACCCTCAGTATCGTCTAAATGGTGTTCCCCAGCCTGAGGATGATTAGTTCTACCTCTGAGTATTGGGAACAGGTTCACATTTATCCCAAAGTGCCTAGACAGGAGCAAAGTAAGTGGGTAACAGGTGAGGGATGTTTCTGTCTTCAGGTAGTGGTGGGTGGTTTACCCAGCATATGCTAGATCATGAGGATGACACAGGTTGAGGACAGTCCCAGAGTTATGATTGGAGTAAGGTCCTTGACAGGATCAAGTGGGAAGTGGCTAGGCTATAGATTTTCTAAGAGGGACAAGGAAAAAATGAAAGTACCTGGTGGATCTACCTTGTTGTAGTCAGCAATGTCAGGGCTGTTGAGATAAAGAGATAGGCTGTTGAGATAATGGTTTGCATTTACCAGTGTAAACTGGTAATTGTGGTTGTGTTTGATGTGGGTGAATATACTGGCAGAGGTCCTAGGATCTCCACCATGGTCTTTTCATTTGTTGTGAATTTAAATGTGATGTACATCCCATTGGAATGTAAATTTAATGTAATTAGGACTCTGGGTGGCATTTTTAACCACTTGGCATACTATTGTTCTCTAAGTTCTCTCAACAGCTTTTGTTAAAAGTTCATTATGTAAAGAGGGTGAGTGATGTGAGGAGCACTGGGTGTTATAGGCAAATGATGAATCATTGAACACTACGTCTGAAACTAATGATGTACTACATGTTGGCTAATTGAATCTAAATTTTAAAAAAGTCCATTATGTCTTTCTATAATATCTGCTGCTGTAGGATGATATGGTAAATAAAAAACCTAAGCAATGTTCATTTATAAGACCCATTGTTCAAATAACCTAGAGAACCTGAGTAGGTTATCCCACATCGATGGCCAATGGAAACACATTGATGGCATTTACTATTCACCCAGAGACTCTCTGCTATGTGGCAGCACTTGGACATGTATGCCCCCTCTCTAGTCCCCTCCCCAGGAGTTTCCTTTCCCTTTGCTCCCCTGTGTCATAGCCTCTGGGTGGTCTTATGCTGTGATGGTAACATCGTGTCAGTAATGTGGTGTAATAGGCATAGCGTGTTTGGTATTATTGCTAATACACTCACATTTTGGCCCGACTATTTAAGACACATGTATCTAATGTTTCTGAGCTCTTCCTATCAATAAATAATAGATAAGGACACCTTCTCTGCAGGATAGTCATTTGAACATGAGTGATTGATTCTGTAATATGTATCAGGGGCTGTCTGGCGCACAGTAGATGCTCAAAAAATGTTGGCGTTGTCAAATTTTTGTGAATGCTGAAGGACACAGTCTGTGTTAGATATTTGTTTCCCATGTAACTGAGATGCTATTTGTCAGTAACTCAATAAATTTCACCTGAATTAAACCTTTGATCAAAATAATCAGGATTTGAAAAAATTGCAGAAAAAAACAATCCAAGCAAGTATAGGAAGAACAACACACAGAAAAGGGAAGAATAGCAGCAAGAAATGTCAGGTATATTTTAGAGCAAAGACCATTTACAAAAGCTATATTTACTTTTTTAGTTGGCTAATTAGGATCTTAGAAACTAGATTTTCACTGAAATCAGGGTTTTCACTATAATGTGTAATTTATTTATTTATTTATTTATTTATTTATTTATTTACTTGAAGTATAAAGCTTTTTTATACAAAAGAGTAAGTCAGAAATAAAAATTGTGCTGCTAGAATTGAAAGACTGAAAGTTCAAATTCAAGTAATAAATCAGAGTTAAAATTAAACAACTAGAGTAAAAACTTCAACATTGCAGGATTAAATAGTCCTATACTATTTATCTTCAAGTAAATTACTTTTAAAGAAATTATCCAATGCTGTCACTTTTTTTTTTTTTTGAAGGAATAGAAAATATCATAGCAGGAGATAATAAGATTTTTAATTTCCTTATTTCTATGTGTTTCTGCTAAAGATGATAAATCAATTTAACATCAGCTTTAAAACTGACTTTTGACTTTCTGTCTGCAGGATGCTAGCAATTTGTTATGATACAAAGAAATATAATAAAAACTATGTCTTCAGGGAAAGGGATTCTAACAGAATAACCAGAACAGAGCCTACTTCTAAATGACATTCATAATATTTCTGAAATTGAAGTGTTCATTTGTAATCTTAGCTGTGCAGTTTTGAGTAACAGAATAGAAAAACACAGAAAATTCTCAGCTATATAAAATGTCTGAATTTAATAAATGTACTAATTGAAAGAAAAATAAATGACCCATATTTTGCTTTTGCTATAATAGCCCTCAAGTGCACAAAAAAAGCAACTATTCAACTTGGTTAACAAAGATTTTATACTGTTTATTTGACTATGAATAAAGTAAAAAACTTGTATGTTATTATCTCTGCAAAAGATAATATGGAAGAAATCTTAATTTTTTAAAGAAAATATAATATAAAGTTAAGGATGCTTTTGGCATGGGGATATGTATTATTACAGTTGTCCCTATTCCCCAAATCCTGTCTACTAAAGGCCTTTATTTTAAAGGTACTGTAATATACACAATTACATTAATGTGAACATAAGAGTTTGGAACTTATGGGAAATTGATATTTGCTGGTGAGAACATGTTGATATAAAACCCATCAAAATATATATCAATTTCATTTCTGTTATAACTATCATACTCAGTATGTATTTGAAACATCTAGATTTGGACATGATATAGGTTTAGATATCAGTATGGATCTAGATATAAAGACTGATTTACTTACAGATTATATTGATGTTTCTGACTTTTAAAAAAAGATCTATTTATTTAATTTAGAGAGAGAGAGAGTGGGGGTAGGAGCAGAGGGAGAGGGAGAGGTAGAGAATCTCAAGCAGACTCTCCACTGAGCAAGGAGTCTGATGCAGGGCTCGAACGCATGACCCTCAGATCAGGACCAAAGCCAAAACCAAGAGTCAGATGCTTAACTGACTGAGCCACACAGACACTCCCATGCTCTTGACTTTTTAACACAACAATAAAAGCCCTACCACAAGAGCAAGGTTGAGACGCAGAGTGATTAAGGGCAGGGATAATGGAAAGTTATGTTGTAGTGTCAACTAAAGGATAGTTATCTGTGACTATTTTTGATGAATAATAATGGCATTCTCTTTTTAAATTTTTTTTTTTTTTTTTTGGTAATTGTAGTTGTAGGGGAGCAAAATTTGCTACCCCAAATTGTGTGTGGATTATTTTAGGCTGATTAATTTTAAGAAACAGAAGACTCAAGAAGTTTTTCTTTTTTACCTCGCTGATAACTGTTTTAAAAAATTTAGTTAGAGGAAGGGAGCTATCACCATAGATAATTACAGTACAATATAAACCAGGTGTGGTAGACTGGGAAGAATCTAGCAAAGTCTGTTCAAATTCCTCTCTGTGTCCCATTGTTTCTGTATGGCACAGCAAACATTTGGCTCAGGTCATGATCTCAGGGTCCTGGGATCGAGCCCCGTGTTGGGATCCCCACTCATCGGGGAGTCTGCTTGTCTCCCTCTCTCTCTGCTCCTCTTCCCACTTGTGCGCTCTCTCTCTCTCTCTCTCTGGAATAAATAAATCAATCTTAAAGAAAAAAAGATGAGGGCATCAATGTAGAACTATAAAGTATAATTTCAGAATCCCTTTCCCTATCAGAAGGGGAAAAACAAAAGAGATTTTTCATATAAATACAATCATAAGAAATGTATGATTTTTAAAAATAAATATCTCCTTATGATTTACATATAGTATTGTTATAACATTACTTAGAACATCAATCTGATTATACTACAAACTAAGTAAATGTTTATGTATAAAGTATTGAAAATAATATAGTTAAGTATGACCTCCAAAACAGTGAAAATAATAAAATTAAATACGACTTTTAATCCTAGTATCATAAAATTATTATTGGCTTTTTCTCTAAAAGAAATAAGATGTATAATTTGTTATGTAGAATGAGATACAGATACAGAGAATTTAACTATTAGTACTTCTAAATTCAGGTATGTGCAATGAATTTCTATTATACATGCATATGTACACACATGTTTATATAATGTGTGTATGTGTGTATACATACATATATAAAGCACATATAAAGTCATGCATATTTATGTATATGTACACGTGTGTATGTCTATCTAGACATATACACCTAAATACCTGTTATACAGGATTGGCATCTTTCCTCAATCACAATTTCTAGTGGCCATACCGACCTGCTTATTAAATTTCAACTGTATTTAGAATTATTGTTATTCCATTTCTCTCTTGTGTGTTTGAAATACTAGTTCCCCCAAAGACTTTGATGAAAGGTTCTGAGAATGCAAAAGAAATGTAATGAGGCCACAACAATTGCCTCTGGAGTGGGAGTAGGTTTGGGAAGACACCCTTTGTAATGTGATGAAGATGTGATCACATCATGATAATGGAGGATTCCGCGTCTTACGAAAAAAATTTGTCTTATTTCTAAAATGAGAATGATTTGTCAAATGAGAATAGTTACTATCATTCACAAAGTTTTAAAATTAATATAAAAACAAATTGAAATATGCAAGCCTTAGTCAAAAATGATTTATTAAGAGCATGTTTAACCTATAGCCTCAAATGACTTTTCACTTGTGCTTATAATTCTAATGGTAGAGATTTAGTTCCTACTAGCAAATTAAAACAAGAAAAAGAAACTTAGTGCCAGGCATTCTATTAGTTTCTAGAGCTTCAAGAATAAAAACTTGGTTTCCTGCTCTCAATGAGCCAATGTCTAATGAGGGGTGATGGAAAATTATCTCAATAATGACAACTGCATGTGATACATGCAATGATAGAATATTACAAATAATGCTTCATTGTCACAGCTTGGGGACATTTTCTTGAGGTCATGGAAAAAATGCCTCTTGGGAAGTGCTACTTGAAATAAATCTTGAGACCCATATTGTTAGCCAGGGGAAAAATAGAATATGTTTCATTTTTAGAAAATCAATTCATTCAGAATATTTAGAGTTTATAGTAAGGGTATAGATGTAGTACAAGAAGAATTTGGGGAAGTAAGTGCTGTATTTTCATCCAGAACATTAAGGACATTTTTTTTTATTATCATGTTATGTTAATCACCATACATTACATCATTAGTTTTTGATGTAGTGTTCCATGATTCATTGTTTGTGTATAACACCCAGTGCTCCATGCAGAACGTGCCGTCTTTAATACCCATCACCAGGCTAACCCATCCCCCCACGCCCCTCCCCTCTAGAACCCTCAGTTTGTTTCTCAGAGTCCATAGTCTCTCATGGTTCGTCTCCCCCCCCGAGGGACATTTTATAATATAGAGGAATTTGAATTTTTGTTCTGAAGATAATGGGAACTAGTAAAGAATTTTAAAGAGTACTACAGATTCAGAATTGTACTTTTGAAAATTCATGTATCATGCATTGTGAAAAATGGAGACTTCTCAATTAGAAATCATTATTAGATGAAAAAGTACTAACCTAATGCAATAGTAGCAGAGATGACAAGGAGGGGAAAATAAATTATATTTTGAGTGTAGAAAAATTACATATAAGTAAAAAAGAAGAGCCATTTGGTATACCTCCTGGGCTTCTAGCTTAAGAAATTAGGTAATTATGGGTGCCTTTTAAGGGCAGAGAATAGAGGACAAGTTTATTACTGGGAAAAATACGGTTATTTTTATATATGATGCATATAGAACACTCAAGTATAAGTAGAAGCTGAATATATGAGGCAAATAAAAAAAATAAAAGCCTGAGCATAGGATATTGATTGATTTGAAATAAACTAGCATATTTCTGTGTGTTGTATGTAGAATAAATTTCCCAAAAAAAAGGGGGTTAGAGTGAGGAAAGATGACTATGGACAAAATTCTGGGTTTCATTTGCCATTAAGTACTGGACAAATAAAAGAACAAAAGAATTGACACAGAGTTTAGAAAAATCCCTGAAGAAGATGATTTTTCTTGGCTATGAAGGAGAAACTGGAAGTTATTGATTAACACATGTTTATTGAGTATTAACCATGTAACATCGATTCCAACAGATATTCAGTTGGATACCAGAGATAACATACAGAACAAGAATGTTAGTGTCTGTCCTCAAAGATCTTAAGCCTAGGGGAAAATGAAGTTAATTATATAAGCAATTAAAATACAAGCTATAAAATGGAAGAGACATACACTTCTGTAGGGGGAACACTGGAGAAGAGGTTAGTCTACATTTGGGGAGTCAGAAAAAGCTTCCCAGAGGAAGCAATGCATAAACTGAAGCCATATATAAAGAAGAAGTAAAAGTCAGGTGTGAGGAATGATAGGGTGCTGTGATGAGGAATACAGAAGGAAAGACCTCTCAGAAGGCTTGGACGTCCGCGATTGCACAAGATAATGAAAGCCAACTAAAGCAATTTAAATATAATTAGAGAGTAGAGTGTGGTAGAATAGGGTCATTAGTAGAGATAAGGAAAAAGACTGGGAAATTATAAAGAACAAAACTATTGACCACATCATTTTCTTCAAACTCTCTTCTGTTTACTTCCCCAATGGCCAATTATGGAGGAAGTTACCTGTGGCGGAGGCTGTGGATTAAATTTGGTCTCAAGGAGAACGTGTATGTTCTCTCAAACTTAGGTAGAAGGAAGGAGGAGGTTTCCAACCACATTCTGCTATTTACTACCTACACAATAATGGATATATTATTTAACTTCTTTGAACTTTGGTTTCATTATTAAAAAAAGAAAAAGGTGGCAATTTTAGTATGTGTATTTTAGAATAGAATTCTGATGGGAAAATGTTAATTTAAAAAACTGTATATGCCAAGGTGAGATTGCTGCTAGGAATTCTTCCCAAGAGAGAGACTAATTTGTGTGTTCCATATTAAGAAAAATAATAATGGCTGAGTTTTTCCACAAAAGAAAACATTTACTGTGTTCTCTTGTCTTATTCCCTTTACTTCTGTTCCACTAGAAAAGATGACAGTACTTTTGATTTATCATATTTTTAATTGGTCTCCTTGGTGACATGTTCCATATGTTTATTATTCATTTAGTGAAACTTCTCTCTGAACTGAAGACAATAATTGAATGCTAATTTTTCTACTTCTTCATCTTTAATATGAGTCTTCTTTTCAAAGACATAGCTACTATCAAGAATCTCCTTTTATCATTTCAGAAACTCCTGTCCCTATTTTTCACACTCAGTTGCAGAATTGTTTGGAAAGATTTCTCTATAACAAATAAGCATGAGATCAACACCTTTAACCTGGGAAAAAGAAGTAAATCATGTGGTTGTTCTTACGCATTTGAAACCATTGTAGGAAGGTCTAAACAATTCCTTGAATGTACATCGTATTTAGTTTTGTCTCAAAACTGCTACAACCTAGGGATGCCTGGGTGGCTCAGTCAGTTGAGGGTCCAACTCTTCTTGGTTTGGGCTCAGGTCATGATCTCATGGGTCATGGGATGGAGCCCTGTATCATGCCCTAAGTCAGGTTCTGCTCTCAGCAGGAAGTCTGCTGGAGATTCTCTCCCTCCCTCTCCCACGAGTGTGCACTCTCTCTCTCTCTCTCTCTCTCACAATAAATAAATAAATCCTAAAAAAAAACCCTACTACAACCTAGTGTCACATATCAATTTGACTTAGTTTTCTATCAAGTGTTCATTCATTGATTTTATTTTTATTATATTGCAGTCTTTTTGAGTAATATTATATAAAACACATCCTTAGAAATATTGTACATTTACAGTCATTCTAATTTTTAATGCCTTTGGACTTTCTGGACATATTATAGACTGTAGACAAAGTGGCAATTTGTATTATGTATAGCTAAAAAACAGTTTGTCCTTACAAATACAAACATAAGCAAAGAATCTGGATTGATACTCTTGTGATATTTTAGATAAAAGTCTCAGTCTCTGTCACTTAGAAGTAATTTTTTGTTTTTGTTTTGTTTTAGTTTTATACACTTAGCTTATGTAAATTCAGATACTTCAAGATGGTAGTTGATGTTTTGATTGGAAGGTATACAGGATGGTGTATATATGAAAATTTTAAAATTAAACTGTATTTGTACCATCCCAAATATCTTCCAACCAAGACACCAACTGCTATCCCTAACTGCTAGAGACCTTCTAGTGATTTATCCAGTCTGAAAAACGCAAACATCATAATTTCCTCAGCTAGTGACACTTGGGGAGCATTATTGTTACACAGGCATTGCCCCAATTCTGGAGTCATTGCACAAGCAGGAGGGGCAGAGGGAGAGGATGAGAAAGAATCTCAAGCAGAATCCCAGTTGAGTGCAGAGCCCGACATGGGGCTCGATCTCATGACCTTGAGATCATGACCTGAGCCAAAACAAAGAGTCAGACAATCAACCTACTGCACCACCCAGGCACCCCATTATACTTTTTGAATTCAAACGCTAAGCATGATTGGATTTGCCTTCCAAAAGAGCTTTGATATCCATCCTCCTCACACACTAATCTCCCTTCCATCTTCACAGCATCTAAAGCTCAGACAGCCCTATACATTCATAGTCAGCATCTAGCCAGGTGCACTGGGGGACTCCAAGGTTATTTCTTCAAGATACAATGCCCACTGTAAAAGATGGTACTTTAACAAGGGCAAAAGCAATAGGCTAGCACACTTGGTTAAAAAGAAGCAAATGTATTTACACGTCATGTTGAGGAGGGCAAAACCTGTGGAGGGAACACTATGTAGGATCCAGATCAGACTGGAGTTATCATTTCAGGCACATGGGTGAAGAGTATCACCTTACCCTTAGTGAGGAGGAAAAGGAGATTTGTAGTTCACTGTGTGTTCAGGTTCTTATTTCAGAGTATGAGTTCAGTTACCAAGAAAGTATTTTATCATCTTCATGAAATTTTAAATAAAAGAATCTATGTAGATATTTTTACATGGCTATTTGCTGCCAAGTCATCTGGAATACAAAACACAAATCCAGGGACGTCTCCCCTGTTCAGAATCTAGATGAGGTCAGAGTCTAGATGAGGTCAGCTACATTACATTTGCACTTTGCTCATGATCTGTATGAAAAAATGAACAAATATCAGGTAGAGCTTTCAAATTTTAAAGCTGTCCAGCAATAAAATGAACTCCTTAATAAAGTAGTGCAATCCCCACTGTTAGAATTGTTCAAGCAAAGACCATTAACCATGTTTCCGGAATATTACATAGGGTCATTCTGCATTAGGGGAAAGAATCTTTTCTATTTTAAGAATGTAGGTTGGCTTTTATGTTGTTATATTGTGGATTTTCTTTTCCTTAAAGATTTTCTTTTATTCTTTAACCTTAATGCATGTGGAGTAAAGCGTTGGGCCAGTAAAAGGGGGAAAGAAGATATAATTTGCCTCCAAATGACAGTCCTTATCAATAAGAGAGGAAATTAACAGAGTGATTTGACTTCCAAAAACTGTCAGAATTCTTGGATAATATAGAGTTTACAGAGGCTATAGGTAGATGGTCCAAGACACTATAATAAATTTGTGAAATGGAAGATACACTGAGAGATAAAAAGGAAGGTAGGAATAGAAGAAAACCTGTCCATAACAGGACTGAGGATGTTTTTGAAACTTATGGAACCAGATTGTACGTACTTGAAATAGAGTGACAAAATAATGACTATAATCTGTAGAGGATCAGAAATATGACACAGATTATGATTCTGACAAATTAATTTTCTTTGAAAAAAATTGTTTTTTTTAATATTTTGTTGGTGAGCTTCATAATATTTTTCTATGAAAAAAATTTGTGTGCCACATCTCTGATTAAGCCTTATAGGAATGCCCTCTCCTACTTGCTAAATTTGAAAGATGAGATGACTTGCATGAAGATTAATATTTATAATTATTTAGGTTGTCACTAGTTGGCTTCCACTGGTCCAACGAAAGATTTTTTAATGACTTTATTAAGAGATAGAAAATACCTTTTCCATGTGTTTTGAACTCGCTAGTATGCCCTACAAACTGTCTCATTTATATGACAAGGTGTTTATTAAAAAAGAAAATTATGTGCCACAAATACAGATATCCTTCATTCAGTAAGAAAGATGACTTTGTTGATATGCACCAGGCAATGGTGAAGCAAATTAAAATTGAGGATTCCCTGGATTTATAGTTCAGTCGCATATTTTATGAGCTTTTTAAAAACTAATTTTAGTGTAAATTATCCCAGAAATACTGCAGAGAAAATGTTTAGAAGCATAACAACTATATACAGTAAAACCTTAATAGTAAATTATTAAACTATTTAAGCATTGGATGGTAGCTCCAGGCCCAACTCCAAAATTATGGCTCCACATTTCCTAACATGTTCTAAAACAAAATGCAAGTTGTAAAACAGTCTTCTATTCCATATTAAAAGTGTATAAGCCACGATAAATGATCTTGAATAATATGTGTCTAACAAAAGAAGTATCCAGAAGAAATTCTGGTTGGGCCTTACTATTCAAAATGATCATTTAACCCATAAGTACAATTAAATAGTATTCTGATAAACTAATGTGCCATATTGGTTCTAACTCAGACAGCTGTTAAAATATTATGTAACAAGCAACAAATATGAAATACTGATTGATCAACGGAATGGAGACTTTGACATTTTGTTCAACCACTCTCGTCTGTCAATAAAAATTTCAAAATCACGTATCACATTTGTAAATTACTTCATCTCTCAAGGTTATAATTTCTTTGGGTCCTTTCACATAAATTAATAAATACTTAAAATATGCTGGGTTTGGGGCCCCTGGGTAGCTCAGTCATTAAGCGTCTGCCTTTGGCTCAGGTCATGATCCCAGGGTCCTGGGATCAAGCCCCGCAATGGGCTCCCTGCTAGGCAGGAAGCCTGCTTCTTCCTCTCCCACTCCCCCTGCTTGTGTTCCCTCTCTCACTGTCTATCTCTCTCTGTCAAATAAATAAATAAAAATCTTTAAAAAAAAATATGCTGGGTTTTTTCCTATATATCCCTTCATATTGGTTTTAGTGTCCACTAAAATACAAAGTAAATTAGAACTTACTGATATTTGCATATAACAAAGCTACTGTATACATAAGAAATAATTAGGCAATTATATTTTTATACTTTTCTTTTAATTACTCTCTTGTATATCACATCATATAGCTAAATAAATATTATACTTAATATTTATAAATGCATACCGCATATATTTGAGTATAATATTTACTTAAAATTTTTTGGACGTTTAATGTTATAGGCAACAAAATAGATATGTAATCCAGATAGACAAATTGCTTGACTGGGCGTCTGGGTGGCTCAGTCAGTTAAGTGTCTGCCTTCTGCTCAGGTCATGATCCCAGGATCCTGGGATCAAGCCCCACTTCGGGCTCCCTGCTCGGCAGGGAGCCTGCTTCTCCCTCTCCCTCTGCCCCTTGCCCCCTCATGTTCTCTCTCGCTATCTCTCTCTCAAATAAATAAAATCTTAAAAAAAAAAAAAAATAAAAAGACAAGTTACCTGGCCTCAGAGAACTTTAGACTTTAGATCTTTGTCACCAAATGAGTCGAGCATAAGTTCAGATAGAATTCTCTGAGTATTAGTGTCAACTACCCTGCAATACAATTCATTGGCATAGGGATAGCATCATATAACTCAGTCCCTTCATTTATTCAAAACAACATATTTATGTGGATTCTAAATGAATTCTCTAACAAACGAATGCAAGTAGTAAATTGAATTAAGTGAAACATGCTATTTTTCCACCCAATTATAGTTCTTAAAGCTCTAAAAGAGAAACATCTGTTTGAACCAGTTAGAGAGCAGGTTGCTGACTGAGAACAGCGGGAGGACCTGCAGTTAATCATCTGTACTCCTAAAAGGAGCACACTCACCAATGTGAATGACTAAGGAGGGCTTCCTGCAGGATAAGGCACCGCGCAGTCTCCACGTAAAAAAGCAGTAGAAGTCACAGCGGGGAGAAATGGGAATTGGCACTTTAACAAAAGGAGGAGGAGTTTTTAACAGTTACATTGATAGCTCAGAGGTTTCCATCAGCACTTCTTTCAAAAACATGGAATAAAGCCTGCTGTATGATAAGGTATTAGTCTTAAATATAGCAAATAAATTAGTGAATTTGCTGTATCTTAACAAGGTGTTAACTTGAATAAACAGCATGTTGAATAAACCTTCTGTTTCATTTGTGTACATGCAGCAGAGAAGGAAGCCAATTTACCCAGTTTGGAAACAGATGTAGGCAAACAAGAAGTGGAACAGAGCATATATATTTTATTTTCTATAGTAGAAATCATCTGTTTACTCAAAATTCAGGCTTTACCTTATTATTCAATATTAGTGATAAATATAAACATGTATGATTTCTGAATTGTAGACATGAATTATAAAAATAACACTAAAGGAAATCTCTTGTCATTTTTGTTCTGTATGGTATACTTCCAGTGTTGAGAATCTATACTTTTCTGTCTTGCTTTTCTTCCTCATTAACTTATTCTTTCCTCGTTCCCTCCCTTCCTGCCTTCTTCTCTCTCTTCTCTTTCTCTTTCTTTCTCTTTTTCTCTTCTCTTCTCTTCTTTCTCTTCTCTTCTCTTCTTTCTCTTCTCTTCTCTTCTCTTCTCTTCTCTTCTCTTCTCTTCTCTTCTCTTCTCTTCTCCTCTTTTCTTCTCTTCCTCTCTTCTCTTTCCTCTCTTTTCTTCTCTCCTCTCTTCTCCTTTTCTTTCTTTTAAATTCACTGGAAAAGGAATTTTTACATCCTTTTCAAAACATAGTCTTTTGGGGGGGTTCTTTTTTATCATCATCATAAATCATCAATATTCCTTTCAATTTTCTCCATCATTTATATTTCCAAAGCAGAACCACATTTTATGGATTCTCATTTACAGGTTTTTTGTTCCATCTTAATATTTCACCTCTAGAAATCAGCATGAACTAATTTTACCAAAACTAATGAACTTGTTATATCAATGTTTTCCACAATTTTTAACCACAGAAATTATCACATAAATAGAAGCATAGGCATATGTTACCACATGAACCACAAACAGAAGCACTGATTGAAATACATTTTGATTAAAAAACAATGGAATCTTTAAAGAGTGACAAACGAACATTTTGAAATTCCCCAATAATGGGTCTTCATAAATGTCTCCAAATCTGATTTGAACTTCTGATTATTATGGAGGAATCAGAGTATACTTACGATATTAAATTTGTATGTCTCCAGGAAATCATTTCAACTACCCCCAAAGACTGGAGGAATTAATGGAATTTTGGTGTTCTACTCCAACCCATTTACCAAGTGAATCAATAAGCTGCAGTTTTGAGTCAGGCCCTGAATGAAAGGAGTCTCTGCAACAGCTCCAGACTGCTGTGTAATAATCTGCTTTGACCCCAGACCGTGTGGCCCAGCACATCTGATGGTGCATGAAGGGTTGGGCGCAGCTAGAGCTGCTGATTGGAGCCTTGAACAGACCAATACAGGCCAGTCACTATACAAACCATTAGAATTTTGGAGCAACGTCCTATGGATAACTAGTCTTTTGAGAAGAAGCTCTTGGCCTGCTACTGGGTTTTAGTAGAGACTGAAAAGTTGACCATGAACCACCAAGTTACCATGCAATATGAACTGTCCATCATGAACTGGGCATTGTCTGACCCACTAAGCCATAAAATTGGTCATGCACAGAATCACTCCATCATCAAATGGAAGTGGTCTGTATGACATGGGGTTTAACAGGCCCTGAAAGCACAAGTAGGATGCATAAGGAAATGTCCCAAGTGCCCATGTGTGGTCCCTACTCCTGCTATGTTAGCTCCTCACTCCCAGTGCACACCTGGCATCTCATAGGTAGTTCCCTTCAGTCAGTTGAATGAAAAACAAACAAACAAACAAACCAAAAAACCAACAGCAACAACAACAAACAACCCTCAGGTTTAGTTAATCCATGGTCCTGCACAATATTCAGGTACCTCTCAAAAGAGGACAGTGCAGCACTATATCCCCACTTTGGGATAGCCCTGCAGGACAGTGAAGTGCATCTTCTCAGGTGCAGAACTTGAAAAGTGTATCTGGTGTTCATTTTGCTTGGAAAGAGAAATAGCCAGACACATAGGTCTATATGGATACATGGGCTATGGCCAATTGTTTGGTTGGATGATCAAGGTCTTCAAAGGAATGAGACTGAAAAACCGGTGACATGTGGAATCATATGGAGATACCTCTTGGAATTGAAACACATTCTGAACATATTTGTGTCTCAAGCAACGGCTCACCAAAGGGTGACTTCAATAAAAGAAGATTTTAATACTCACCTGGATAGGATGACATGTGCTGTGGACACCAGTCAACCTCTTCTCCTAGCCACTCCTGTCATTGACCGATGGGCTTAGGAAAAAGTGGTCATGATGAGAGAGATGTAGGTTTGCATGGGTTCAGCAGGATGAACTTCCAGTCACCAAGGCCTACTGGCTGAAGGCTCTGCTGAGTGTCCAATCTGCCATTAAGACTACCTTCTGTGTACTACAGAATGCCTTATCTATCATCATGCTATTCCCCACAGCATCGTTCTTGACCAAGGGATTTATTTCAGAGCAAATGAAATGTGGCAATGGGTCCATTCTCAAAGAATTAACCAGTGTAACCATGATTTTCCTTATAGAACAGCTGAGAGAACGGTGGAATGGCCATATGGAGCCTTAGTTGCGGTGCCAGCAATACCTTCCAGGGTTGTGGTAATATCTCCAGGATGCTTTATATGCTCAGCATTCATTTGTAGTGTGATTTCTCCCATAGTCAGAGTTCATGGGTAAAGAAACCAAGGGAGGGAAATGGAGGAGGCTTCTCTATCGTTACTGCAAGTAATCCATGAACAAAATGTTTGCTTCTCATTTCCATGACTTTGAGTCTTGTGAGTCTCAAGGTCTTGGTTCCAAAGACAGTAATGCTTCTGACAAGGAACACGACAATGATAGCATTGAACTGTAAGTGAAGACTTTGACCTCGCCAGATTAGTCTCCTGAGTTAACAGAAAAAGAATAAGGTTTCTGCACTCGTCGGAGTGATTTTTCTATCAAAGTGAAATTGGGTTGACTCAACAATGTGGACAATGGAGGGTATGCATAGCATGCAGGAGATCTTCCAGAGTGCCCCCTAATACTCTCAGGTTCTATCATTCAAGTCAGTGGAAAACTATCCTCACCCAGTTCAGTCTGGACTTCTAATGGCCCAGATCCTTCAGGAATGAAGGTTTGGGTAACTTTACCAGGCAAGAAACTACGACCAACAGAAGTGCCTGCATGGAATGTTAGCAGAAGAAGCTTGTTATACATACCAGCTAGGCCCATGTGATCAGTTGGACTGTAATAGTTATGAGTGCTTCTTCCTTATTTTGATATGAATATGTTTTTATGTATACTTGCACATATCACACAATTTTTTGTTGTTTTTCTCCTCTTCCTCATCCTCTAGTAATATAAAATAAGATGCATTAATAGTAGTTAACTTTACGTCTCCCTATTTAAGCTACAGGATATCAGTGGGGGGGGGAGGGAGGGAGTCAACAACTAGAAAAATGATATCACCCAGAGACAAAGAAGAGACTTTGTATCCTTTTTGTGGAAAGGTGTTAATCTGCTTTTAGTTGTATTAGGGATAGTTGTCCCACTTTAGGTGGAAGCATGATTTTGCCAGTTTCAATTTTGGAGATCAGTATAGTTTGAGAGATAATGTGTGGGTACTGAGTTGACAAGGGGTAAAGTGTGGTGGCTTTGTGATGTGTCCCCTTGGTCAGGTTTAACTATATTTTCCAGAATTTTCTGTATGTTTCTGGTTAGGGTGAGGCTCAACAGCATGTTGTGGGAGATTGGAGGGGGGAAATGCAGCAGGCATTCTGTAGCTCACACATGTTGTCATTCATTTGCTGGTTCATCCCATTGGTGAGAGGCCGTGGCCAGTTCTCCAGCTGTCCCAGCCTCCACGGGATCTTCCTTCAACTTCCTCTCTGGAACGATGAGGGTATTTAGTTCCATGATGAAAGGCCTTAACTTCTGTAGGACAACCACACAGCCAAGGTCAGAGACACTAGCAACTGACATAGGGTTAGACTGATCTTGTGGCCTCCACCTTTTGTTCATGGGTTCCTGATTGTTGTTGCCATACTTTACATGCATCTTCTTTCCCTCACTGCCTACTTTGTAACCCCCAAGCTCCAGCATCAGATACAAAAACTAGGGATTTGACTTTATGGGATTGTCTGGGTAAGGCTATTGTTTTATGTCTGATCTTGGAGCGTAGAGTCCACAAGACAGGCAGTCATGGAGGGAAGATGGTATATAATCTCTTAGTGGTTCTGCCTCATTGGTTGAACCTACACTGAAATACTTCCTTTGTATTCTGGAAATGAATACTTTCTTCTTAGAAATATACAAGAAACAAATATGGTGTCACTAATTTATCCTTAATTTTCCTTAAGATATGGAATTACATCATGCTTTTTTTCTCGGAAAGTCAAGAGTTGCATAAGGCCCTAAATATTGCTTATCTTTCTCTGCTAGCAATAATTAATAGGAAAAAAAGAGAGAAAATTTAGGAGTCAGGAGAAAAACAAACAGCTCAGAAAATCCACACACGCACAAATGTTAGCTTCTGAAAAAGTCAGTGATGACTAGGACATGTCAGTTTTTCTATTTAAAATTGTAATAATTTCCCACCACAGAGAGGTGCTCTCACACTTGTTTCTCCAATATTTGCAAACCACTATAGTTCTCAAAGGTTGTACAAAAATTTTTCAAACACAAACACAGGGCATTTTTGTTTAAAAATTGTTATATGCCATAGCATGAAAACAAATAATTCTGTAGTCTTTAAAAAGCAACACTTTGCCTGTGATAAAGTCATCTTCTGTCTCCCCTTGAGCCATCATATCAAAGGAACGGTAACCCCCTCATATGTTAAGTTTTTGATGTATTATATTTTGAAATACTACTTTATGTGCAAACCATAAGTGAAGTTTTGGCATTATCTTGGCATATTGTCCATGTACAAAAACTTTGTACACCTGTCCTTTTATTTTTCTTCCTAAGCTACCTAAAGCATTGTAATTTTTACTTATTTATATTAAATAATATCACCCTTTGTAAGCTGCTGGTGATTTTGCCTGAAAAGCTGGCTGTTTACAGGAAGCATTTTTCTTCTTTTATTTGGCTGAGTATTTTATGATAGAGGGAATGTGGCATTGTGGTCAGCCTTAGTTCTTCCCATTGGTAAAACTGAGGTGATAACAAAAAATCTACTTCCAATATTTATTGTGCCGTTTAAATAAACTAATTCATGTAAAGTCCTTCAAATAGTGCCTGGCTTATGGTAAATGTTCAATAAATGTTACCCATTATAATATTATCTTCTGGCTTGCTAATAAACTACAAAAACATATGGGTTCAAAGAACAAGATTTATAATTAACAAGAGAAAAAAGAGGAAAGATTTTAGTCAATAAAGATAAAATAGTGTATCTTTTAAATATAGGCCTCTACACAGAGATATTGATAAAATAATAAAAGTCAGACTACTAGATGCACATAATTGTTTTATAACTAGCAGTTAGAGGCTTAACTCTATAGAACTTGGAAATGAAATTGTGAAGTAGAACACATTTCCTTCTGCAGTTTCTCCAGATTCCCTGTGAATTTGTACTGGGCCAATAGATATATCTAAGCAGTATTTGGTAAAACACTACTTTTCAAAAAGTGGGAACAGCACATAATTACCTCTGCATGATACTTCTTTGGTAATTGCAGATAAATTGATAAAAATATCTCGACTAAGAGGCAAGCAGAGTATTGATTGCAATTTACTAGGCTATAAGAAAAAGTGATTTTTCTCTCAAGTTTTAATACAAGTACTTACTTGTTTTACTTTATGGCCAATACAAACCTCCTATCAGCAGCTCATAGTCTTCAGGGAAAAATCTCATGATTACTAATCCTCAAGATTGACTCTCTCTCTTTTTTGCAAGTATTTACCTGTGTGTTATTTTCCTGTTGAGCAATTTCTAAAAATTACATTTCCTATAGCTGGGAGTTTTAATAGTTCATTCTATCAATATATTTCTTAGTTCAGAACCTTCAGAACTTCCTAACTATATTTTTTCAGAAAGAAAAGCAGGGAGGTCAGAGATCTTTTTTCTTTTTTCAACGTATTTTAACTACACATACATTCACACACACACACACACACACACACACACACACACTTACTTTATATCTTACAAATACATGGAAAAGCTCATTCCAGTTCTGTTTTCAATTCTTGTTTGTTTTTACTTTTATTGACATGCAGTCTCTTTTAAGGAAACTTAATTAACTCTTTATTCTGAAGGGAAGCTATGCACTGTATTAATTTTATTTTATTTTATTTTATTTTTTTTTTAATTTTTTTTATTGTTATGTTAATCCCCATACATTACATCATTAGTTTTAGATATAGTGTTCCATGATTCATTGTTTGTGCATAACACCCAGTGCTCCATGCAGAACGTGCCCTCCTCAATACCCATCACCAGGCTAACCCATCCTCCCAACCCCCTCCCCTCTAGAACCCTCAGTTTGTTTTTCAGAGTCCATCGTCTCTCATGGTTCTTCTCCCCCTCCGATTTCCCCCCCTTCATTCTTCCCCTCCTGCTACATTCTTCTTCTTCTTTTTTTCTTTCTTAACATATATTGCATTATTTGTTTCAGAGGTACAGATCTGAGATTCAACAGTCTTGCACAATTCACAGCGCTTACCAGAACACATACCCTCCCCAGTGTCCATCACCCAGTCACCCCATCCCTCCCACCCCACCCCCCACTCCAGCAACCCTCAGTTTGTTTCCTGAGATTAAGAATTCCTCATATCAGTGAGGTCATATGATACATGTCTTTCTCTGTTTGACTTATTTCGCTCAGCATAATACCCTCCAGTTCCATCCACGTCGTTGCAAATGGCAAGATCTTATTCCTTTTGATGGCTGCATAATATTCCATTGTATATATATACCACATCTTCTTTATCCATTCATCTGTTGATGGACATCTTGGCTCTTTCCACAGTTTGGCTATTGTGGACATTGCTGCTATAAACATCGGGGTGCACGTAGCCTTTCGGGTCCCTACTTTTGTATCTTTGGGGTAAATACCCAGTAGTGCAATTGCTGGATCATATGGTAGCTCTATTTTCAACTTTTTGAGGAACCTCCATACTGTTTTCCAGAGTGGCTGCACCAGCTTGCATTCCCACCAACAGTGTAGGAGGGTTCCCCTTTCTCCGCATCCCCGCCAACATCTGTCATTTCCTGACTTGTTAATTTTAGCCATTCTGACTGGTGTGAGGTGGTATCTCATTGAGGTTTTGATTTGGATTTCCCTGATGCCGAGCGATATTGAACACTTTTTCATGTGTCTGTTGGCCATTTGGATGTCTTCTTTGGAAAAATGTCTGTTCATGTCTTCTGCCCATTTCTTGATTGGATTCTTTGTTCTTTTGGTGTTGAGTTTGATGAGTTCTTTATAGATTTTGGATACTAGCCCTTTATCTGATATGTCATTTGCAAATATCTTCTCCCATTCTGTCAGTTGTCTTTTGGTTTTGTTGACTGTTTCCTTTGCTTTGCAAAAGCTTTTTATCTTGATGAAGTCCCAATAGTTCATTTTTGCCCTTGCTTCCCTTGCCTTTGGCGATGTTTCTAGGAAGAAGTTGCTGCGGCTGAGGTCGAAGAGGTTGCTGCCTGTGTTCTCCTTTAGGATTTTGATGGACTCCTGTCTCACATTGAGGTCTTTCAACCATTTGGAGTCTATTTTTGTGTGTGGCGTAAGGAAATGGTCCAGTTTCATTCTTCTGCATGTGGCTGTCCAATTTTCCCAACACCATTTGTTGAAGAGACTGTCTTTTTTCCATTGGACATTCTTTCCTGCTTTGTC